>NW_024582054.1:35332167-35333887 GCF_017639235.1 Corvus kubaryi
TTCCTGAGGGAGCTGGGAAGGGGCTGGAGAATTCCTGAGGGAGCTGGGAAAGGGGCTGGAGAGTTCCTGAGGGAGCTGGGAAGGGGCTGGAGAATTCCTGAGGGAGCTGGGAAGGGGCTGGAGAGTTCCTGAGGGAGCTGGAAAGGGGCTCAGGCTGGAGCAAAGGAGGCTCAGGGGGGACCTTGTGGCTCTGCACAAGTCCCTGACAGGAGGGGGCAGCCGGGGGGGGTCGGGCTCTGCTGGCAGGGAACAGGGACAGGAGGAGAGGGAATGGCCTCAGGATTCAGGTTCACAGAATATTCCCAGTTGGAAAGGACCCACAAGGATTGAGTCCAGCTCTTAAATAAATGGGGATTGAACCCACAACCTTGGTGTTATTGGCACCACGTTGTGCCAGGGGAGGTTCACATTGGAGATTCAGGAAAAAAAACATGGAATGGGTTATAAAGCAACTGCTGAGTGCAATGGTGGGGTCCTCATGCCTGGAAATGTTCCAGAAAGGAGTGGGTGTGGCATTTGAGGCCACGGGTCAGTGGTGAACGAGGTGCTGGGCTGATGGACGCCACGATCCCAAAGGTCTCTCCCAACCTCAATGATTCCACAATCCCACGATTTGATTGTACCGAGCTGAGAAGGAAAAGTACAGAAGAAGCCACAAAGCACTGGTGTTCCAGAAGAATTCCCAGTCCCTGGGGGCACCTGGAGCTCCCTGAGGCTGCACCATCACCCTGTGATAAATAAGTGTGGCCTTATCTCCAAGCGCAGCCCACACAGAGCACCCTGATAAGAGCAGGGATTTGTTTACTCCTGATGGATTTCTGCCACTGGGAAGGGAAACAAACGGCCTGCCAGGGTTTAATGTACACAGATCCGCCGGCTTTATCGCCGGGATTCATCCGGGGAAGCTAAAACTGCCTCATAACAAGTGATGGGTTTTATTTTCATCTCCCAACATCCCCAATGCCAAAGAGGGAGCCAGGTATTCACAGAGCACATCCCAGCTCCAGTGGGTTTCTGATCCATCCCAGTATTTGGAAATAGGATTTCAGGACAATTGTTATCCCTCTGGATCAAGATGGAAATAGACTAGAGATGCAGTAGTGGTCAAACCCAAAAAGTTCCGGACTTTGTGAGGCTTTACTGTGGGAAAGGAGATGCTGGGAGTCCTCTCCAGGCAGGATCTGGTGGGATGCTCACTGCTTATTCCAGGACTCGACTTAAACCCTTTCAAAGCAGTGCAATTGATTTGATAAATTCCATAAATTGAGCTTTAAAGCAAATTTTGCCAGTGATTTGAGATGAGAGTTACCTGCAGGGAGACTCCACAGGGGCAGATCTGCAACCTGGGCACCTGGGAGAATAAAGAATGTGGAAATCCATCAGCTCCAAAACCGCCTTGCTAAACTCCAGGAGGAAACAGCTGTGTGGAGACAGGAGAGGGAATTGCAGCTAAAAGCAGGGAAAGGACAGGAAAATGTTTGGATCAGTGTGGCAGCAGGACCAGGACAGGGACTGTCCCCTGGGCTGGCACTGCTGAGCACCTCGAGGGCTCTGTCCAGTTCTGGCCCCTCAGTTCAGGGAGGACTTTGAGGGGCTGGAGCGTGTCCAGGGAAGGGAACGGAGCTGGGAAGGGGCTGGAGAATTCCTGAGGGAGCTGGGAAGGGGCTGGAGAGTTCCTGAGGGAGCTGGGAAGGGGCTCAGGCTGGAGCAAAGGAGGCTC
>NW_024582054.1:35334287-35348603 GCF_017639235.1 Corvus kubaryi
GACATTGGGGCTGGGAGCAGCCTGGGACAGTGGGAGGTGTCCCTGCCATGGCAGGGGTGGGATGGGTGGGATTTGAGGTCCTTCCCACCCAAAGCATCCCAGGATTCTGTGACACTCCCAGTACTGAGCTGTTCCTGCTCTGGGTAACAACAGGAACCTCCCTGAGGCACAAATGGGCTCTGCTGCTCCCAGCCCTCCCCACATCACCCCAAGGCTCCCAAGAATCCAGAATCCAACTCCTCCCTGCCAGAGCAGGGTTTCAGGTCCAGTTTTTGACTCTGGAGTCACAGAACTGCTCTGGCACCATGGAAGGATTCAGGGACCTGCTGCAGGCAAACAGAACAACCACAGCCTTCACCGAACCCAAACACCCCTCACCTGCTGCCGCTTCCCCTGCAGGACAGGGCCTCTCCAAAGCTCCAATTCCAGCCACCAGAATTCCCATTTATTCCAAGCTCAAGTTCCCACACGGTCAGCAAATCATCTCCCACACAGCCCCAGCCCGGAGCAAATCCCAGCTCCAGGCAGCTCCCCCCACCAGGATACCAGGGAATTCCTGGGAAAGGATACCAGGGAAATCCAGGAAAGGGACACCTCCCCTCCAGCCCCTTAAAGTTGGATTTTCCTCCCAATTTATTGGAATAACCTCATTTCCAGCAATTATTAAAGGAAGTCCATCCCAGGAGGCAAGCAGGCAACCCCAGGGCTGGCAGTGCCACAGCTCACCAGAGCCGCAGCCAGAGATCCTTCACTGAAGAAGAAAAGCACCAGGGATGATGTTCCTGGTGCCTGCCTTTAATTCCAGAGGAAAAGGGCTGGAATTCCCTACAACCATTTAATCTGCTCCTAGGAACAGCAACACAACCCAACAGCAGCAAGGAACGCTTCTCAGGGAGCTCAGCCCCCTCCCATTAAACCCAACCCTTCATTTGTCCCAGGCACAGAACTGGGAAAGCAGAAACGCCAGAGAAAAAGCGGCAGAAAATTCGGCCAAAAACCTCAGAGAAATTAACTAAAATAATTAATTAAAATAGTGAATTAAAAAAACAGCTGCACAAAGCAGAACAGAGCACTCACCCGTTCCTGCAAGACAAAAGAAACCCCTCACTCCACTCCAAACCTCCCATCCTACTCCTGCACCTCCCACCGCTCATTATATGGTTTCCTTAATTAACCCTGGAAACACCTGGGTTTAATTACCCAGCAGAGCTTTGCTGCAAGCAGGGGTCACTGCCCCAACCCTGCTGCAGCTGGGCAGCCCCTGGGGTGTCCTGCTGGACACCTCGGGGTGCTTGGCACCCTCCTGGAATTCGGGATCTCACCTGGGATGTTCAGCGCATCCCATGGGAGGAGAGAGAAATCCAAGTATTTTCTTGGTCTTGAACAAACACAGGAAAGGGGGGGTTTGTGCCATGGGGGCTCTTGGGACAGGCTTCCCTTCTAGGGTGAAAACCCTGGACAGGTCCCAGAGTTCCCAGCATGAGGCAGGGCCTGATGGAAGAGAAAAACAAAGGGAAAATCCCCAAGAAAAACAAATTTAGCAGGTAGGGAAACAAAGGTACAAGGAAAGTGTTCCACACTCTCAGGAGGGGCTGGAACAGGACTCCGGAGTGTCCTGGCTGGAGCTGGGAAGCCACTGATCTATGATGAAAGGCTGGGAATGTTCACCTGGAGAAGGGAAGGCTCCAGGGAGAGCTCCAAGCCCCTTGCAGGGCCTAAAGGGGCTCCAGGAGAGCTGCAGAGGGACTGGGGACAAGGCCTGGAGGGACAGGAGCCAGGGAATGGCTTCCCAGTGCCAGAGGGCAGGGCTGGATGGGAGATTGGGAATTGGGAATTGCTGGCTGGGAGGGTGGGCAGGGGCTGGGCTGGAATTGCCAGAGCAGCTGGGGCTGCCCCTGGATCCCTGGCAGTGCCCAAGGCCAGGCTGGACACTGGGGCTGGGAGCAGCCTGGGACAGTGGGAGGTGTCCCTGCCCATGGCAGGGCTGGCACTGGACAATCCTTAATATTCCTTCCAACCCAAACCTTTCCATGATTCTTTGAGGAAAGGCTGGGAAAACACTCCGTGATTCCATTCCCCATCCCACTCCGGGCCCAGGGATTCGCTGCTGTCCCCCCTCACTGCAGGGCGCACATTCCTGTTCCGAGTTCTCTCGGCACCTCCCAAGCCACAGCCAAACTCCTGCCACTGCTCCTGGAATGGCTCCGTTTGCATAAATTTGCCGGCAAACAATTAAAGTTAATTAAGATAATTTATCACTTGAAAGGAAAGCATCTTATCATCAGGTATCAGCCTGTAAAGCAAACAAAGAATCGGCTGGAGGGAATCGCTGGGTCCTTCTTGCCCTGTTAGACACGAAATGACAAAATCATTTCTGTACGAGGCTCTGCTGGGCCTGGGCACTTCGTTGTCAGAGTAATTAACTGCCATTAGCTAATTACCCTCTCTGGTTACTGGGTTTGTGACTCCACTATCGACTCATTTACACTTTGGCTGCATTCCCGCATGGAAAAGTGATCAAAAGTTGTGGTAACAGCCTGGAGATCTTGTCCTGGAGTAGGGATGGGGAGCTGGGAAGAGCTTTGTGTGCTCAGGGCCTTGGGATGCTCCTCCCGCTGCTTCCAAGGATTCCTGTTACATCCCAAACTGCCCCGTCTGCAGGGACTGTAAAAATAATGAATTTTGGGGAGAAAACAGCCATTTTCACTGCTCCAAGCCCATCCAGCCTGGCCTGGAACTCTTTCCCAAATATTCTCCAAATTCCAGGCAGGCTGCCAAGGTCCAGCAGCACTGCCATGGTTGGGAATTAGTGCAGGAATTCTCAGATTTGGGGGTTTGATTCCTTTTTCCCAAAGAAGATGAAACGACAGGAAAGGCTGAGGTTGCAGAGCTGCAAGTCCAGGCCAATCTCTAGCAGCTGATCACAAATTAATGATATTTGCTTAATAATAATAATAATAATCATCATCATCATCATCAGGTTCAGGGAAGGCAGCAGTGACCCCGCACCTAACGAGGGAATGGTCTAATTAACCACTGCCCTGATGATGGGGGTGTTGCCATGGCAGCTGCACTCCAGGCTGCACCTGGATCAGAATCCCAGGATCACTTAGGCTGGAAAACACCCCTAAGATCATCGAGGCCAACTCCCAACAAAGCCAAGCCCGGTGCTGTTTTAGCTTCCAGTATTTCCCAGTTTAAGCAGTTTATCACCAGTTCCTGATGTCCTTCGAGTCTTTGTCCAGCTTTTGGTTCCCTGTTGAGCTGGTTTGAGCTGTAATTGGGAAATGCCCAATTTCCAGCCCCTTTTCCCATTGAATTCCCAAGCAGCCAACATTAAATCCCAGGTTTTATTTGGACAGACAGCTGCACTTCAACCCACTCAGCAACACCGTTGGTTGTTTACTTTCTTCCGGGGTTGCCACCTCCTCTGCTCTTGTTCCAAGGTTGACAGTGATTTAAACTCGGTGTATTTCTACAAGCTGAGCCTAATCTGGGGTATAAATCATGCTGAAGGACGTTTCCTCCTGCCTGTCATTCCTCAGGAAGATTCCATCAGCGCTGCTCTCGGGGCTGTGTGCGATTCCAAGATGCGCTGCTGCCGATTCCAGAGGCGGCACGTTTTAATGAGCTGTGGGCTGGCAGGGGCAGGGAGGGCTGCAGTCGATGCCTCTGAGCAAATCCTAATTGCTTCCCCTCATTTGGGGCCGCCACTGGGGTTTGCTCATTAACAAAGGACAGCTGCATGTCAATGCCCCCTGTTTGTGCAGAGGCTGAGGGAACTGCGCTGCCTGGACACGCTCTGCTTCCCACAGGGACCGTCACCCTCTTCCCGGGATTTCAGCTCAAAGCAGGGACTGCTCTGGGCTCACCACCAGCACAGCACGGAATTCCAGAGTCATTTAGGCTGGAAAAGCCTTCCCAGACCTGTGCCCCATCCCCACCTTGTCCCCAGCCCAGAGCACTGAGTGCTACCTCCAGACCTTCCCTGGACACCTCCAGGGACGGGGACTCCAAAGCTGGGTCTCCTCTGGAAAAGGCTTCCTAAGCTTTCCTGTCCCACCCTGACGAGTCTCTGCCCCATTCCCTGAGCTCTCCATGCCCCAGACCCCCGTAGAGTTGCAGCAATTCCCAGGTGAGGGTCCATGTCCCACCTCCCTCATGGATTCTTTCCCAGCTGCCAATTCCATCCTCATCTTTCATCCCTCAGGGGAGCTTTCCATGGCCATGTCCTCCAGGGGATAACAACAGCAGTAACAGCATTAAAGAAAGGGAAAGGCACTAATTCCAGTTAATTAGCAGGCTGCTGGATGTGCCAGCTGTGCTGTGGCCCCGTCACAGACAGGCCGAGGCCTCCTGTGACACCCAGCAGCTGCTGCCCGACAGGCCGGGATGGATGGAATTCAGTGCCCGTGCAAGGATTCCTTCGTTTGTTTAAATAGCACGAAGCAAGAGTTCCTTGGCCAAATCCCATTAATAACCCCTTTGAAATGCAGCCTGCAAAGCCCATTAAATGCACACGGAGGTATTTTAGGCAAAAGCTAAAACTGCTTGAACTTTGCGGTGTCTGCGAGGCCGCTTTAATTGAGCTGCAAACAGAGCATTTCTAATCCTGCCCGGACGAGGAAAGAGAGCAGAGACTTTTAAAAGAGAAGGAAAACTGTGGTAGCCTGCTAACCCCCTGATTCTGTGATGCTCCCCCTGTTCCCTCCCTGGCCTTGGCCGCTCCCTCGGTTTCTCCCTATTTGCTCCTGTACCCCAACCCCGCCCAGGGACCACCCTTGGGCCCCTGACAAAACCATCCCACACCTGGACCACGTTGTCTCTCTACCTCTGAACATCGAGGGGACAAGATGTGATTAAAGCCATCTCAAACCCTCATGAGAGACCCTTCTCTGCCTTCTTTACCATCCACTGCGGAGCCAGACCGCAGGGCTGTCCGAAATGGACTCCGGGATGCGATGAATCGCATGGCCCTGGGAAACCCTCGCTGAGCTTTCAGGGAGCAGCAGCCTGCTCGGCAGAGTCCAGTGGTTACAACAGAAAATAAATATCAGAGAGGAGCAGACAGCCAAGGATCCGGGGGATCCAGCAGGATGGGCTGCAGGGATGGGGGCACAGTGGCAGTGGGAGGTCACTTTCCCTTCCCTGCCAGGGTGGGGAGGAGCTGGGCTGGAATTGCCAGAGCAGCTGTGGCTGCCCCTGGATCCCTGGCAGTGCCCAAGGCCAGGCTGGACATTGGGGCTGGGAGCAGCCTGGGACAGTGGGAGGTGTCCCTGCCATGGCAGGGGTGGGGCTGGATGGGATTTGAGGTCCCTTCCCACCCAAACCATTCTATGATTCCATTTTTCTATGAAATCAAGGAATCAGCGGTGAGATCTAACCCAAAGTCTGAATATCAGTTTTAGCCCACAGCTCATTTTGCTCTCCTATCACAGGCCAAAGGAATTAACATCTGCCAGAGGATGGGATTCACGGAATTTTTGAGCAGGTACTTCCTACACCCCCCATCACAGTCCTGGCTGTCCCACAGGTCACCACATTTAGTGACTGAACCCTGTAACTTCAGCCAGATTCAGAGCAAAAAAGGATCCAAACGGCTGGGAGGGAGCAGGATTTCCAAGGAAAACTCCAGCTGCAAAGAACTGGAGATGGAGAGGGAGGAGAGATGAAAGCTCCTGTCCCAGTGCATATTCCCCCCCAGGAATTCGCTGCAGTTTATCAAGGCTCACACAGATATTTTCCATTTCAAACCAAACCACCTCAAAGCCTGGCTGGGAACCTTGAGGTTCTGCCTCAGAACTGGGTGGGATAACAACAGAACAAGAAAGCAAAGGAAGTCTTTATGGGAAATTGGTGATGCCCTTTCCAATCCCTGCGTGTTGGAACAGATTCGAAAGGGCCACTCGGAGCCCAGGCTTTAGTACAGCTCCAAAGTGATGCATTATTTGGTTTTCACCCCATTTTCCTCTGCATCCCCTCTCCTGTGGCTGGAACTGGTGCAGGGAGTGTGTCCAACACCCAGAGCAGCACATGGCATTAATTCATGCCAGAACTGGTTCCTTTCCTGGAAAGGTTTTGTTGCTGTCCCTCACAACTTCCCTCAGTTCGCTTCGTTAAAGCAGCTCTGGGTATCCAAATGTGGTCCCTGGGTTTCTCAGGAATTCTCAGATGGAGACACTTGGTTTCACTGATTAAACAGAGCCATGGGGCTGCATCTGCAGTGGGATCCTGAATTTGATCCCTGCCAGGCTGTCTCAGCTTCTACAGGAAGCCATTTTCCTTGGTTTCCTTGATCTTCCCTTGCCCAAAAGGGGGAAAAAGGGGGGATTTGTCCAGTGTGACATCTTTGGCTTGGCTCCACGCTGAGCCAGGGAATCACCCTCACATCCCATCCACGCCTGCCCTGGGCAGTGGGAAGCCATTCCCTGTGTCCCGGCCCTCCATCCCTTGTCCCACCCCAGCTCTCTCTGTCTCCGGAGAAGAGGAACAGGCTCCTCTCTTTCTGTCCCTAAATATGGAATTCCAAACCCCACCCCGACCACTGCGCTGCCCTCGCCCTCCTCTGCAATGCAGGTGTTTATCCAGGATGGTCAATCCAGGAAAATTCAAGTTTGAAACTGCAGATAAGGAGTTTTTGCTTATGGAACTACCCAGCTGCAGATGTCTGGCAGCAAGAGATCCATGGAAAGATCCCTCTGAATTTGCCTGTGCTTCTTCTTCCCTAAATCCCGATGGGACTGAGGCTGCTGGGAGAGATGGAGCTGGGATGTGAGGCAAATCTAGGTGGCCACCACAGGAGATATACCAGGAACACCATGGAATCATCCCGTAGGGATTCGTTTCTGAGCAGGCCTCGGGAATCCAGCAGGATCGAGGCTTTAGAGGAGAATCCCCATGGGCTGGAGAGTGCCCAGAGCAATTCCCACATTCCTGGAACAGCAGGGAAAGCACAAACCCTGAGCTGGAGCCTTCCAAATCACTCACGGAGAGTGGCACGTTCCCTCTGGCTCATCAGAATTCACTGGAATCCTCCCCTTGTTAATTTGTTGGCAAAACATCGCAAGCTCGACAGGAAGCCCAGGGCAGAGGTCAAACCCTGCAGCCCACGTGGTTTTGGTGAAGATATTAAATTTGCACGGGAACAGCTTTCCCCAGAACCTTGGAGATTTAAAAGATGAGGAATATTTTGCTCTAACTGGTCTTATTCCAATTTGTCCTGCATTTATGAATAGCATTAACTCGCAGTCGGAGCCATGTGGCAGGAGGAAAATTAAAAAGAGAAATAATAAAATGAGCTGTGGGTCCGGTTTGCGTGGCTGGGAGGTTTTCTTGGTGGGTTTCAAGCCATAAATCCTTTTGTAGCTTCACATAAAAGCAGATCCAGGTTTTTTTAAGGTGGAAAACGAATTCTTCCTTGTCTTGGTACAAGAATGGCTGCTCTCAAGGTCAGCTGGAGAGGGGTGTGCTGGCAGGATGGAGCGGTTTGGGCCCTCAGGGAATTCCTGGGATTGGAGGGACCTCCAGGGGGATTTGATCCATCCTCCCTGTTCCAGGAGGGTCACCCAAGGTTGCTCAGGGCCAGGGGTGGTTGGGTTTGGGGTATTTCCAAGGATGGAGCCTCCACAGCTTCCCTGGGCAACCCATGCCGGTGTCTGGGTGGGAAAACAGGGTTTTCTTGGAATATCAGCACTGTTTCTGTGTGCTCATCGCCCCCTGTGGGCACCACTGAAAGGAGGCCAGCTCCATCCTCAGCCTTCCCTCCCACAGGGAATTCCTTCCCTATTTATCCACAGGGACGAGACTTCCCTTATCCTCCAGGCCGAGCAGCCTCTCCCTGTGGGAAAGACGCTCCAGCCCCTTTATTAAACTTGTCACAGAATCCCAGCATGGTTTGGGTTGGAAGGGACCTTCCAAAGGTCCTCCATGAGCAGGTTTTTCCTACGGAAGGTATCCCAAAATGAAGGTATTTAGGAGCAAAGCTGGGGTTTTAGATAACACATTCCAAACCCTTCTCCCATCTCTCAGCCGAGAGCAACACCTGAAACATCCTGGAACTCCATGGCCTGGACTCCTCTGGAATGAATCTCTCCCAAGGGATCCCTGTGGAGGTTGTTCCTGAGGTTTTATTGTCCTCCTGCAGCACAAGCACCACAGCCCAGATCAGGTGGGCGGGAACAGAGCAGCAGGAATTCACCTGGGAGAGTTCAACCTCCCAGGAAATCCCAGGAAGCTCCAGGCTGAAGGTTGGCTGGGTTTTGCTGAAGCCCTTGGGAGAGGAGTCACCCTGTCATTCCAGATGAGCTCCGGCAGAATTCCTGCCTGGCTTTGCTGCTTCCCACCTCGACCTGTTCCTCCTGCTGCTCTCATCTGCTGTGGGACAGGAACTGTGCTCCAAAGGGCACTTTGGGAACCAGCCCCAGCCCCGTTCAGAGAGCTCAATTCTCTTCATATTCCTTTAAGCTGAGCTTAATGAGCCTGGTGTGGTTTCCAGCCCAATTAACGCCACCACAACTCAGAGCTCGGCAATACCGGCCTCATGCCGCACTGGAAACGCTTTTCCCGGGCTAACGGGAATTCCTCATTTCTGACGGAGGCACTGAGCACAGACGTGCCTGGGGCGGCTCTGTCCTGTCTGTAAGTGTTGGAAGGGATTTATTCCTTCGGCTTTCACCGGAGCCCAGCTGCTGTTCCTGCTGCTTGGCCAGCAGCTTTCCCCTGGACCTGTTTGGGACTTCGCTGAGCTCTCCCTCCACCTGCTGCCTAAAAACTCGAGGTTTAATTAAAGATAATAACTCATGTGGCAGTGGATGAGCAAATGCTCCAGGAAAAGCTCACCTGAGTTAAAGTGACCAGATATCCAAATTCCAAAGGGACAGCTCCAGTTCTTTTGGCTCACCAGACTGACTTCTCCAAGGATCCACTTTGTCTCCCTGGTACCCTGGGCGCTGCCTTTGCCTCGGCAGCTGTTCTGTTTCTCCTCTGATTGCCTTTCCAGAAGACATTCTGCGTTCCTCAGTTCCAGCCACATTCCAGCTCCCTCACCTCAGCAGTGGTTACTCCACAGAACTGCTCGGGAGCCTCAGGTGACACCAAAGGACCTGCTCCTGGTGGCACCTCCACGTCCTTGTGCTGTCCCAGTGCTGTTGATGCCTTTTCCTGGTCTTAAAATCAAGAGTCAGACACGGTTAGAAGGGGAAAAGGGATTTTACCTTGGTATTTATTTTTAAGGATCCTTAGGTGCACACATCCAGGTCATGTGCATTGAGATGCACCCCCCCGAGAGTGTGTGTCAGTGTCCCCCCCAGCATTGGGTATAGCATTCTAGGTGTTACTAATTAGCAGGTCTATCAAAGATTCCCCAATGAGAGGCTCGAGTGAGCCCCCCCTCCCCAAGGAGCCTTCCCCTGGATGGTTCTATCTCAGGTTACAGAACGTGTTCTGGAGAGGACCTTGGGCTCTGGGGCACACTGATCCCCGGCTACGAAGCTTCTGAGATGTTGAGTCTCCTGGCTGAACAAACAAGTCCAAGAATGAAGGCAAAGAGCACTGAGAATACAGAGGTTGTAAAAGGTATAACAGGGGTATAAAAGAAAAGGCAAAAATCTTCATGGCATCACTGTCATTCCCTTTCTCCCCTGCAGCAGACGGGGTGTCCCCAGTGGGTGCAGGAATGGTCCCCACAGCTGCGTGTCCCTCTGGCTGGAATGCACAGGAACGCTTTGGAGTCTTCAGCCAGGCCACTTCTCTTCCTGCCGGTGTTGGATGCTGCTGGATCATGGAATCCCAGACTGGATTGGGTTCAAAATGACCTTAAATCCCACCCAGTGCCAGCCCTGCCATGGCAGAGACACCTCCCACTGTCCCAGGCTGCTCCCAGCCCCAATGTCCAGCCTGGCCTTGGGCACTGCCAGGGATCCAGGGGCAGCCCCAGCTGCTCTGGGAATTCTGTGCCAGGGCAAGATTTCCTCCCACTCTCCCCTGCCCAACCAGGCTGTGACGAGTGTCCCAATATCCCCCTTCCCTTCCACACACCCAGGGACATCACCAGGCCACAATTCCTTGGAAGACCAAGCCTGGATGTGTTGTTTGATCCCATGGGAAGGAATCCTGCAGCGCTGGTTTGTGCCGCCCGGAACATCAGGAATTTATCGAACGCCTGCTGTCACCGCCCAATTTTGGGATGAGCTTTTAAAGTCTGCACATTCACGAGAGGGATTTTCTTGCCCCGGACACGCTGGGAATGTGTCTAAGGAATGCTGGGTCCAGCCCTGTCCAGAGTGAGGAGGATGTGGAGCTGCTGGAGCGAGTCCAGAGGAGGCCAAAAAAGCTCTTGGTGACCAAATCCAGGGAAAGGTCATGGAAAATTATTGGGAAAATCAGCTGTTAATAGAACAGGTTATAAACATCTGTGTAAAGAGTACAGGGAGTATGTAAGGGAAAGAAGGCAAAAACCAAAAGGGCATTATTTCTGTCTTTTTTTAGAGATTAATAAGATTTTATTTTATCTAGTTTTTATTTCGTATTTAATTACACTACTGGGTATTCTATAGGTGTTAATTATAATTACAGTTATTACGAATGTTTTTTTCTCTTTAGGTTTGGTTTGGTAACTACGAAGTGAGTGCATTGAAGGTATGTTCAAGGTTTAATGTGGAATTTGAAGTTGGTTTTAAATTCTAACAAAATTTTTAATTATTTTTTCATTTTGATTTGTGTAAGAACAATAATCAGTTTTAATGATTTTATGGTTCGCAGGAAATGAGGAGTTATTTTGTTCTGTAAAATTATATTAGATGAATTATGGGACTTTTTTGGGTAAGGTTGAAATTGTGTGTGAAATGTGTTTTTCGTAGTTCTTACTATGATTAAACATTCTATTTGGAATTACAGTCCCTCCCAAGCTGGGTCACCTCTGATGCCATGAAAATTTTTTGCCTTTTCTTTTATACCCCTGTTATACCTTTTACAACCTCTGTATTCTCAGTGCTTTTTGCCTCCATTCTTGGACTTGTTTGTTCAGCCAGGAGACTCAACATCTCAGAAGCTTCGTAGCCGGGGATCAGTGTGCCCCAGAGCCCAAGGTCCTCTCCAGAACACGTTCTGTAACCTGAGATAGAACCATCCAGGGGAAGGCTCCTTGGGGAGGGGGGCTCACTCGAGCCTCTCATTGGGGAATCTTTGATAGATCTGCTAATTAGTAACACCTCTAATGTGATACCAGATCTTTGGGGGACACTGGGCGGGGTGCATCTCGGTGCATATGACCTGGACGTGTGCACCTAAGGATCCTTAAAATAAATACCAAGGTAAAATCCCTTTTCCCCTTCTAACCGTGTCTGACTCTTGATTTTAAGACCAGGAAAAGGCATCACCTCCGGGATGTTTGACCCGGCTGTTTCCACCTGAATAGGTTGGAATCCAAAACCAGGAGCAGACTGAGGTCCCCAAAGCCTTTTAAGGGGCTCCCCTATGCAAGGAGAGCTTTATTTCCGTTAGGATCGGATTTGGGAATGGGGTACTGCTGTAGCCGCTGAGCCAGCGATTGTGGTGGCTGAGGGGCCAAGGAGCCCCGAAACAGCAGAGGCCTGCTGGGCAAGGAACGAGGGCAGTCCTATGGTGGGACAAGCCCTAGGTTCCTTTCCAGCTTAGGGTGACTGAAAAAGCTTCCCCAGAACGCTCTGTTCTGCTCGGTTACTGTACCCTGTTCTGCTCCCCTGCTTGGCTCCGTTGGCCTCCCCACCCCTTGTTACCTGATTCGCCCTCAGAGTTTCCCTACCGGCTCCCTTGCCCTGGCCCTGCCTGTGCACAGCCCCTTGCCCTCAGATCATCGGTCCCTGATGCCCTCTCTGCTGCCCTATATAACCCTGGACCCCGTTGTTCTCGGCCTGCTTCTCTGGAACCTTGCAGGGTTCCTTTGGAGGGAGCTGAATCCCATCCCCTGCCACTGGGATGTGGAATTTGACAGGCACGAGGGAGATTTTGAGGCTAAAGGAGGAGAATTCTCTTCTCTGTCATAAACTGGGCATTAAAACTTAAGGAATCACCACCGAATCCCAGTAATTTGGGGAAAAAACAAGAACATTTCTATTTTAAGCGCCACACCTGAGCACCACGAGGGTGGGAGCTGCAAGAATCCTTAATCCTGGGAGAGAAGAGCTGCTGGATATTGAAGTTTTCCATCAATTTAATATCTCAACCAAGTATTCCATTGAAAATTGCACACTGGGAAAAAGGTAGCACCGCCCCCCAACCATCACTGATCACTCCGTGTTGGCTCAGTAAAACCACACAGAACTGCCCAGCAGGAGCTCAGAAAAATTCAAATTATCGTTAAAAAATGCTGTTTGCTTTGGAATTGAAGTGGAAAATGAGGCTGTGTTGGTTGGAACCCGCTAAGAGGGAATTCTGTGGTTTTCCATCAGCCAGAGCTGCTCCTACCTTGTGTCCCACAGGCTCCTGACAGAATTCCCAGAGAGTTTTTTACATTTTCAGGCTCTCCAGCATTAATTTCTCCCCTTCCACTGAGCTACAACACAGCCAACCACAATTAAAGTTTGGAATTGAGCTGCAGACACATGAAAATTGTTCTTTGCCATTCCAGGGATAAACTTGGACTCTCCTGTTCCAGAGCCCCTGCCCTGACTCTGCTGGAATTCCTCAGGAAATGAAATGACCTTGAAGATTCCTCCTCTGGACCAGAAATGCCATAAATCTTTTATTATAGTCATAAAAATAGAAGCCAAATATTGTGATTTTATTCATATCCCACACATCACTTGACACGGAGATGGAAAAATTGACTTCTGGCTCCTGGTTATTCCAAGGAAACGCCTTGGAGGATATCTAGGGAGGGAGTTTCTAAATCGGGAACTTCTCCTGCTTCTTGCACATCAAGTGGAGCCAAGTCCCCTCTCGAACCCCATCATTTCCCTACTGGGGTTTGCTGTCACTCCTTCATAAAGTTCATTCAAAAACTTCCCAAAAATGGCATGGAAAAGCTCAATTCCATGGAAAATCAGGTGCCATGTAGCAGCCACAGCTCCACGTCCCTGCTGCCTCCATGGATAAAATTCCAGTGGTTTGGGTTGGGAGGGACTTTACATCTCATCCCGTTCCACCCATACCATGGGCAGGGATACCTCCCACCATCCCAGGCCGCTCCAAGCCTGGAAATCCTTGGATCCAGGGCCTGGAGGTTCATGCCCGGCTGAGGGAGAGTTTTGGGGGAAATGTGTGAAGGAATAAAGAGTGGGATTAGAAATCACCAGGAAAACTGCTGGGAATAGCAGGATAGAGGCCATGGATAACAATTAATAAACCAGGGAATCCCAAAAGAAAGGAAAAACCAAGGAATGATCCTGCAAAGTGCAGCAGAGACCTGGGAAGAAGGAACTGGGTGAGGCCGTGAATAAACAAAGGATAAAGAGGGACCATGAGAGGTGGTCTGGGAGTGAGGAGGGCAGGGAAGGGATGGCAGAGGTGGGAAGCAGAGCAATCCTGGGATTCCACGGAGGGGGGATGACAGCCCCCTGGGATTCCAGCAGCTCAGGAGGCGGCAGGAGCCCGAGGAGCACTGCAGGTGTCCTGGGATACCAGAAATGTCCCATTTTGCCATTACCTGGAGAGGCAGCTCCCACACTGTCCAGGTTTGAGCTGCTTCTGTATTGCATCCCAAATTACTGACCAGAGTGGTTTGGGAATTCTGGGAAGTTGTGGTAGCTGAGCATAAACCACTCTGAGAGGAAAAAACATGGAAGTGACCTAAGGAAAAGCAGTCAGTGCCCACCCGAACAGCTGGGCTGTGGAATTGCCCTGCTACAGCCGCCCCAGGCAGGCTCCAGATCCGGAATGGATCCCACAACACCCAAAATTCCCACTGGGAGTCCCTGCACTCACCACTGGCTTCATCTCATGGCCTGGACATAATTATTCCAGCCCAGGTCAAAGCCAGTAATTAGCTGAGTGTGTAATTATGTCTCACAGTCCGGCTGAGTTCAGGCTCTGGGAGGGATTGATTTCCTGGAGGTTTTGCAACTCCAGAGTGAAATTTGTTCACTGTTAATAACTCCCAAATTAGCTCATCTAGGAGAGCTGGGAATAACTCAGCCATGTCAGTGCTCATCAACCAATTATCTGGGAATTCAAAAAGGCAAAGGGAAAAAAGGGATCTTGAACCCTTTCTGCAGTCCAGGGCAGGCAGGGGGAGGACGTTTGTCACTGCTGGGGCCAGGGGCATCACAGGACACCAGAGCTTCACTTCCTCCCTGGGAGGGGCTGGGCTGGAATTGCCAGAGCAGCTGGGGCTGCCCCTGG
>NW_024582054.1:35353603-35354386 GCF_017639235.1 Corvus kubaryi
CCATCCCTGGAGGTGTCCCAGGAATTCCTGGAGGTGGCACTCAGTGCTCTGGGCTGGGACAAGGTGGGATCAGGCACAGAGATTTGGGACAGAAAATTCTCCACATTTGCTCATTTATTTACATACCAAAGCCTGGGGAAGTTCAGGGAAGGATGTTATCCCGTGTTTTCCTGCTGGGCTTTACTCCCTTGGCCCAGGTGAGTCAAAAAGGATCATTTGGGTGAACCTAAAGCATTTTCTAAAAGACCAAATGTGGGGAGGAGGAAGAGATGGGTTCCACAGGGGCCAGGGCTTGGGGGGCAGCTCCTGGCTCCAGAGGGTCCCCACCTGTGCTCCCACATTCCGTGTCTTTCCAGCCTTTCCATGGGACAAAGTTGACATTTGGGAGCTTCCAACTGTCCCATAAATGGGCCCTGCTTAAAATTCCAGCTCAGCAGCCGAGTACTAGTGAGGAAACCTCGGGGCAGCTGTAAGACTGAAATGTGGGATGGAGCCCATCAAAGCGTTTGCAGCAGGAGCACTCGACCTCCAGCGGCAGAGGAATTGTTTTATCTCCTTTGCCGGGGATTTGCTGCCCGTCATTAACCGTGACAGAGCCTGGAATAACAACAGCACATGGAGCACTTGGCACTTCCGTGCCCTTTTTATTCCCTGCCTGGAATGGGGCCATAAATGAGCGGCACTGGGCAATCCCTGGTGCTTCCCAAGCACGGGCAGAGCCTTCCCGGCCAGGCCGTGCTCCCATGGGATCCCCAGGAGCCTTCCCAACCATGCTGTGCTCCC
>NW_024582054.1:35354396-35409967 GCF_017639235.1 Corvus kubaryi
GGATCCCCAGGAGCCTTCCCGACCACGCCATGCTCCCATGGGATCCCACGGATGGGACTCAGATGGAAGCTCAGGCAGCCTTGGACAGCAAACAGGGACCTGGAACATGCAGCTGAAAAAGGAAACTCGGCTGTTCTGATGGCAAAGGAATCCCTGGGTTGAGAGCGGGGGATCCAGGCAATCCCTGTGTGGGAAGGGGATGGATGCAGGCAGAGCTGCTGGGGTGGCTGTGGTTAACAACGAGTGCTTTAAAGGATGAGAATTCTGCATTTGGGGCTGATTTGCCCTTGCAGGGAATCACAGAATCCTCAGGGTTGGGAATGGCCTCCCAGACCAAGGCCAGCATTGTCCCAGCCCCACGTGTTCTCCGTGGTCCCCATGCCATATCCCTGCGTTTTCTCAACACTCCCAGGGGTGGAGACTCCACCAACTCCTCTGCTACAACCTCCCAGAAACCCAGGCTGCTCCCAGAGCCCACGGAATTCCCTCACATTTGGGATGGAGGCGAACAGTGATGTCATCCCTCCTGTGCCAGTTCCAAACCCAAACCACTCCAACGCTTTGGGAGGAAAGAGGGATCCTCTGCCAGTCTTGGAGAACTCAGAAGTTTCCATTTCCAGGTAATGCCCTTCCCGACAGGAGACTCTTCCAAACTTTTCCCAAAGACAAACTCTCCGCGTGTCCCCATGCACCACAAAGGCTCCACAAGGTTGTCGCTCCTCCACCCAACTGTGCCGCTCTCATTTGAACTTTTTTAATGGATGCACGTAGGAAATTCACCCCTTTGTGTCTCCTTCCTCATTACCTGGGCCAGGCTGAGCTTTTGTCTTGGCTCAGTGTGAATTCTACAGCCCCACATTTCCCGATCCAATTATCCCATTGTGTTCCCTTCTCCTCCCCATGGGCCTCTTGTCTTCTTTCTACCAGATTAAAGTCAGCCTTAAAGCCTGGCACAAACGAGTTCATGGATTGATAGCCTAGGTCTGCCTAAATCCTGTGCCTGAGGGGCTGTTCACCCGGAACGTTCACCTGGAGAAGGGAAGGATCCAGGGAGAGCTCAGAGCCCCTTGCAGGGCCTAAAGGGGCTCCAGGAGAGCTGGAGAGGGACTGGGGACAAGGCATGGAGGGACAGGAGCCAGGGAATGGCTTCCCAGTGCCAGAGGGCAGGGCTGGATGGGAGATTGGGAATTGGGAATTGCTGGCTGGGAGGGGGGGGAGGGGCTGGGCTGGAATTGCCAGAGCAGCTGGGGCTGCCCCTGGATCCCTGGCAGTGCCCAAGGCCAGGCTGGACATTGGGGCTGGGAGCAGCCTGGCACAGTGGGAGGTGTCCCTGCCATGGCAGGGCTGGGGCTGGGTGGGCTTTGAGGTCCTTCCCAGCCAAACCATCCTGGGATTCCGTGGTCACTGCCCTGCTCCCTTCACACTCTGGGTTTTGATGAGGAGGAAAATAAAGCACAATTCCAGCAAAACTGAGCAGCAGGGCCACACTCAGATGAGGACGCTACGAGACACGGAATTCACTCTGGACTTGCAGAAGCAGGAAGTGCCTGATTAATCTGATTAATTACAGTAGGACTGACCACAGCTCCCATGCAATACCACAATTTATCCACGGAACAGCAGGAGCTGTAAATGAACCCCTGTTAATTGGGAATTAAATCCCACCACAGCGCTGGGGCTGATCCCAGCCTTGCAGGGACCAAGGGAGCCGATCTTTTTATTTTCTGAGTTTGGACAAGGTTTCCACGACCTCAGAACCATCAGGATTCAAATCCAGTGCTTCACGCTGCTCTTTGGAAGGGTTTTGTTCACTTGGAGCTCAATACGAACAGCATAAACAATGCTCATTAATCAGAGAAGGAATGATTTGCCAGGACTGCAGGGCTTGCAGTGAATTTTAAATTTTCCAAGCCATATCTCTCGGTCCCTAAGAGCTACAGCAGCAAATCGCTTCGCTGTGATTCAGGGGATCCATGGGTTTGATTCCTCCTGATCAAGGAACCCCAGGTGTTTATTCACTGTTTGTTTACACAGCTTTTCTTAAAGGTATAACCTCAGGGAAGGCTGTGGTGAGTCCCAGCAGGAATTTGGTGAGGCTGGGGCTGTTCCAGGAGGACAGGGAACCGTCCCCTGCTTTTTACACCGTCAAGGGATTGGGACAGATCATTTTTGGGTTCCTTTGCAACCCTGCACTGACTGAGGGGTGCTGCTGGTAACGTCCAGGGCTCACAGAAAACCTCTCTGGCAGAGAGAAACAAAGGGAAAATCCCCAAGAAAAACAAATTTAGCAGGTGGGGAAACAAAGGTACAAGGAAAGTGTTCCACACTCTCAGGAGGGGCTGGAACAGGACTCCGGAGTGTCCTGGCTGGAGCTGGGAAGCCACTGATCTATGAGGAAAGGCTGGGAATGTTCACCTGGAGAAGGGAAGGATCCAGGGAGAGCTCCGAGCCCCTTGCAGAGCCTGAAGGGGCTCCAGGAGAGCTGGAGAGGGACTGGGGACAAGGCCTGGAGGGACAGGAGCCAGGGAATGGCTTCCCAGTGCCAGAGGGCAGGGCTGGATGGGAGACTGGGAATTGGGAATTGCTGGCTGGGAGGGTGGGGAGGGGCTGGGCTGGAATTGCCAGAGCAGCTGGGGCTGCCCCTGGATCCCTGGCAGTGCCCAAGGCCAGGCTGGACATTGGGGCTGGGAGCAGCCTGGGACAGTGGGAGGTGTCCCTGCCAGGGCAGGGGTGGGATGGGCTTTGAGGTCCCTTCTAACACAACCCAAATCTAAATCAATTCAGAGCCCGGTTTATAGGATCTCATTTTATAACTTGTGAGCCCATCCCCCAGAGCTGCTGAGCCTCAGCTGTGGCCATTAATAAAAGGTGTTTCTTTATCTCCCATCTGGGGTGCTGCAGACACTGCCCATCTGTGTGGGAATTACACCAATCCCAGGCCTCCCAGCACAAAACCCCACCAGGAACTTGGGATAAAACAACTCAGGACGTGAATCTCAGCCCTGTGGTTCAGCTCCTTGTCTGCACCTCCCTTTGCCTGTCGGGGCTGCCACTGACAGCAGCACTTCCGGTGTTTGTCAGATTGAACACAAATCTCTTCAAGGAGCCCAACACCCTCTTCTTCCACAGAATCCTGGAATGATTTGTGTGGAAGGGACCTTAAATCCCAACCCTGCCATGGCAGGGACACCTCCCACTGTCCCAGGCTGCTCCAAGCCCCAGTGTCCAGCCTGGCCTGGGACACTGCCAGGGATCCTGGGAATTCCATCCCAGCCCCTTGCAGCCAGGAATTCCTAATTCCCAATCTCCCATCCATCCCTGCCCTCCTCCAGCTCCAAGCCCCTGGTGGCTGGCAGCAGACACCACCTTCTGTCTGGCTGGGAGGACAGCTGGGAAACCTCTCCGGAGCTGGGCGAGGTGGCAGAGGAAGGCAGCCCTGCTGTGGCCCCTGCACCCAGAGCAGAGCACACCAACAGCTCTTCCCCCTCTCCTGTGTCTCACACAGATTTATTATTGCAGGCAGCGCTGCCCTGAACCTGCAGCAGCTGCAGTCACCAACTGCATCTTATTGTTTAAAACACCCCTGGGTTCACACGTCTCCCAACTTTGACATAACACCTCACTTACACACTTCTCTTACTCCTACATTCTACCTACTTACACACTTCACTGATACTACTTATACATAAACACATCACTCTACTTTTCTTACATTTTCTTACTACATTTCTTACTACATTCTACATTTCTTGCATTTTCTTACTCTCTTGGGGTGACTTTATGATGTGTATCCCATATCGCTGCCTATGCCCAGAAATTAATTCCTGTGCCTTTCTAAGCCTCTAAACTGAGCCTGAGAGGGGGAAGGAAAAACTGAGCAAAACTTTTCCAAAGCAGTTTGCAGCTTGTTCAAGGTCACACACAGATAGGGACTTTTTTCCCAGCTGCAGCAGGGGAGGGAGGAAGCACTCGGCTTGCTGCTCCCAGGGCAGTTTCTGGCCAGTTTCAGCTTCCTTTTCTCCGGAGAGAGACTGAGAGTTGAACTTTGCTTTTCCTCCCCTGGAATTTCAGATTTTCTCCCTTTTCCACTGGACTGCTTCAATATCAGAGCACATCGGGAGGACTTTCCACCGGGCACAGAGGGCCTGGCCCTGGGCCAAGCCCCAGCTCTGAGGAGACCAAAGGGAGGACTCTGACACTTTCCCAGGTTTTTCCTCCACAGCGAGGGATTTTATTGTTTAGCATTATTATCCTTTTCCCGTGTGTTTGTTAAATAAATAGTTTTTATCTCCTTCACTTTCCTTCAAGGAAAATTTATTTTTCCCCAAACCTGGTGGGGGAGGGGTGGTTGTGCCTTCTTTCAGGGGATGTGTTTCTAAATTTGGCCAAACCAGAACACTTACACTTTTTACAGCTTCTACATAACACAGTATTTATGCACTTTACTTACTGATACATTTTACCTGCTCTTACAGACTACTCTACTTATACATTTTACAGCTTTTACATAAGACATTCCATATACATTTTCCAACTGCTGTGCATGAGAGCTCACATTGTTGGGTTGGTCTCTCTATTCTGTCCATTAGCTCCGCACACACTTTTCTGTTAATATGATTGGTTTTGACCCAGTGCAGCACAGTCCCTTTTATCTATTCCTTGCTGTCTTGGTATTTAGTTTTTCAGCTTCTTCTTTCCCAATTCAGCACAGTTTAATGTTCAGTCCTCGATGAATTCCTGAGGGCTCTAACAGGTGGGGCTCCTGATCCAAGCAAGCAGCATTGAGATGATGACAGCAACAAAAACCATCCAGTGCTCAGTAGCCAAGTTAGTCCAGGAAATCCAAACAACAAGCCAGCAAAGGACAGGGAACAATAAACCTGTCCCACCTCTCCCCTCAAATTTTCAGACTGGAGCTTAAAACCCCTCCTGGGGCTGATGTGCTGCAGCTGGAGGTGGAAATGCCAGGTGAAGCTGGTGAGGGTAATCCTAGCCTGGTCCCACTCTGAGGGCTCTGGTAAAAATAACTAGAAATGGTTTGGCTGGGGCACACTATTAAGGTTCAAGTACTGTACAACACACAGCCCAGCACATCTGTTTGCTGCCTGGGTGACAAAAAGTCATGGAAAACCTGGAGACAGCAGTGAGATGATCCATTAAAAGCTGTCTGCAAAGCCAGGGCCTCCACCAGTGCAGAGCATGAGGTGATGAATTGTGAGGCATCTCTGGGCCAGCTCTTTCCAAGTCTTTGAAGCAAAAAAAGCCCACTCCTAAAACCAGAACAGTTTTCCTTCGTGGCTGGGCAGAGGAAGGAGTGGGGCTGGTGGAGAGCAGCATCCAGAGGGGCTCCCCACATGCCTGGGATCAGGAGTGGCACTGGGGCTGAACTGGGAGGGAGGTTTGTCCCCAAAACCTCCCCAGGTGCAGGGCCAAGGACCTTGGCCAGAGCCGGAGCTCAGGTTCCCTCCAGACCAGTGAGAGAGACATGGGATGGAGCAGCTGCAGCAACCAGAGCTGCACCAGCACTGCTTGGACACAGAATTCCCTCTGGAAGGCAGATGGGCTCCTCAGCACCACAGAAACCTGGATTCAGCTGTTCCAGAGGCACTGAGCTGGAGCCAGAGCAGTCCTTGTCCTTCCCGAAGGAGTGACAGACCCCCAGGCTCAAACCCTCACTGCTGCCCTGAGGCTATGGGACAAACTCCCTGCAGCCACTCAGGGAGCTCTGGAGTCCTGCCCCAGCAGCTCACTCATTTATTAAATGAATAGATAAATAAATGAATAAATGAATAAATGCTCGGACATCCTGCAGACAAACCCACAGGCACAGGGGCAATAATCCCCAAACACATGAACCACAATATTTGGCCAGTTCTCCACTTCATTTGCTCCCCTCATCAGCTCAATTGGTGCTTCAAACCCAGCTGGGTGGAAAAATTGGAGCTGCTGGAGCGAGTCCAGAGGAATCCATGGATGCTCCAAGGGCTGGAGCTGCTCTGGAGCCAGGCTGGGAGAGCTGGGAATGTTCACCTGGAGAGGAGAAGGATCCAGGGAGAGCTCCGAGCCCCTTGCAGGGCCTAAAGGGGCTCCAGGAGAGCTGCAGAGGGACTGGGGACAAGGCCTGGAAGGACAGGACACAGGGAATGAGCCGTGACACGCTCAGGGCTTCGCAGTCCCTCGGGTCTGTTCAATCACGTCACCTTTCCATCCTTCCTTCTGTGCTCAGGTGGGACAATATCCCTATTTTACCTCTCAAACTTGCCCAATAATCCCAGGGAGTGGCAGATCCGTGCCACAGCATCACAGGAGTCATGTTCTGTTTATCTCCTGCAGGTACCCTGGCATCTCTTCCCCTGACACATCTCAACAAATGACTCTCCCCAGTTATCCACCAATTCTTAATCTTGGAGAACTGAAATTTTCCTTCCTTGTGCTGGAGGTTGCTGTAGCCATGAGTTAACTCCAGCTTGGACACCTCCCTGGCCTCTCCAGCAGCAGGAGGATCGAACATGGAATTGTACTGATGACCTTCAGTGACCAGAAAAATTCCCCCTAATGTGCCCAAAGCAGAACTTAAATGTTCATTTTCCCTTTACCACACCCAGGAGAAAGGATTTCCCTCGAGTCTGGCAATTAAGGAAGCGATTTTTCGGATCTGTTCATGATTTAGTCACCGCTCATCCATCTCTCCCTCGCCCCGCTGCCCCAGCAGATGAACCTTTCCTGCCTCAATCTTGGCATCAAAGACTTTTCTGGCAGAAAGAGAAAATCCCCCCAGAAGTGTTGTCTGTGGGAGGTTTGTGAGCTCGAGGGACCATTGTGCGCCCCTGTGGCTCTGCAGTTCATGATGGATCTCCCTGCCCCGGGGATGTTGGACTTTGCAGGCCTTAATTCCATTTTAATGCAGGGGGATCTCATCCATGTGGATAAATTCCTGCTGGGAGGGAATGAAGGTGGCAGAGCCAGGCTCCTCTCAGAGCTGCCCAGTGACAGGACAGAGGCACAGATTAAATGGTACAAAATTCAGTGTGAACATGATAAAACACGTTTGTCCTGGCAGGGTGGGCAGGCCCTGGCACAGGGTGCCCAGAGCAGCTGGGGCTGCCCCTGGATCCCTGGCAGTGCCCAAGGCCAGGCTGGACATTGGGGCTGGGAGCAGCCTGGGACAGTGGGAGGTGTCCCTGCCATGGCAGGGCTGGGGCTGGGTGGGATTTAAGGTCCCTTCCCACCCAAACCAGGGTGTCCTGGCCCTGCTGCAGTTTCTGTGCCTTTCCACAGCCAGCTGAGAGGATTCCTGAGGCGTTGTGCCGATGGATTGGGAACCATTAACAGCTCCCTCATCCCTGTGCCACCCCTGAGGAGCTCAGGCAGCTCCTGGCTGGGGGAAAAGCAGGAATGAGGGAGCAGCCCCAGCCCAGGCCCACCCAGGGGTGGCTCAAAGGCAGCACAAGCTCCCAGGGCAGAGCTGAGAGCTCGATTTGGTCTGAGAAGGAGCTGCAGGCACGGGGCAGGCTCAGCTGAGCCATGGAATCACCTCTCCAGGTGCTCCAGGCCACAAGCACTTCCCAAAATTTCCTACTGGGAAACAGCCAAGGCCATGACAGCCCCTCCAGGGTCACAGCTGTCCCTGCTGCCCGTGGGTGCCTGTGGGGTTTTAGAGTGGGCATTAAAAACGATGCCAATTAGCTGACTGCTTAATTAACACAATGAAACCTTAGATTTTTATTGTAATGATCTGTTGTTGGAGTGTGAAATCTGCTTTGTGCCCACTCACGGAACCCCGTGGTTTGGGTGGGAATGGACAATGAAGGTCACCTCATCCCAGCCCTGCCATGGCAGGGACACCTCCCACTGTCCCAGGCTGCTCCCAGCCCCAATGTCCAGCCTGGCCTTGGGCACTGCCAGGGATCCAGGGGCAGCCCCAGCTGCTCTGGGCACCCTGTGCCAGGGGTTTTTCCATTTACAAGGAAAAGATGGAACAAGAGTGGAGGAAAGAGGCACCAGGACCTCACGGAGTGGCCGGGTTGGAACATCCCTGCTCCCCAGGCAGAGCTGCCGGCAGGACTGGGAGCTTTTTGCTTGGAACATTAAACGAACAAACTCCTTTCCCTCTGCCCCTCAGGTCACAGATTCCATCAGAATTCTTCTCCTCCTGAATCCAGAGCAGGGAATAATTGCCTCGGAGGGAGTGGACGGACTGCAGAGCAGGGAGGGTTGGTGATTTGCAGGTCATTATCTTGCTCCTGAACTCAGGAGCCGCCGGAGCTGGCACTTGAGAGCAAATCCGGGAGGCAAACGCTTCTTAAAGTGAGCTCTTCAAAGATGAACTCCCAAGCACGGGTCTGAGGCGCTGATTGCAAGAACGCAGAACTTTGAACTGCTGCACAGAGAGGTCATGGAGGCAAATCGGCTTTCATGGATGGGTTGGGTTAAAGGGACCGTAAATCCCATCCCAGCCCACCTCTGCCATGGGCAGGGACACCTCCCACTGTCCCAGGCTGCTCCCAGCCCCAATGTCCAGCCTGGCCTTGGGCACTGCCAGGGATCCAGGGGCAGCCCCAGCTGCTCTGGCAATTCCAGCCCAGCCCCTCCCAGTCAGGAATTCCTTCCCAATTCCCAATCTAACCCTCTGGCAGTGGGAAGCCATTCCCTCATCCGTGGCCTCTCAGAGCCCCCCAAACCCCCTGAATCTCTTCCCAATCCCCTCTCCCTGAGCAGCTCTGCCCGGTGCCACCGGATTCCAAACGCTGGAACACAGCAGAGCTTTTTTAGCCAGACTACACAAAGCAATCCATCTCATTCTTCGATGGAGAAAACAATGATTAATACTTGAAAACAAGCTGTAATCTATTCACTTATAATTTCTAGTTTCGCTGTCAAGGAGCTCATTTGAATTTTAACAAACGTTTGCAGCTCCCTAATTGAATTTGCTCAAAGGATTTCTCTTATCGGAAACACGAGGACCGGTGTAATTCTGGTCTGGCTTTTGCGGGGCTTTAACGACCTCCTGGAAGTGAAACCCAGCGCTGGGAGCTGCACAGCAGCACCCTCAGTGCACCCCTCCGTGCCCAGGTCACAGCCCCTGCCCCAGCACCTCCTCACACCACCCCACACCCCATTTCCACAGAGCTTTATGATCTGACAACCATCAAATGTTCACCCCCGGCTGCCCCCTCCTGTCAGGGAGCTGTGCAGAGCCACAAGGTCTCCCCTGTTATCAATGGTATTGTGATGTTGGCTTTTCGCCTGTTCCATAATTGTTATGGATGGATTGTGATGTTGGTTTTTTCATGGTCCTTAATGTGAGAAAAGCTTTGCCTGGGTTCTGTAATGTAACGCTGTAGAATGTCTGCAGTTTGGGTGCTCAGTTTGGGAAGGATGGGGGGGGGGTCTTCACATTCCTGGAAAATTTTATCAGAAGAAAAGAACCCGGAACCAGACGGAATGGAGCCAAGGAAAAAGATAAGACTGATAAGATGATACTCAGCAACTCCAAAGAATTAATGAGTGATGCATGATGGTGATGAATAAAAATAAGCGCTGTACTTTTAAAGCCGATCTTTTGGCTGTACAGGTGCGCCTTTGGCTCTCTGCCGAAGCACCCGGCCGTAGCGCCCTTTGTGCTGCTGTCTCCTAATTGTCCCTTTTCTTAAACTTTCCTTCAAATTTTACAAAGAGTGAACCTCGTTTTTCACACCCCTGAGCCTCCTTTTCCCCAGGCTGAGCCCCTTTCCCAGCTCCCTGTGTTGGAAAATACACCAAGTTCGAAATGGTTTTTATTTTATTTCTCTAATCAGGCTTGGTTTGCCTTTGCCTCGGGGAAAGGAATTCCAGAGGGTTTTTTTAAGGGATGTTACACCACTCAAGGGAGATGAGTTTAACATCTCAACAGCGTGGGAATAACCCAAAAGATCCCCAAAAAGATAACGGCCATCAACAAAACATCCGCGAGCATCTACCCCAGACACTGCCCCTGGCAGGGTTGGAGACACCCGGCCTGGAAAAGGCTGATAAGGAAATCAAGGAGTGAGACCTAATTAACACCGGAGGTGAAGACATCTGTAACCAACAGGAAACCAAATACTGAGAACTGCCCAACCTGGGACCCATGAACGCCGAACCAATGGATTTCTATGGGGTTTGGGCTGTATAAAGTTTGGGAAAAGTCTGGGAAAATCCATGTGCCACGGAATGATTTTTCTCTCTGCACAATCTGGGCAATGCGTGGATGAAATTATTTCTGCTGCACGCCCTGGCCAGAATAAAGCAATGCCTTGATTCTCCGACCCTAAAATGTTATCAGAGAGTTTTTGCTTTTCCCGCAGTTTCGGTGACTCCTGGGCTGCTCCTCATCCAGACCGTGATCCTCATCCAGGATCCTCGAGGTGAGCCCGAGTTCACTGGGCTTTCAGGATGTGTTTTCCAAAGGAACATCCTCACAGGAATCGTGTGGGGTTTGCTCTGTTCGCACCATGCCTGGAGCTCCTCATTAAAATCAAACGGCAGCCTGGATTCTTTCTCCCAACTTTTTTGTGGATCTCGATCTTCAGACGCTGAAGCAGAGCTCGTCACTAATTATTAATGAGTGAATTCCAGCTCCCTGTGCCCCTTCATTGGGCTGCTCAGCAGAGCCAGAGCTTCAAAGTCCACTCAAGGATGGAGAAGCGCCGGGTTATTGATAGAGCTGTGAAAACCCTGTCATTGATAACGGCTGAAAGGCAGGAATGTACACCTGGAAAATCCCACAGGCACAGCCAGGAGGAGCCCAGAGCATGGAAACAGCGTCTCTCACTACGGGAGGAGATTGATGATCAATTAAGCTTCATTTATAAAGTCAGAATTCCCACTTTCTGGCGAGCTTGCAGCTCCACCAGTCAGAGGAAGGGTGACATTGCCAGGTTTGGGACGCTCCAGCCCCAAACTCCCTCCAGGAGCAGCTGGAAAGGCAGGGAGTGGTGCCATCAGCCCCCAGGGCCTGTTCCCACCCCAGCAGCGATGGAAAGACTGAGGAGGCAGGAAACCCCTCCCTTGCAATTCCCTTTCAATCTCATCTCACGCAGCTTGGATTCCCGGGAGAACACATTATCATGGAGTCATGGAACCCCAGAGCGAGCTGGGTCGGGAGGAGCTGAGTCTCCTCCTGATGTCCACCATCATCCAGCTCCTGGGTCATTGCAGGGACAGCTCCCGCTGGAGCAGGATGCTCCGAGCCCTGTCCTCTGCTCCGCCTTTCCCGGTATCCAGTGCCACATCCCTTCCCACCTCCGCAGGACTCAGCCTGACCGAGCTCCCCCACTGGAAAGCTCACTCTGCCTTGCCCCAGGCAGAAATCTGGTGATGGCCTCAAACATCCCAAATGCCACGGTTTCCTCCTTTATTTCAGCACAACATTCCTGACATTTCAAATCCCTGTTCTGCCAGGACTCGGTTTAAATGAGAGGTCACTCAGGGCTGGTCCTGAATAACTGCAAACCTCCTGCCCACCATCCCTGCAGAATCCACAAATGCTACACAACGAAGGAGCTGCACTCCTGAGAAACCTGAGCAGATTCCCCTCTAACCCCACGCCACCAAAACCCTGGGATAGAAACACGGACTGCAGGTTAATTGTGTTTTGGGAGCAGGGCTCTGTGTGCTCACCACTCACAAAATGTGTGACTGATGATGATCAAAACCTCGACTTTTGCTGTTTTCCTCTAGTTCAGACTCCAAATACAGCTGGTTTGCTAAATGCTTGTTAAATTCATTCCTGCAGTGAGCACTTGACACCTGTTTAGTGTGCTCCAAACGTTGTGTTTTATAATAAGATTGTGAATTTGATTACGGTTCTGGAGAAAACTGCCAGCAAGAGCAGCAGGTTGGCAGGTACAGAAGGGGGAGAGTTTGTTGTGTGTCACTGAAACAAAGCAGAGCAGCTTCCCCTGGAGTATCCACAGGGATGATTCCGGCTGGGGGCTGTCCAACATTCCACTTTCCAGCTGCTCCATCAGCTCGATGCCACTGGGCCACTGGTCAGCGGCACCTGTTGGGAGCTGGTTCTGAGGAGCTGAAAAAGTCAAAGAGATGCCAATTGATTGAGTCCAAACAAGGTCAAATTTGGGAAATCTCATTTTCCTCTGCATCCTCAGCTTGGCATTTCCCTGATTTGTGTCAGTGACAGGAATCAGACCGAGCAGGCAGGGAAAGAATCACAGAATTCCAGACTGGTTTGGGTGGGAAGGGACCTCAAAGCCCACCCATTCCCACCCCTGCCATGGCAGGGACACCTCCCACTGTCCCAGGCTGCTCCAGCCCCAATGTCCAGCCTGGCCTTGGGCACTGCCAGGGATCCAGGGGCAGCCCCAGCTGCTCTGGGAAACCCAAGGACTGACGAGAGAGAGACAAACCCCTTTGTATCCATGTCCTTCCAGAGATCCACAGGGCTTCTGATTCGTTCCTAGATTAATTCCTTATTCTCTCCAACCCCAATGAACGCAGATTAATTTATTACAGGTTTTGTGTTAATCTTCAAAACCACTGAGGAAGCGAAGACTTTGGGGCCAATCCCTGATGCGTCATCTCCAAACCTCCCATTGAACTTCCAGCTTCCCTTTGAAGGTGCAAAGTATTTTTAGAAGTTTCCTAAGGTGACAGGAAACTTTCAGTTTTAATTTACAACGAACCCTCTTTTTCTGCTGAACCCATGGCGAGATCTGAAACCATCAAGCAACAAGTCCGGCTGTTAAATCCTGGGGCTTTTGTTGGACATTTCACTGGCACAAAGCTGGAAATTTCGGAGCCTCATTGTCCACGAGATCAATGTGTTCTCCCTGGAAAACCTTAGGAGATTTGAATAGCGGATTCCGCCTCGGAGTTTCTTGCTCCTTTCTAGACACCCAGTGATGGCAGCTGCTTTGAGGTTCTTTGTCTCGTTTCATCCTTTCTTCTTTAAGGAGCAAGTTTTTGTTATTCCTTGTGCTGGAATGAGCCTTTCTGTGGAAATCTGCAGGCACAAAGAACCAAAGCGTGCAGAGCTGAGAGCCCCTGGCTGACAGAAATCTCTGGGGGCTTCCAGCAACGCTCAACCCACGGCTCTGCCTTCCAGGTGTCCCTGGATTGTCGGTGCCTTGGGAATGTGGCTTGGAATGACACCCTGGGCTCGCGCTCCGGCTCTCCCAACCCCAGGCAGGGCTAAGGCCTCTGGATGGAAAGTGCCTGGAGCTGCAAATCCCATCCGTGGAGCTGCTGGAGATGCTTCTGAGGGAAGTAAAAACCAACTCTGTCCCAAAGGGAGGTGCAGAAGTCCACGTTTCCACGGAATCCACCGCGCTCCCGTTTTGTGGTGGGAAGATGCCGGTCCTGGTCTGTGCATCCTGCGGGAGCAGCATCCAGAGGACACGGACGGCTCCTTCCCAAGGTGGGTTTTCCCCTGAGAGCAGCCCAGGGACACCATGGATCCGTGAGGAACAGCCGGGCCACCAGGCCAAGCTCCACTGGGAAAAGGATCCAGCCCTTCACGCCTCCCAGATCTTCTCCAGGCACACAAAGCAGGGCACAGCCCCAGTCTGGGTAAGAAAAGATGGGAATTCCCAGGCCTGGAATCTTCTCAGGCAGCTTTGGGAAGCTCTCCAAGGCAGCAGCACGGACCCCAAAGCCACCACACCACCTCCGAGGTGCCCACCCAAATCCAGGATTTCACTTTTTCTTCCCTCAGGGGTAACACAGGGACCTCCCTTGGGACACCTGACCTCGCTGGCTCTGTCCTGGCACCCAGTGCCCGTCACCTGAGGTGATCCAAGGTCCTGCCCAGCGGAACAAACATGGCAAGTGGAGGTTTAGTCCCTGTTTTTCTCCGGGAACACTGCAAACCATTCATTGTTTGGGAAAAAGGAGAGACTCTGCTGGGTTATGACAGGAAGGAAGAATCCAGGGACCTACTTGGGTTCTAAAAGATCCATCCTCACAGTCCCTCTCCAGTTGTCCCAGTCCCGCTGTGGAAGCGCCGGTCCCGTGGGAGCAGGGGTTCAGCAAAGCTCCCGGGAATTCCAGGAGTACACATCCCAGCTGGCCAGGGCTGTGGCAGGTGGGCTGTGGAGCTGCTGTGCCACTAATGGGAGCATTAAGGGAACAGAGCTTTTTTTCCCGTAAAATATTTAGGCTAGAGCACATCCATATTTATCACTCTAATCAAACAGAATGGGAGAGTTCTTCTTGCTTCGACTTTGGGAAAGCAAAACAAGCCTGGCCTGACAACTGCAGCTTTTTTTTTCTTTCCAGCAAGAAAATAAAAAGTTCGGGGAAGAAGGAATGTTCAGAGCACAAAGCTTGGGATGGCCAGTACTTGGGATGCCAGCAGGAATTACAGGCAGCAACGCCAGGCAAAACCTGGCACGGCCCTGGGCAGCCCCTGCAGCTGAGCCTGCCAGGACGGGGGGACCAGATCATGCCAAGAGCTCCTGACAAACCCCCAGCGTTCTTCCATGAAGGATAATGAGGCTCCCCAGCCCTGGAAGTGTCCATGGCCAGCTGGGAGCAGCCTGGGACAGTGGGAGGTGTCCGTGCCCACAGCAGGGGTGGGATGGATGGGATTTAAGGTCCCTCCAACCCAAACCATTCCATGGTTCTGTGATCCAATGGATGCATTTTACCTGGAATTGTGGCATCAAAGGTAACAGGAAGTGCTGCCCCAGCAGGGCTCTGACATTCCTGAGGGACAAGCAGACCTTATTCCCACCAGGAATAAGATCCTGCAATTTTATTCCCTGTGAGTAAACAAAACCATTTATTTCTAAAAAATCCAAAGATAATCCCAGTCTTTCCAAATGGTGTGGAAGGATGGAGAGTGGATCCCTGCTCCCAGGACATCAATCAAACCCAGGCTCAGCTTAATGATGTTACCAGTCATGCTCAGCTTTCCAAATCATTCCAAGAGCTTCTCCTGGAGCTGTTTGATCTCAGGCTTCTTGTTCAACTTCTCAGTGCTGTTTTGGAGAGTCTGGACTGTCTGAGAAGCTTCATGTTCTGAAGAGGGAAGGAACTCCAGCACTAATATTCCTATTTATTACTTTTTTCCCCCCTGCTCAAGCCCAGTGAAATGGCATGCACAGAGATCTGGGCTGAGGAGAGGCACATAAATGCCAGTATTTAGTATCTGGATTAGTCACAGAAGAAAGCAGATCATGAGCTTGTCTCTCGGAGCTGCCAAGCTGCTGACAAAGTCTCTCAGAAATCAGGCTGGGAAATAATGAAGCTGAATTTATGAATGAAGTTTGTGTCAAGGTAAGCCAAGATTCCCTTCAGCATCGCAAACAGGGCTTTGATGAAACTTTCAGAAACAGTTTAATTTTTCTCTTTTATCTCCTCCCGCGCTCCCCTCTCTGTTCTTCAGAGCAGCATCCACCAGGAACAGCAGCTTCAGGAGATGGGAGACCCTCCTGGAGGTTTCAGCTGAGGTTTCTCAGTGGTTTGGTGGAGGGGAGAGCTCAGCCCCAGGTGTTTGACAGGGGCAGAGAGGTGAGGAGCTTCGGCCTGGCACATGGGCAAACAGCACCTTCCTTTGGGATGGAACCAACTTGGCAGCAGCTCTGGGTCTGTGCAAGCTCCTGGCATCCTCCTGTGGGTCCTCTCTGCTCCCTGGGAAGGGCTGAGCATTCACTGAGGTGAAACCTCAAAGGAGGAGGTGCAAACCCACCTCTGAAATGGGAATTACGGCCCTGAGCTTCGGACAGAGGACACTCAGTTCCAGCCCTTCCCCGATAATGTTTGTTCCTCATGGAGCTCTGCTGCCACAGGAGCTCAGGAGCCGCCTGGCTCCAGAAATCCCCGGATCAGGAGCTGCCTGGGAGATCCCAGCTCAGACAGTCGCTGTTGGCACCTCTGGGGACCTCCACAACCCCTTTCCTCCACAGAGCCAACTTGGGATGGATCCTTCTGAGCTGTGCCACCTTCAGCCCCACCCATTTCTGCAGCCACAGCTGCTCTGGCAATTCCAGCCCAGCCAGCAATTCCCAATTCCCAATCTCCCATCCAGCCCTGCCCTCTGGCACTGGGAAGCCATTCCCTGGCTCCTGTCTCTCCATGCCTTGTCCCCAGTCCCTCTCCAGCTCTCCTGGAGCCCCTTGAGGCCCTGCAAGGGGCTCTGAGCTCTCCCTGGATCCTTCTCCGGGTGAACACTCCCAGCTCTCCCAGCCTGGCTCCAGAGCAGAGACACCTCACCTATAAAAAGTCATCTTTATATTGAGCCTTAAAATTTTCCAACCCCCCCGAGGGCTGTGTCTGATGTTTCCCTCGGGATCCCATCCCCTGAAAATCCAACTTTTATCCTCCATGGCCTGTCACCCCCTGTACCTGCAAACTCATCTGGGTTACGGAATTCCTGTTGGGAGTCAGCTCAGCAGAAGGTTCTGCCTGACTGGGGGAAAACAGGGATGACAGAGTTGTTCTGTACAGCCCTGTTTGACTGGAATATTCTTGGTTATTTCTGCTGGCTCTCATCCCCTCCCCCTTCTCCATAAAACGACAAGAAAGAAACCCAGCAAAGTCTGGCACTTTTCACCCTTCTGCCTGTGCTGAAGTTTCCAGCGGCCTCGCTGGTGCTCTGATCTAACATCTGTGAAATTCCCATTGTTCCCAAAGCTCCTGCTCCTGTCTGGCCGTGCCCTTTTCCGGAGCCGTCGTCTTCATCTCTCTGTGCCCGTGTTCTGCCTCCTTTCAAAGGAATCCTCCTCTTGAAGTGCATGTTCCTTCTCCTCCCCAGCTGGGCAGGGGCCGGGGGACCCAGAGCGGCTGGGACGGTGGGAGGTGTCCCTGCAGGCACAGACCCAGGAGAGCCCCGCACCGGGGCTGCCACCGGCACCCGGCTGCTCCTGCGGGCAGCGGCACAGGGAGGCGCTTTCGGAGCCGTTAATTGCGGCGCTGTAATTAAGCTGTTCCAATTGCCCCGGAGCAGCAGCACCCCAGGGAGGGCTCCAGCGCTGGTCTCGGCTCTCCTCTCCAGCAGAGTTCGGAGCTGCTGCAGCCTCTCCCGGCAGCTGCAGCCGAGGCTCCCGCGGGGATCAGGACTGAGAGGTCACGGACACAGCACGCTCCCGTTTCGCTGTTCACATGCTCCAACAAGCTCGCACGGGCACCGCTGGGAAGGGAAAGAGAGGAAAACCTCAGAATAGAAACGGAGTTTCTGCTTGGACTCGCTCCCTTCGTGCTGCAGGGACGGCATCTCTTTTTCTTTCTTTTTCATTGTTCTGCAGACACGTTCTGGTCTTATTTAAAGACTCAGCAGAACAGGGTATCATCCATGGGGAAAGGAGGAGGAAAAGGAATGAGCACGTTTAGCACTCTGGGAACTCCCGGATGTCTCTCCAACAGCTATTTGGGAAGGATTTGCTGGTGCAGAATCTCCTACCCCACCTTCCAAAGTGCAATTCGAATTGATTTCGGATAGAGTTTCATTAGAATTCATTTCAACTGTTCCCTTTCCGAAGAAAATGGCTGGGAACATTTGGCTGGGCCACCTCTTCCTGCAGGAACTCCACTGGAAGTCCAGGAAATGATGAAGTTGGTTTTATACACCAAAAACTGGAATGAATTCACCTGGACACTCATTTTCCATGATTCTTCCATTCTACCTTTAGTTACTAATGTTGGAGCCAATAGTTCTGTAGGATTCCTGTAGGATTTCTTAACTACGTATCAAAATTCCTGTAGAGCAAATTCCATCTCCACTCTGGATGCTCCAAAGGCAACAATTAAATCTATTTATGCAAAACTAACACAAACTCATCCCCACACGCACAATTTGTTCTTTGCCCAGAGCAGCTGTGGCTGCCTCTGGATCCCTGGAAGTGTCCAAGGCCAGGCTGGACACTGGGGCTTGGAGCAGCCTGGAACAGTGGGAGGTGTCCCTGCCTGTGGATAATCCCTAGAATTCCTCCCAACCCAAACCATTCTGGGTTTCTGTGAGCACTGGAAGGGAATTGAGGGGGCAAAAAGCAGTATTTTATTGTTTTTTGGGAGTGTGACCATTTCACTGCATGGAAACTGAGCCCTGATGACTGAATTCCAGCCTGGAATCCCCTTCAGTTTGGGGAGGTTCCTCAAAGTCATGGATGGAAGAGGGGTTTCAGTAATAAAATAAGAAAAACGTGTGTTATTATAATACCCAAAAAAGGTGCAATTATGTCTTGATCACAGCTCAGGGATTACATGCTGTTAATGAAGTGAACATTGTCAGTGTGGGAAGCAATAAAAGTTTAAAAAAAGAAAAGTTACAGAACTGCAAATTTAATATATATGATAATACACATAAATCTATTAGGAAAAAAAGCAAAGTGGAATTAATTACGTTCCGGTACCCAGAGGGCGAATGAAAACGGTGAAGAATTGAGAAATAAAAAATTCATGCTGTAATTAGAATTCTGCATCCTGAAATTAGAGAAGGTGTTTTCTGATAACATCCAGAACCTTCTCCAACAAAAGCCCGGGATGGGAGCAGGGCATGGTAATTACGCAGCGGAGCCTTAAGGTAGGAAACCTGCACCCAGGCTTGGAGAGAGGATTAAATATCCAGTGAGGGAGCAAAACTTTTTAATTTTCCAACTTTTCATAGGCAAATTATCAGGAGGAAAAGGCTCTGGAGCAGCACAGCAGTGCATTATTTATTTAGGCCTTCAATGAATAACAAAAGAGGTGCTCAGTGGAAGCTGCAGGGGAGGCAGGGAACACTTTCCCCACAGCCTGAGGTAGCCCAGCTTTGGGCACAAACAGGGATCGGAGCAGGGAATATCTGAGGAGCTCCGAGCAGCCTGGGATAGAGGGAAAGGCTTGGAAATGGATGGGCTTTAAGGCCCCTTCCACCCCAAACCACACTGGGATTCTGTGGTGATTCCATGACCCCCCAAGAGTCAGCTCTTACGGAATCCTGGAATGGTTTGGCTTGGAAAAGACCTTAAAGCCCATCCAGTGCCACCTCTGCCATGGGCAGGGACACCTTCCATAGACCAGGCTGCTCAGAGCTCCATCCACCCTGGCCTTGGACACACCAGTGTTTGATTCTGGGAACAGAGCTCCCATGGATTTGCCCAGCACACTGGGATGATTTTCCCTCACGGAGCCACAGAGCAGCACATGAGGGGAGCCAGGGAGCCACTTCCAGGGAGCCTCGGAAGCAGCACTTTCCTGGCGTTCCAGAGTCAGGCACACGCCCTGAAAGGCTTCCAGAAATCCTAAATCTGCAGATGTGGGAAAGAGCAGCCTTTAGCAACCCTTGGGAATCTCAACACCCTCCCAGGAGATCGGGCTGTGCAGTATTCCCAGGAATAACCCCGGCAGCACCAGGATTGGCAGAGCATTTCCACCACCCCAAGATAATGAAGGATTTGTTGGGTGAACAAAACTGGGAGCCTAAAAATCACAGCAGCTGAAGGAATTATTCCCAAATCTGCCTCACTGATTTCGTGGCGGTGGAGATGTGCGGAAAATCAACGCAGGATGCAACCGCAGGAGCTGATGTTAACTGGGAAACAGGAACCAAGGAAGAGCCATCCATGGATCTCATGGAGTCGCTGTGCACAGGAGCCCTCAGCACCTCCCCTCCTCACTCCTGTGCAGCCAGCTCTGGATGATGCTTTTCCCAGGTTTTGGCCCTATTCCTGACAGTCCGGGTCTCTTGGATCCACTGCACAGCTTCGGCAGGGATTGTGCTCAGTGCAGATCCTGTCTGCACATCCAGGGTTCATTTCCCACCTCTCCATGACGGACGGCTCCGAATCTCCCCAAAACCCTCCCGGTTAAAGGTGTGGATAACAACTCCCTCCCTGTTAAAGCAGATCCAGCCCGGCCATGCTTTGCCAGAGGGAATTTTATCCTGGTGCCACATTCCCAGGGAGCCAACACCAGACTGCAGAGGAATGCTCTATTCCCAAAAGTTGTTCCGGGAGCTCTGCAGTGCCCTTCACTTAACCATGACAGCAGTGACACCTGGATTTTAACTTCCTAATGATCCCCAAAAGGGCTGTTTCTATGTATTTTCTGACAGAAAATATTGTAAATATTTATAAACATTCTCGGAGTTTTTCGAGAGGTGGCTGCTCTCTCTGGAAAGGGAACCTGCTGTTTTCAGCCTGCAGATCAAACACAATCCCATGGTGTTCTCAGCCACCTCCGTGGCTGGGAATTGGAAACATGGGAATGAAATTCGTAATTAAAATGAAACCAAGCCAAACGTGGGGCATTGCCCCCAGGAAGCCCAGAGAGCAGCGCTGGGTCTGTCCTCTGCGTGCTCCACACTTTGCGCTTGCATTTTTCCAAAACAGCATTTTCCAACACCCTGTAAAGGAGGACACCTCATCAAACTGCTGCTCTGGCATGAAATCACAGAGTCCTGGAATCCCTGAGGTTGGAAAAGCCCTCCAAGATCACAGAGTCCCAGCTGTGCCCGACACTCACCTTGTCCCCAGCCCAGAGCTCTGAGTGCCACCTCCAGGAATTCCTTGGATACCTCCAGGGATGGGCACTCCAAGCCTCCCTGGGCCCCCTCAGCAGCAGGACCACTCCAGAGAATCCCAGAATCCTGGAATGGTTTGGGTGGGAAGGGACTTCAAAGCTCACCCAGTGCCACCCCTACCATGGCAGGGACACCTCCCACTGTCCCAGGCTGCTCCAGCCCAAACCGTCCTGTGATTCCATGGTTCCACACTTCCATGATTCCACAATTCCATGATTCCATAACACGTGTACCCTGCACCCTGAAATCCTGGGCACCCCCGGCCCCAGCAGCATGGGGCAACACCAGTTCAAGGCACTGGTGGCACCAGAACCCTCCCTGTGTGAACCTCGAGGCCCCGCAGCTCCTTCCGGACACATCCCCAACCATCCCCCGGCTCCGGGGGGTTCAGTGCCGCATTCCGCCGCTGCTGGATTCCCTGTGTGTGCTCCCAGGGCGCGGAGAGTCCATCAAACCCCTCATTAGCGATCCGGGAAGTGCTCGTGGTGTCACCGAGGGGTCGGGCCCTGCCCTCTCCATCCCACAGGGCTCATCTGGGATGCAGCCGCAGAGCTCGTGCTGTGCCCTCAGTGTCCCCCGAGCTGTCCCCGCAGCTCCCCTCACCCCTGCCTGCCCTGAGGGGGCTTCCCATGACATCCACGGTCCCTGGGAGGTGCTGAGCACACACAGACACCCCGGGCCTGCGGCTCAGCCAGGAAGGTGCTGCTGCCACCCCAGATGGTCCCTTCCCGCTCCAAGGACAAGGCATTCCCACAGAACAGGCCGTGGGATGAGGCTGGGCTCCCTCACTGGTGCCATCATCTCACTGATGGAGATCTTGTGGCTCTGCACAAGTCCCTGACAGGAGGGGGCAGCCGGGGGGGTCGGGCTCTGCTGGCAGGGAACAGGGACAGGAGGAGAGGGAACGGCCTCAGGCTGGGCCAGGGGAGGCTCAGGGTGGACAGCAGCAGGAATTTCCCCATGAAATATGGAATGGTCTGGGTTGGAAGGGATCTTAAAGCCCATCTTGTTCCACTGCAGAAGTGTTCAGGGTGATGCCTTTTCCTGGTCTTAAAATCAAGAGTCAGACACAGTTAGAAGGGAAAAAGGGATTTTACCTTGGTATTTATGTTAAGGATCCTTAGGTGCACACGTCCAGGTCATATGCACCGAGATGCACCCCGCCCAGTGTCCCCCAAAGATCTGGTATCACATTAGAGGTGTTACTAATTAGCAGATCTATCAAAGGTTCCCCAGTGAGAGGCTCGAGTGAGCCCCCTCCCCAAGGAGCCTTCCCCTGGATGGTTCTATCTCAGGTTACAGAATGTGTTCTGGAGAGGACCTTGGGCTCTGGGGCACACTGATCCCCGGCTACGAAGCTTCTGAGATGCTGAGTCTCCTGGCTGAACAAACAAGTCCAAGAATGGAGGCAAAAAGCACTGAGAATACAGAGGTTGTAAAAGGTATAACAGGGGTATGAAAGAAAAGGCAAAAAATCATTGTGGCATCAAGGGGACACCTGGAGGTGGCACTTGGGGACGTGGCTGAGGGGTGGCTCTGGTGGTGCTGGTGGGACTCCGGGATCTTGACGGTCTCTTCCAAGCTTGATGATTCTGTGGGATGAAGGGCTTCTGGATTCACCCTCTGGAAGAAACGTGGAATGAGCCTCTTGCTGGAGCAGGAAGCATCTGAGGAGAAGCTGCAACGCTGCCCCGAGCTGCTCAAACGCCTTCACCTCCTCAGTGCTGCTGCTGAAGAGCTCAGCACCACTGAAATCCCAGTTCCAGGAGCTTCGTCTTGATCCAGATGAATTCAAACTCCCCAAAACAAGGAGTCACCACCCAGACGGGCTGAGGGGCTCCCGGGCAATCCGAGAAGGCTGGAAATTGTACCCCCATCCCAGGGAGGGAATGAACACAAGCTCACATGAGGGGAGACCTCACCCCTGCTCTCCATCCCTCCGAGGTGCAGGATTGATTGCCGGCCTTTTCCCAGGATTTAATCTGTTCCCTCCACTCCCCACGGCAGACCAGAAGCCAGTTGATGCTGAACAATGTGGGGAAAGTTCTCTCAGGTTCTGCTTTGATGCCGAACCACCGAATCCGAGGACTAAAACAAAGTGGCTCCAGCTCCCTCCCTCCCCTCGGAAGGGCAGGATGGAAGGGAATTATTAATTCCACCTCCTACTGTTCCCAGCACTTCAGGAGGTTATTGCCAGCAAGAGAGCACAAGGGTTTGAATTTGCTTCCAAAACACCTTCAGCTGTCAGATTCCTCAGAAAGATGTGTGAAGAAGAGCAGCTTCCCAGGAAAGCGATGGAAATGTTTCGAGTGCACAGACAGAATGTATTTATTTTTCAATTAAAAAGCCCTAAACCAGTGACAAAGCCACAAGGGTCAGAATAAAGTGTTCCCCACTAAAGAGAACAATGTTTCCTGTTTGATGTCTCTGAAGTCAGGCCTGCATCTTCCCAGGCAATCCTTTGCAAGGGATTTTTTTAATCAGTCACCAAAATCACAGGCAGAAGCCACAACTCACTGCTTGCATGTGCTGTGACGGGAAAAGCAAAACTCCAAAGCCACGTGTCAGCATTAATTCATGTCACAGATCAAAAAAAAAAAAAAAAAGAGTCCTAACTGCAGCAGTGACAATTGCACTGGTTTTGTGGAGCTCAAAGGAAAACGAGAGGCATTTTCAGGATGAGAGGACGTTGATTTCCCCCATACAGGTTCTTCCCCTCCCTTTACAGTATTTCCTACCAGCCACACAGAGATTCATGGATTTACTCCTTGGAGCCCAGCTGCTCCTCACCTCATCGGCCAAAGGAACCTGGGGGCCACACATCCCTAAAAACCTGAGAGACCTAAAGCTGCATCCACAAATCCCAGAATGGTTTGGGTTGGAAGGACCTTCAATCCCACCCATCCCACCCCTGCCATGGCAGGGACACCTCCCACTGTGCCAGGCTGCTCCCAGCCCCAATGTCCAGCCTGGCCTTGGGCACTGCCAGGGATCCAGGGGCAGCCCCAGCTGCTCTGGCAATTCCAGCCCAGCCCCTCCCAGCCAGGAATTCCTTCCCAGTTATTTGTACCCTGCTGGAGCAGTGGGGCTGTTCTCCACCACGGAGCTTCCAAGCAGGTGAGAGGTTCCCATGCCATGACCCCAAGGGGCAGCAGGAACCCAGCACCACCCACCACAGCAGGGGCAGGGAGCAGGGACCCTTCCCCACTCCCAAAACACAGAGCAAAGATTTATTTATGAGGCTCTTGAAGCCCCATGGAAGGAAGAGAAGCCCAGACCTGGATGCAGCTCTGCCCAGAGAGCCCTCACCCTCAGCACCAGCTCTGGGGGCTGTTCTGGCCTCCAGTGGGATTTCAGGAGCATTCCCAGGGCTCTCAGGAGTGTAAAGCAGCCACTGCTGGTGGAACAAACCACGCTGTGGCAGGGAATTTGCTCCCTGCATGAGGCAAGTGCGGCCAAAAATGCCAGGAGGAACTGGGCAGGGCTGAGGTGCTGCCCCAAGGAGGGATGGCACAGAAATGGGGAACAAACAAGCTTCTCACACAGAAATCCTCTACTAAAATAAACTCCAGGACAAATTGATGCTGGGCGGGAACATTTCACTGTCATTTGGGTTATGGAAATAAATCTTGTGGCTCTGCTCGTGTTTGGAACCCTGTGAATATCAGGGCCTGCTGCTGTGGTGCTCAAACACTTGAATCACACACTTGAATCCATCAGCACCAACAGTCTGGGCTAGCAAATGCTTTGGGGGATTGGTTTAAAGGATTTGAAGCTGCTGAAGAGCAGTTGAAAAGTTTCTCAGGGTTTGGAGACATATCTGGACACCGAGACCCAGGTAAAGAGACTGAGCACAGCAGCTGAGCTCCTGTACCCCTCCCAGAAATTCCTGGGCAGAGGAGAAGCCACCAGAGGAAGGAGGGCCTTGTGTGTAGGTTTTAGGATATTCCACAACCCTTTGAGAGCCCTCCACCCCAAACACAGCAGGACAAGGAAGCTGCTGGGTGCCGGGAGGGCCTTGGATGTCATACGAGGTACCTGCAGTCTTTTGAGATTTGAACTGAATGAAAGGATTTGAGTTCTGGTCAGAGAGGAACACCCCTTACCTGTTTAATGGGAGAAATGAGGAAGCCGAGAGCAGGGCTCTGCAGAGCCAGGGACACAGAGTGATTCCTGCAGCAGCACCTGGCAGGATGGACACAGCACAGGTCAGCTTGCACTCGGAAACCCAAGAAACCCCACATTTCACAGGCTGTGCCAGCACATACCAGTTTTATTGCTTGGTGCTAAAACAAATCCAAAAGCCAATCACACAGAGGAAATGTTCCCCAGCCTGCACATCTGCCCTTCCCCAGAACCGAGCTGAGGGCAGGACCCCCTGCTCACCAGCACCAATAAAAGGTAAGGCACGATGCTGCAGATGAGACCACGAGCAGTGATTAGCAGTGCTGGCTAAATGAGCTCATTCCTGAGGCTGTCGCTGTGTGGGGGCTGACAGAGCTCGGAGCAGGCTCCCACAGAGCCCCTGCAGCTCCTCTGGGCACAGACACAGAGCCTGCCTGGCTCTGAGCCAGGGGACTGCAGGAGCTCCAAGCTCCCTTCCCACCCCAGCTATCCTGTGATCCGGTGAAATTCCGTGTGAGACACATCAAGGGTGCCCAGATCCATGAGCTACCAAAGCCCGTGGTAGCCCATGGGCTCAGGGGTGAGGGAGCAGCAGGAAGCTCCCCGGATGCCTTAGGGGAGCACCTCCACGGGCCCAGCACAGATGACACCCTGGCTGATGAGGTTGGGGTTTCCCAGTTTTAGCCAGAGAGATCCCAGCTGGAGTCACCTGAGAGACAAATCAGGAGCTGTTAAACACCCAGAAGGGATGAGGGATACCTGGAGTGGTTGTGTGAAGGCACTGACGGAATTCTGCTTCCCAGCAGCCCCCAAAGCCTGGATTAGCTTTTCCCAAACCCAGCCACTGCTCACAGCTGCTCTCTGAGCTCAGACTGGACTGCAAACCCATCTGTTATCCATGTAGGATCACTGCTGGAACGCTCAGCATTCCACTCCAAACTGGGGCTGGCATTGTCTGCACAGTCAGCCCAACTCCAAGGACAGAATTCCCAATCGGCCAGCCGGGAACCTGCACGGCACACGGAGCTCCCTGGTGTCCCTGTGACTGTCCCTGGGATTTGGGTCAGGGGTTTTCCTGGCTTTCTCCCAGTTTCCAGGTGAGGACAGGCTATTCCTGAGTCAGAGGAGCAGCAGGGGCTCGTGCCAGCATTACAGGAATGGCTGGGAATGGATAAATCCCACAGGAAGCCCTCCCAGCTGGCCCTTGCTCCCTTGAGGTGGTGTAGCCAAGGTGTGACACCCCCAGAGCTCACTGCAGCCTCCTCCCTGCTCCTCGGGGGGCTTGGGGCAGCAGCAGCTCCCAGCAATGGCCACGAATTAAAAACAAGTAACAAACCTACCCAATATTGAGTCCAACGAGCTCAACCAGCTTCAGACACAAGACAAGACCTCGTGTTCTTCAAATCCTTTAAGTTAGGAGAGCACTGGGTGGGGACAGGAGGGTCCAGAACCATGGATGTGTCCCAGGCCAGGCTGGATGGGGCTTGGAGGAACCTGGGAGAGGGGAAGGTGTCCCTGATGTTTTTCCTCCCTCTGTTCTGCTCAGAAGCCACAAATAAATGTTTAGTGAGAGTGATCATTTCCCTGTACACTTCTGGCCAGGCAAGAATTTTCTTTGAAACATAAACTCTTACTTCTAAAGGCAGATATTAGCAAAACAACAATTACCTGCAGCTGCTGCTGCCATCTCCTATAATCTTCTCTGTTCACTTGAGCAGAGCCATTTTCTCTCTCCGGTGAAATTCCCAACATTCCAGGGGCACAGACGCTCCCTCACCAGCCAGCATTAATGTCACCCTGCAGACACCCCCCACTCAGTCTTTCTCCAGCCAGCCCCACCAAACGTCCCAGAGCTGAGGATCCCACAGGAGAGGCTCTCAGCTGTCCTGAGCACCTGGAACTGGAGCTGGCAAACCCCAGTGCCAGAGCTCAGCCCTGCCGGTACCCAGCCCCTTCCCAAGCCCTCCCTGTCACTCCCAGATAAATTAGCAGAGAATAAAAGATGCTCCAGACAAGGCCAGGTGAGGGGTCACTGCAGCGGTCACGCTTCATTTCGCAGCACTCCACCTCCAAATCCCACTGTCCGACCTCCAAATCCTGTATTCCAGACACGGCTGAGCTCCACGGAACTCTGTCTGCTCCTCGGGAAACACGGGATCACTTTACAACCTGCCCTCGTTAGCCATGAAGCCCCAGTGCTTAATTAGCCATGAGAGGGGGGACATGGGGCAGGACCTGGCCCGGGCTCTGCCACCAGCCAGGGATGGAAAATGCGGCATTTTGGGGAGACCCCCACGGTTCTGGGAGGGTTTTTTACCTCCTGATCCTTAAAACTGCACAAGCTGGGCTCGTACTTGTACAGCTTCCCCTCGATTTGGGGGAATTATTCAGAAATAAACGGAATTGCCAGAGCAGCTGGGGCTGCCCCTGGATCCCTGGCAGTGCCCAAGGCCAGGCTGGACATTGGGGCTGGGAGCAGCCTGGGACAGTGGGAGGTGTCCCTGCCAGGGCAGGGGTGGGGCTGGGTGGGATTTGAGGTCGTTTTGAACCCAAACCAGTCTGGGATTCCATGAAACCACTGGAGCAGGAGGTGTCCAAGCACCCTGGGAGTCATTCCTTGGGATTTGCACCTTCCTGAGAGACCCTGCTTTGCCAAAAGCTTTTGGATGCACTAAATGAGCTGCCAGAACAACTACTGCAAGGAAAAATAACATAAATTAAAATAAATAAAATAAAATAAAATATCAGCTGCTGAAGCCTGAGCTGTAACTTTATACTCAACAATGAGCTGTGTTTCCTTGGGACCTGATCCAGGACTCTTTTCTTCTTTTTATCCCAACGTATTTGCCTGGCAGAGGAATTCCAAGAGAAGGAAGGCAGAGTTTACCAAGTGTGATCCTCTATTAATAATTTTGGATTTGAGTTCAGTAAAGTCAGCTCAGACAGCACCAGAAAGCATCTCCTCCAGCAGAGCAGGAAAGTTTCTTAAGCAGCTCCTGATATCCAAAAGAAAATATAAATTACACTGTTTTTATGAAGGTAGAGAAGGGTTTGGGGTGAGAAGGATCTTAAAGCCCATCCAGTTCCAACCCGTGCCCTGGGGGTCTGTTTGGGGAAGCTCAAGGAAAGATCTTCAGAGTTTCCTCTCATCCAGCTGTCATCATAATGTGAATTTTACCTCACCCCGTTAAGTGAAAAGACTGAAACGTGCAGAGAGGAGTTGTGAGATGGAAGTTCTCCTGTTCCTCTTCCCAACTCTCATTAATTTATGGATATTCAGAAGTTTCGGATATCACAGGAAGGCTTTCAAGTGTGGGATCAAACCAACCCAACACAATCCTTAGGATACAAAAGCTGCTGAGGACAGACGGATTCCGTGGAGAGAACGCCCGGAATCTCTTCCCAGCCTAAGGAAGAGCAAGTGATTGACAGCAAACCACAGTCAACAGAGGCAAAAGCCTTCATGCATCACGGTTCCGAGTTCCCTTTGTTGATCCATGTGCTGCCAATCATTCCAGCTCTGGTTAGCAGCAAGAAGCTGCTGCCTCCTCCTTCCCAGCAAGCTCCGGGATCGCTGCCGGGCCCTTCCTCTCGAGGCATTTAAATGTTCTCGTCCTCAGCAGAAATCCATCATAAACCTCTCCATCGCCTCCCACCCTGGGAAATGTCAGGCCAATCAAAGTGCTGAAAGGGGGGAATTAAAGCCCATTTTCGGCAGAGCTCAGTCGCTGCTCTGTTCCTGACCTTCAGGAGAACCGTCTGTAACGCAGCGGGTTCAGCCTGGATTCCAGCCCTCGGGATGGAGTCAGGAATGTGGGGCCCGTGGCAAAAAGGAATATTCCATCAGATTTAATCAGGATATGTACCTAAAGCTGCCCCATCTGACAGGTCCTGGTTGCAGCGGCCACTCTGTGGCTTTGATGAGCCCCAAGATCATTTTGTGTGGGAGGAGCAAAGGGAGAATTTCCAACACGGTGGCACCGGGAATTCATCTGCTTCCTCCTCTCCTCATCCTCTTCCCCCTCTCAGGGGCCATCTGAGACTGGATCAATTCCCCAGAAAGGAAATTAAATCCCACCCATCCCACCCCTGCCATGGCAGGGACACCTCCCACTGTCCCAGGCTGCTCCCAGCCCCAATGTCCAGCCTGGCCTTGGGCACTGCCCGGGATCCAGGGGCAGCCCCAGCTGCTCTGGGCACCCTGTGCCAGGGCCTGCCCACCCTCCCAGGGAAGGATGAACTCCACATGAGCAGAACAAGGACCCATTCAGAGCTCATTGAACCATTTGCACAACCCCAGAAATCAACACCAATGGATGCTTCGGAAATCCACTCGGATTTCCTCCCCTGGGTGAGATCACAGAATCATGGAGCTGGAAGGAACTCTCAAGGATCATCCCAGTCCCTGTCCCTGCACGGACACCCCAACAACCCCACCCTGGGCATCCCTGGCAGTGCTGCCCAAACGCTCCTGGAGCTCTGGCAGCCTCGGGGCCATGCCCATTCCCTGGGGAGCCTGGGCAGTGCCCAGCAGCCTCTGGGGGAAGAGCCTTTCCCTGATCTCCCATCTCCTGCAGCATCCACATTCATTCCCCAGTGCAGCTGCTCCCTGTGCCAGAACAAACCACTCTCCTCCACTGAGGAACTGGGAACCCCCTGATTCCATCTGCTCCGTGTGCCTGCCTGGGAAGGGCTGGGTGCTTCCAGGGAACATCCCTGCCCGAGGGAGGACACGGAAAGCTCGGCTGTGTGTCCATCAGGCTCATCCCTGTGGCCCAGCTAAGCTGGAGAGGTGAATCCAATCCTGGCAGAAGTTTTACACAAGTGACAGGGTTTTTAATCCCCACTGATTTGTTATGGCACGGGAAGCATCAGAACAGCTTCCGTGGAGAAGGGGATTAATTCCCAAATCTCTCCTGCCCTTCATTCCAATCTTTTCCTGGAGGAAAAAAAAAAACCAGCAAAGTCATTCAGGCTTTTTCCTTAAAGAAACCCTTCAGCTGTGGCAGCTCCTCTCCCAGAGGCCTCTCTCGGCTGGCAGGGCTGACTCCCTGTCCCTGCCTGGCGGGGGTGACAGGGATCTGGCAAAGCCAGGGAAGAGCAGCTGGAAAAAGGGAGCAAGCGCTGGATCCCAGCCTTGCCAGAGCTCTGCTGCAAGGCCTTGGCATCCCTCGTTCCTCAGTTTCCCCAGCTGGAAACACATGGATGAGCTCTCAGAGCAGCTGGGGCTGATTCCTGACTCCCAGGAAGGAGTTTCCTCCTGTTATCCCAGGCGCATTTTTCCTCATCCATTGCCCAGAGCAGCTGTGGCTGCCCCTGGATCCCTGGAAGTGCCCAAGGCCAGCTTGGAGCAGCCTGGGACAGTGGAAGTGTCCCTGCCCATGGAACACAAGGTTGGTGTTTCCTAAGGAATCACCCTTTGATATTTAAGCTAAGTTTAATTAAATTTATCAATTACCACTTAAAATAATAATCTGAGGAAGCAAAACCTCATTTAATGGCAAATCCAAAAGCCTCCTCAGAGCTCTCCAGCAGTATTTATCTGATTAGAAGGATATTGGGGATGATTACGGTAACAAAATCCATCTGTGATAATTACTTACCTTCCACCGCTCTCGGAATTCAAGTTTTATGTTATATTTTCTTCTAAATCGAGCCATTGATCCTCCCATGAATTAGAATTACACCAGCTCGCAAAACACACAGACTAATTGAATAGTTAACCAAGTGCTCAATAAACTTCACACCTCAGTGTCCCGCCCTTTAAAGTGCTTAATTAGACCTTGCTCCTGCAAACGAGCTGTAAAGGAGGCTGCCTGGTTTCCCTTTTATTTAACTTTTACCTTCCAAGCACCTGACCAAACCAAGGAAGGCTTCGCCAGATTTCTTTTCATCTTTCACACTACGGAGCCGGTGGCAGCAGCTGAAAGATTCTAAAATATTTTTAAGTGTTCATCAATCCGCTTTGCCGCAGTGAAATTCTGCACGAGCCTGGATCTGTGAGACCCAGCTCAGCAAAGCCTAAACTGCTCAGCCCGGCTCAAGCTGCTCCAGGAGCTCTGCTGAATCCCAGCCTTTCACATTTGCACCCTCGGGAACTGCAGTAGGTTTAATTCATGGCACCCCGGGATGCTTTGGGTGGGAAGGGACCTGAAATCCCACCCATCCCACCCCTGCCATGGCAGGGACACCTCCCACTGTCCCAGGCTGCTCCCAGCCCCAATGTCCAGCCTGGCCTTGGGCACTGCCAGGGATCCAGGGGCAGCCCCAGCTGCTCTGGGCAGCCCCAGAAGAGGCCAGAGACACCAACAAGGTGCTTCCCACCCCGGGCTGGTTCCCAGTTTCCTATCCCAGGGCCGGGATCCTTGTCAGGGGCTGCTCCCGGAGCTCTGGAGCCGCGCATGGACTCGGCTCCTGCCCCTTCACTGCCGGCAGCTGGGACGGCTGCGGGCGCGCTCCGAGGTTGGATGTGCTCCGTGATTTATCGCTGTGGCTCTGAGACCCGCCTGCCCCGGCTCTCTGAAGTGCTGATTAACCCCGACTCCAGCTCTGGAGAAAGTTCCTGGCCTGGAGAACGCCTCTGGGCCGGCGCAGTCCTTGTGGCACTCCCAGCGGGGTCACCTGGGTCAGGGCAGGGCTGGGGGCACAGCCCGGTGGCAGTGGGGGAAGCACGTCCTGCTGCTGGATTCGGACGGTGTGGGCTCCAGGGGTTCGTTTTGATAAGATTAAAAATTGGAGACATCCCTGCCCACGGCAGGGGCTGGAACGAGATGGGATTTAAGGTCCCTGCCAACCCAAACCAGTCTGGGATTCCGTAACGGAGGAGAATAACGCTGGGAATGGGCTGCAGGAGGTCCCCCTGCCCAGCCTCCCCGGGGCAGCTGCGGCCAGATGTGAGTCCCTCCCCAGCCAGGCTGTCCTGGCCCGCTCCAGCAGCCTGGGACATTCCAAGGATCCAGCACTCTCCTCCTTCCTAACGCAGCCCCAATGCCGAGAACAGAGCACCCCGAGAACACACAGGACCCTGTTATAAATGAAGTCTGTAATTGGTGCTGTTATGTATAAAAATGAACTGTAATGAAACTATACAGAGCCAGAGTTTCAAACCCCCCACCAGCCTGGCTGAGAGGAAAATTTTACAACACTGGAGGAGTTGAAAAGGGAAGTTCTTTCAACATAAAAGTAATCAATAGGTGAGGATTTCACCCCAGATGGGGTTGGATCTTATCACCGGGACACTGACACTATAATGGCTTGATCGCTATCTTCTGATAGCTACATCTCAGCTGATAAGGAATTGGACATTCCAGGAACTCCTTTGAGGGTTCCAGGAATGGGAGACAGACAAATCCATCACCAAAGATGGACAATTCATCAGACCCAGGAAAGGCTTTGTGCAGCCCAACTTCGGGAAAAGAAAACATCATGAATATGCTAAATTACGAGAAGAATAGAATTAATTCGGACTCTGCCCAAAAACTGTATAAGAAGGAACCAGCCGAAGCAGCACCCGTGAACTTGGGAGCTCTGGTGCGATAGAGATCAGATCTGTGCGTGTTCACCCAGCTCCGACCCCGGGCTGGGGCTGCTTTTCTCCATCGTGGCTTTCTGTGTGACCGATCTTTCGGCTGCAGAATAAAATCTATTTCTTTAGTAAATTTAATTGGGCTGAATTTCTTTACCTCAACCCTTTAAAACACAAAAAACCAGCCCGAAAGGGGCCCTAAATCCCGATCCCCGCTGTTCCCAGATTTCCACATCAGCACAGCGGTGGGGATGATTTCTGGGAAAAGCTCCCATCAGTCAGGACCTGCAACCACTTAGAACTTTTTCTTGGCGAAAGCTTGGAGCTGCCAGCACTCAGCACAAGGTATTTAACAGCATTAACCACCCATTATCCTCTTCCTCACTGCTCTGCTCACTCCTGTCTCGGATTTTATTGTGCTTTTGCTCCCAGCTCCATTAAATGCCGCAGGAATCACTGTCTTGGAGACGATGGAAAATGCCAGGCTGTTGAGGGCAGAGGCAAAAGGAACCCAGATTATATTTAACTCACTTACAAATGTGTCATTTAAGCTGCTAAGGCTGTTAATTGGGAGCCATGATATGCTCATCATTTTAATTTCGGGCTCACTTAAGCTCTGTGCACATAAAAGCAGCAATTCCCAGCCTTTCTTTCCTGCTCTCACACAAATCCATGGCAGAGCCGGCACTGAAAGGAGATGGGAGCAGGCACCCCTCAACTTTGCTTCAATTTAGCAGGGTGATAATTAAAGTCACTCTCGTGGCATTAAGTGGCTCCCTGTGACACAGGAAAAATCTTGAAAGCGGAATTTCTTTTAAAGAAAATAATTATAAAAGCCTCTGAAATGGGTTTTGTCAGTGCGACAGCCGCTCTGTGCTGACCCCTCAGATGGCATCCACAGGGATCCAGGGGCAGCCCCAGCTGCTCTGGCAATTCCAGCCCAGCCCCTCCCCACCCTCCCAGCCAGCAATTCCCAATTCCCAATCTCCCATCCAGCCCTGCCCTCTGGCACTGGGAAGCCATTCCCTGGCTCCTGGCCCTCCAGGCCTTGTCCCCAGTCCCTCTGCAGCTCTCCTGGAGCCCCTTTAGGCCCTGCAAGGGGCTTGGAGCTCTCCCTGGAGGCTTCCCTTCTCCAGGTGAACATTCCCGGCTCTCCCAGCCTTTCCTCCTTAATTCCAGGTCATGGAATCACCCCCTGACTCCCCAGCAACTTGGCTCTGACTCTCATTGGAGGCATCAATCCCTCCTCAGGGCAAAGTGCCAGGAGCTTTTACTGAAATGAATCCTTTGATCACATTCAAACTTTTCTCCCTGTGTGGATCATTTTCAAATTGAATCTAAAATAAGGTGATTGCCCCCTTCAGTTGTTGGTGTTCTCCGGGGCTGCTGGCAGTGATAACGGTGATTATCAGCACAGGGACTGCCACAGGCAGCACTCCAGAGTGATCCACAATGGGGCACGTCAAACACCAAAATCCACAGAGACATCAGCGCTCCTTGGCCAACTTCACATCCTGGAATGTCTCTTTGGGAAGTTTGAAAGGTGCAATGAGACACGAGTGTTGGGGCTGGGGAAGTGAAAACTGAGGGAAGTTGTTCAAGGGAAGGAGGAGAGAATCAGGGAAAATCACATGGATCATATTCCTGGCCAAGAGACAGGCCAGGAGTGGGAAAAGCCCTCCCAGCCCATCCAGTCCCAGCTGTGCCCGATGCCCACCTTGTCCCAGCCCAGAGCTCTGAGTGCCACCTCCAGGAATTCCTGGGACACCTCCAGGGATGGGCACTCCAAAGCTCCCTGGGCAGCCCTTGCCAAGGCCTGAGCACCCTTTCCATGGGGAAATTCCTGCTGCTGTCCACCCTGAGCCTGCCCTGGCCCAGCCTGAGGCCGTTCCCTCTCCTCCTGTCCCTGTTCCCTGCCAGCAGAGCCCGACCCCCCCGGCTGCCCCCTCCTGTCAGGGACTTGTGCAGAGCCACAAGGTCCCCCCTGAGCCTCCTTTGCTCCAGCCTGAGCCCCCTTCCAGCTCCCTCGGGAATTCTCCAGCCCTTTTCCCAGCTCCGTTCCCTTCCCTGCTCCAGCCCCTCCATGTCCTGGCCCTAAGAAATCCTCATACTGTCACAGAGCCCTCACAGGCAGAAGAGAATCCAAAGGCCCTGTGCTGGGTTCCAAAGTGGGAGAGATTCTCTGGATCACGGACGCCTCCCCAGAGTTCCCAGCTTCATCCAGCCAGCATCGAGCTGTGAGTAAAGAACCTCGCAGACATTCAGGGAAGCAATTCCTCCTGCTCCTAATCCTGCCAACACCAGTTCCAGACTAAAAGCACAACCCCAGCAGTTTCTGTTGGAGTGGATTCAGTGATTGGTAGCACAGAGGGAAAAGGAAAACCCAAAGCCCAGCGCAGTGTGGGAGCAGCGGGATCTGTGCTGTGACCGTGGCTCACGGGGTTTTCAGGGAGTGAAGGGAATTTTCCCCTCCACAGCTCTCCAGCTGGGCTTCAGCATCCAGCACCAGGCTGGAGCTGTGTGCTGGGAGAACAGGGAAAGCTGTGCCTGCTCCAGGGAACGATTAAACTGGGAGCTCACCCTGATTTACAGCAATGCAGCCAACAAAGCTCAGAACAGCGCCGCTGCAGAATTCCCACTCCCAGGAATGGCTGCGAGGCAGGAGGCTGTGCCCACAGCCCTAAAATCCTGGAGACCAGCAGAGAATGGGATGGAATCAGACCTAAACGTGCTCACAGCTGAGAATAAAAAAGCCAAAGGAGTGCAAGGCACTAGAAAGCACCAGAAATAAAGGGATTTTACAGGTATTCTAAAGGAATTTTACTCAGCCTGCTGTGTGGGTTTTGTGTCCAAAATAATTGAACTTTTTTGTTGTGTTTTTTAGATGTTCAGGTTTCTTACGTTTTCCTTTTGTAATTCCTTGTTTGAGACTTAACCCATCTGCAGAGCCCAGAGCCAGGATTTGTCACCTCGCTCCCCAAAGCCTTCCCTGTCCTCCCGCACAACTCCGAAGCTGCTACAGGATCCCGGAATCCCAGGATGGGTCAGGCTGGACGGGATCCCAGAGGGTCACTGGTGCCACTCCCTGCTCCAGCAGGGCCAGCCCAGAGCCCAGGGCACAGGAGCGTGTCCAGAGGGCTCTGGAATATCCCAGGGAGGAGGCTCCAGCCCCTCTCCGGGCTCTGTTCCAGCCCGGGCCCTGCCCAGGGCAGCAGTTCTGCCTCCTGTGCAGGGCAATTGCCGGGCTCAGGCCCTGCCCGTGGCTCTGGTGCCCCTGGAGCAGAGCCTGCTCCATCCATTCAGATCCTTGGCTTCATCCCATGGAAATCAGAGGCATTTCTAACCATGGATATAAAATTAAAAGCCGGTGTTTGTCCTGTGAAGCCCAACCACACGAACTCCTGCTGGCGCCTGGAAGCTGAGTTCATCCGGAGATCTCCAGGGAAAGCACTTCCACTGTATCCAGCATATGGGAAACATTTCATTACGCCAGACACAACATCATCATTAAAACTGAAACCAACAAATGCAAATTCCCTCGTGTGTCTGGAAGCCGAGCACACTGTAATTAAAATAGAAACGGAGAGCATGAAGGATAAAAAGATGGCACAAAATGTTGTTTTGTTCCAGTTTGTTGGCGCCGCAATTCAGGCAGCACCTCCTCAGCAAGAGAAGTCCGTGCAGTCAGTGGAGTAAAATCACAGCCAAGGGAGCAGCAACTGGTACCTGTGAGGAGGAATTGTATTTTTTCAGCTCCAGATGTGAAAGAGAACAAGTGCCCCATCCAAACTTTAATACAGAAATGAAAGGTTACCCTGGCAAGGCCTTGATTATTTTGGAATTAATTCATGGTCCCGCAGCACAGGAAGGGTTTGGAGCTGCTGGAGGGAGTCCAGAGGAGGCACCAGGATCCGAGGGATGGATCAGCTCTGCTGTGGGAAAGGCTGGGAGAGCTGGGGGTGTTCATCCTGGAGAGGAGAAGCTTTGGGGTGAGCTCACTGTGGCCTGAAGGAGCTGATGGGAAAGATGGAGAGAGGATTTCCAAGGCATGGAAGGACAGGAGCCAGGGAATGGCTTCCCAGTGCCAGAGGGCAGGGCTGGATGGGAGATTGGGAATTGGGCATTGCTGGCTGGGAGGGTGGGGAGGGGCTGGGCTGGAATTGCCAGAGCAGCTGGGGCTGCCCCTGGATCCCTGGCAGTGCCCAAGGCCAGGCTGGACATTGGGGCTGGGAGCAGCCTGGGACAGTGGGAGGTGTCCCTGCCATGGCAGGGGTGGGATGAGCTGATCTTTGAAGTCCCTTCCCACCCAAACCAGTCTGGAATTTTATAATTTTTTGCCTTTTGGCCTCTGGACTCCCCAGTGGCCAGGAAGTAGCAGCTCCCACCTGGCTGCTCTGTGCTGGAGCTCCTGGCCAAGTGTGTCCCTGCTGGGCCAGGGGGTTTAAAGCCCAGGGAGACCCAGCTGGGGTTGGCACAGACCCTGCACTCACTGCAGAATTTTCTTTAAAAATCAATTGAGATATAAATTCCATTTCAGTGCAGCTCCTCTTGATTGCTGCTTGCAGAAACCCATAAATAATTAATTACATTAGAGAAATGTCACTCAGGCCCAGTTTTGCTTCACCTGATGTGAAAAATGACCACTTTAAAGACAAAAAACTGTCAGGCTCTTCATCTTTATCCTGCCCCGCTGTCTGTTCCCCTGCATTATAAAAACCCAGTGTCTCCATGTAACCAAGTAATTATGTTTGAAGCCATCCTCAGGCACGGTGATTTATCCATGGGAGGAGGGTTTATCCCAGGCTGACCCTGCCAGAGGAGGAGGAGGAGGTCACAAAGTCTCTTAAGAGCGATGTCAGGTCCCTGAAGATCCACAGAACTTTTGCCAAGACTCATCCATTCCCAGAACAACTCCAAGACCATTTTTAAAAGGCACAGGAAAGCTTCAGGCATCAAGAAAGCACCAAGACATGGAGTGATCCCAGGTCTGGGTAAGTTCAGTCCCACCATCCCCCTCTCCCCTGGTTGCTCAGGATCATTCCTCGAGCAGCAGTGCTGGGATCACATGGAGCTCGTTCCAGCCCTTCTCAGCAGGAGGACACAAGGGTGAAGTGTTCCTGATGCCATGAAGGTGTTTTGCCTTTTCTTTTATACTCCTGTTTTACCTTTTTTACAACTCCTGTTGTAAAATCCCTTTTCCCCTTCTAACCATGTTTGACTCTTGATTTTAAGACCAGCAAAAGGCATCATTCCCAGACCTTGGCAGGGAATTTGCAGCTTCATATTTTTATGTGCCAACAGCTCTGTTGTGTCAGCCCTGTGGAGGAACACACTGGTGGGGTCTCCTACCCAAGAATATCGAGTTTTACACCCAAATTTGCAGATTTAAACTCAAAAAAGCCCAGAGCTAAAATGAAAAGCTGGAGATTCCTGTGCTGGGTTCAGCTCTTGTGGCTCTGATGCTCAAAGAGCCTCTTGGAGCAGTAGGAGGAGGTTTCTCACAGGGAAGAGCTTAAGGATGGACTTCCCGCTGTGTTTTGGGGTGGAGGAAGAGCTGGCAGACTGGAAAGAGAATAATTCTGATAAAGATGCGGTGCCAAGAGACCCCAAAGTGGCAGTGATTTGCAGTGTCTGCAAACACAGCGTGGGCTGAGCTGCAGCCTCCGAGTTCATGAATTCCCCTCACCCCTCCATGCGTGTCCTGCAGGGAATTGTTATCGATCAGCGAGGATCAAAGCCAGCGTTAAACTGCAGGAGGAGCTTTATCGCCCTCCCAGATGGAAAACCAATACACTGCAGAAAGGCACTTTGAACGGGAGACAGTCTCCAATGAGGATCTTTATTCATCTGTCTGTTTTCAAAGCCAGCTGTAACTTCACTCCATGGAAAAACCATTCCCTTTCAAGTGCCTGAGGACAACGGGAGGCAGCAGCCAGCTCCCTGTGCTGCCCTGGTAACCAAATCGCCTAAACCAGCGTCACCTGAGGATGCTGCAGCACGGATCTTCAGTCCAGCCTGGCATCACTTCTCCTGTCTGACCTGATAAATGGGGCTCCTGGCACCTTTAATCTACACAGAAATTAAACTCTTCAGACTCTCTGTGCTGCCACGAATAAATTACATGTTTGTTTGAACGACTTGGAAATTTCCCTCTGACAAATTCTAGAGGTATAAATAACCCTGAAGCCTTGCAGGAAGATGAACAGCCCCGTTGTATCAATCATAACTCACCGGGCAAACAACGCCTGGGTTTAAATCCACGCCCAAAGGAGTGTGAGAGGCACTGGGTTGATGTTGCCCTAAGCAAGCCGGGCTCAGCTGGGTCCAGAGGGTGCAGCAATACTCCAAGAGGTCTGGATTCCATTAACAATTCCCAAAGGAAGATCCTCAGGCAGTTCCCCTCGTGCCAAAGCCGTTGCATCCCAGCTCAAGGGGCAGAGCCCCACCGGGGATTGCTCAGCCCGGGGTCAGAGCCAGCCTGGCAAAATCCAACTTCCTACCAGGAAGGACCGAGCCATCTTCATGAGTCTGTGATTCTGGGATTGTAGAATTGTCCTTCGCTCTTGGAAACACCCCCAAAACAGAGACCTGCTCTCTCTGTGCCCCTGCTCCCCTACAGACACAAACAGCAACTCCCTCCCAACCTGCAGCCTCCTTTGGGTGTGGAAAAGGACAAATTGCTCTAAAGGATCAGGATTTTCCTGCCTAAGAAGCAAAGCAGGGCACCTACTGCAATAATCCTGGGGTTTATCCTTGTTCTGGACGGGCCAGGAGTGAGGGTTGAGACCAGCAGCTGCAGAACTGAAGCCTCAGTAATGTGCAGGACTCAGTCAGGGGCTGGCGGGGGATCCAAGAATTGTTTCTGGCAAAAAACAGCAATTCCATCATCAGTTTCCTTGTCCTGAGTCTCCCAGCAGTCTTTTCTCTCTCTTCCATCCCTGAACAACTTGTGAGCAGCCAAAATCAACCTTTGGCTTCAGTGAGAATAGGTCAGCCTTGCTAACAAAGCCAGGCTCACATTCCAGAGCAAATAAAAGCATTCATTTTTCAACTGGCAATAAATTCGATTTCCCTGCAGGACTGATTTTCACCAAGTTATGAGATCTGACACTTGTGGTATTAGATAACTCTGTTGCCTTTTATTTCTGGGTTTGAGACATCAAGTGGCAAAAGGGGAAATAAAAATGGCAGGAAAGAAAAGCTGTTCCGAGGACAGAACGGTCCATTAAGCAAAAATTCAAACCAACTCATCTTTGGCTCTCGGTGGCTCAAATTCAATCCTGCTCCTTCCCTCCAGGCTGTTATTAACACTGGTATAATGAGTAACTAAAATCAAACTCCAGTGAATAAATATGTTCAAAGGCATTTTGTTATTTCTGCAATTAGAGACAAACTGCCACGGGAGAGCTAAAAGCTTTGGGGAAATCACATCCAAGGAAACTCTGCCACAACTGCAACCCTTGGGCTGCCCTGAGCACGTGCAGCCAATGCTGGGAGGAGCTGGAACCCCAAACCCAAACCTATTTATTCCTTGTGTCTGCTCAGGTGGGAAGTGGTTCTGGAATGGGAGAGCCCATGGCCAGGTCATCGGTGTGTCCTGGGGAAATTCCCACTGGATGTGTCCAGGGCAGGGAACGGAGCTGGGAAGGGTCTGGAGCCCCAGGAGAGGCTGAGGGAGCTGGAAAGGGGCTCAGGCTGGAGCAAAGGAGGCTCCGGGGGGACCTTGTGGCTCTGCACAAGTCCCTGACAGGAGGGGGCAGCCGGGGGGGATCAGGGTCTGGGACAGGACAAGGGGAAATGGCCTCAGGCTGGGCCAGGGGAGGCTCAGGGTGGATATTGGGAAGAATTCCTTCCTGGAAAGGGCTGTCCAGCCCTGGCACAAAGTAAAGCCCACGGCAGTGCTGGAGTGCCCATCCCTGGAGGGATTTCCAAGCCCTGTGGATGTGGCACTTGGGGACATGGGGCAGTGTGGCCCTGGCAGTGCTGGGGGGCAGCTGGACTCGGTCTTGCAGGGCTTTTCCAACCCAAACAATTCCGTGATCCTAAGGAGCCTAAAGCCTTTTGGGCATGGCACTGGTGATGAGGACAAGGCTCTGCCTGGCCCTGGGCTGTGGGAGCTCTCAGGAATCCCCTCCAGGACTTGGGGTGAGGCTCCCAGTCCCCCCCAGGGCTGTCCTGGTGCCCCTGGGTGACAAGGGTTTGTACCAGAGAGCAGAACTCACTCTGTGAGTTCAGCACCACAGGGCCCCCGTGCCCAGCACTGCAGACAACAATTACATGAACTTAGCAATTATTTATCCCAGCAAAACTCAAAGGGGATTTATCCTTGGAAGAGACATGGTAATAAAAGGGAAAGGATCAGGCAGCCAGGATTTAAAAACCCCTCATTTCCTCCTGTGACTGGCTAACAGGCTTTTGGAAAGCAGAAGACAGTAAATGTCATTTATTTTGACTTTAATAATGTTTCTGAGGCTCTTTGGCGTGACATTTCCGAGCGAGCCAGGAAAACAGGGATAAAACAAAGCAGAGGTAGGAAGCCAGAACATCCTACCGAGAGAGCAGCTCCCCGTGACCAGGGGACAGCCGAGTGTGCCTCTGCATCTCCTTGAGACTGTCCAGCCTTTCCCTGAACAGCCTGGGTGAGGAAAAGCACCACAGGCACAGTCAGGGTGGTCTGTGAGCAGCTGGGGTGGCCAGGCTGAGAATTCAAAGGGTTTGTGACAACTGGAAAACAGATTGGGAAAAACTGTTTCAGTTTATACTGAAACAACTGAGGAGAGCCAAGTGGCACAGGCTGGGGAGACAGGGGAAGGCAAAAAGGGGTTGTGGCTGGGCTGGAATTGCCAGAGCAGCTGTGGCTGCCCCTGGATCCCTGGCAGTGCCCAAGGCCAGGCTGGACATTGGGGCTGGGAGCAGCCTGGGACAGTGGGAGGTGGCCCTGCCATGGCAGGGGTGGGGCTGGGTGGGATTTAAGGTCCTTCCAACTCAAACCATTCTGGGATTCTGGGATTAACACTGATGCAAACAGGTCTGAAAGCATCACACCAGACCAGCAGGAAAAGACACCTGGAGAGGAATTGAGTCTCCTCTTCCCACTGAACTTCTGTAAGTGACTGGAGTGATCCACCCCCAGCTGGCAGCAGGGCAGGGTTAGAGCAGCTGGCATAAAATCATGGAATATCCTGAGCTGGGAGGAACCCTCAAGGATCATCCCAGCTCCTGTCCCTGCCCAGACCCCCCAACAATCCCACCCTGGGCATCCCTGGCAGCGCTGCCCAAACGCTCCTGGAGCTCTGGCAGCCTCGGGGCCGTGCCCATTCCCTGGGGAGCCTGGGCAGTGCCCAGCACCCTCTGGGGGAAGAGCCTTTCCCTGATCTCAGCCTGAGCCTGCCTGGCCCAGCTCCAGCATTAATTTCACTATGTGCCATTCATTCCATTAATAAATCCAAGCCATTGTCTCTGCATTTAGTGATCCCTCCGGACCGTGGGGAGGGTGTAACTTGGCCCTGCCTTGCAGCCAGGTTTGGTGTGTGGCTCTTTCAGATGGTGAGGCCTGAACAGGCCCTGCTGTGTCCTGTGAGGTGTCAGGGGGGCAGATCCATCCTGCTGCATTCCCAGGACAGAACAGGCTGCTCCAGGCTCCATTTCCAGGGCCCTCCCTCCTCCCAGCTGGGAGTGTGCAGGGAGTCGCTGCAAGGTGGCTCTGAGCGCAGCAGAGGCAGCGCTGCTCTGATGTGATGTGACACATCAGCTGACACCTTCTGTTTGGTGTGGCACAGCCTGGCCTGCGGAGCCAACAAATGAAATCCCAGCTGTCAAGCGCCCAAATTAAAAATAAATCACTCGCTGACCCCTGAACCCCAGCTGACAACTCAGCCCCCCCACGGCACTGCGTCCCTCTCCCTTTCCATCCTCTGCCATCGTTCCTGCCTTCACGTGTTCTCCAGGCCTGGCCTGGCAAAGCTCTGCCCACCTTCAGCTGCTGAGTGCAGGCTCTGGGCAGTGACCCATGGCCACAGGGGTGGGCTGCAGGGATGGAGGGATGGATGGATGGATGGAGGGAGGGAGGGAGGGAGGGATGGATGGAGGGATGGATGGAGGGATGATGGATGGATGGATGGATGGATGATGGATGGATGGATGGATGGATGGATGGATGGATGGAGGGAGGGATGGATGGATGGATGGATGGAGGGAGGGATGGATGGATGGATGGAGGGATGGATGGAGGGATGGATGGATGGATGGATGGATGGATGGATGGATGGATGGATGGGTGGATGGATGGAGGGATGGATGGATGGATGGAGGGATGGATGGAGGGATGGATGGAGGGATGGATGGGGGGATGGATGGGTGGATGGATGGATGGATGGGTGGATGGATGGATGGATGGGTGGATGGATGGATGGAGGGATGGGATCAGTCTGGGGGAGCCCTCCCTGTGTCAGCTGGAACTGGGCCCTGCTCCTGCTCCCTGAGGATGTGCATGTGCTGTTCAGGCAGTGCTCTGGGGAGGGTGAACAAGAGGGTCACCAGTGCCAGCCATGCCAGCAGAGCCTCAGCCAGGGGCCAGTGGACCCAGGGATTAATTCCTGCCTGGAATGCCTCCCCACAGACGGGCCCTGGTACCCCTGGGTGGCTTTAACCACCTCAGTGCCAGCCAGGTGGGCACCACCATAGAGCAGAATCCTGGAATGGTTTGGGTTGGAGGGGACCTTGAAGCCCACCCAGTGCCAGCCCTGCCATGGCAGGGACACCTCCCACTGTCCCAGGCTGCTCCAAGCCCCAATGTCCAGCCTGGCCTTGGGCACTGCCAGGGATCCAGGGGCAGCCCCAGCTGCTCTGGGCACCCCGTGCCAGGCTGGATGTGAGTGATCCAGGGGGTTTGTAGAGTGTAGAAAAGATCATTTCTTGATGTAGGCGATTGCTGAAATGAGCAGGGGAGATGTTCTGTGGGACCTGAACTCAGAGCAGGAAAGAACTCATGGATAACGCAGCCTTGGATACAGTGACCATGGGAAAACGTGGAGTTCAAGGCACTCAGAGGAGAGAGCAAGATAAGCAGTGGAAATAGAACCATGGGCCCCAGAAGGAAATCATTTCAGCCTCTTTGTGGGCCTAACTGATGAAAATATGTCCCTGGGGGGTGAAGGGGCCCAGGAGAGCTGGGTGACGCTAAGGACAGCTCCTGGAGTGCCATGTCCAGCTCCATGCACGTGAGGGATAAGGACGTCCCTGCTGCCTGACAACACCTGTCCAGGTTTATTTTCAGTTATCTCACTGTTTTCTACGCCCTTCTGTCCTGCAGAATGACACTGAACCCAGGCACAGATCTCTCCATAAATCCCATGGTCAGATCCCTTCTAAATCAAGGCAAGAGGAACCGGTGCTGTAACACAACTCTCGGAGCCTGTGCCCACTGAAGGTGGGATCGTGGCTGCAGCTGAGAGCTCTGAGCTGTGTTTTCCGTTTCAGACACATCCTCTGAGCAAGAAAAGAAACTCCTCTCTAGATATGAATAGTGAAACTCATCAAGAACTCCTGTTTCCAGGTAAATTCTGTCAGGATGTTTGGCAGCATCAAAAAGACCTCCAAATGGACTATTTAGCAAATAGCCTTGTCTGTGAGAGCTGAGAGATTGAGCAACGCTTCATGATTCATGTCCTGCTTTTCTTAGGGGGGGGTAATAAATCACACAGGGTGTTTTACCTGCGGAGAGGCAGAGAGAGGGTGCTCTCTGCTCTGCACCTTCATTATTTGTCTCCAGCTTCAAAGCCCAGAGCTGGCTGAGAGCTCAGAGAGGGACAGATAATGATGCCCCGTAATCAGCAGAGTAATCACGAGATAGCTCTGTTACATTCCTCTTCCCGGAATATTAATGGAGTGAGGACATTGCAGACGGATGCGCGACAGGGCTTTCAAATCCTTCCAAATGGCTCCTCAGGCCATTACTGCTGCTGCTGTGCTGCTCTGTTCTCTGGCTGGGGGGGAAGGTGGAACAGGGAGGAGCAGTGCAGCCTTGCCTCCCTTCTCCACCGAGCCACAGCACAGAGAAGAAGCGCCGTGGGCTGAAAACAACAGCGTTGTAACCTCCAGAACCAATCCTGGACTCACCCAGGCTGCCTTGAGAGAGAGCAAGCAGCCAGAAAAATGCATTTCACCCAGGTGGAGCCACAGCACCCGTGCTCTGTGGGCCCCCCTTGCATGAAGGCCCTCAGCACCCCCAGAGTGGTCCCAGAGCAGCAGGGCCCTGCTGTTGTCCCCTGTCCCAGTGCCCTGTCTGCCCCCCAGCAGTGGTGGACATCCCAGCAGGACCGTGCTGTGCCCCAGCACACAGGGACTGCCCGGGCTGTGCCCTGAGGGACGTGGCACGAGGAGCAGAGGGGCTCACACCGCACTGACAGCGCTCGGGGGCACTGCCAGGAAATCAGGGCTCTGCGGGGTGCGCTGCCAATGAGCGATCTTGGGATCACAGAATTCCAAGGAGGTTGGAAAAGCCCTCCAAGATCAAATCCAACCATTCCCCAGCACTGACCCATGTCCCCAAAGTGCCACATCCACAGGGCTCTGAAATCCCTCCAGCGATGGGGACTCCAAACCTCCCTGGGCAGCTCCTGCCAAGGCCTGACCATCCCTTTCAGTGAAGAAATTTTCCCAATATCCAAACTAAACCACCTTGGTCCTGTCCCTGTTCCCTGGCAGCAGAGCCCGACCCCCCGGCTGCCCCCTCCTGTCAGGGACTTGTGCAGAGCCACAAGGTCCCCCCTGAGCCTCCTTTGCTCCAGCCTGAGCCCCTTCCCAGCTCCCTCATTGGATTTGTGCTCAGAGCAGGGTGATTCTGTGGACAAATTCCAGAGCACCTCTGTTTCCCTTGGGTGCTCTCCCAGAGGACTTCAGGCATTTGATGCATTGAGCAGGAATCCACAAAGTTCTTCTGGAGCAGGGGAACCATTCCCAGTGCTGGGCTGGGCTGGGACACAGGATGGGCACACAAGACCTGGGAGAGACAAGCCCTCCTTGGAAAGGGTCTTTCCAGGCCTGGATGCAGCATTCCAGAACACACTCCATCAGGATCTCGCTCTCATCTCTTGGCACAGCCACCCAAACTGCTGCCAGGGTCGCCCCTCCTGTGCTCCAACCCCCAGCTCCACATGGATGCCTCCCACAGGAAGGGAGGGATGCACAGAACATCATGGGAGAGTATTCCAACGCAAATCCTGCTCTTAACCGTGGAATATCCTGGCTGAAAAGGGACACACAGGGATCATGGAGTCCAACTCCAGACCCCACATGGACACCCCAACAATCCCCCCTGTGCATCCCTGGGAGCGTTGTCCAAACGCTCAGCACGGCCCAGTGCCCTGGCAGCACTTCCAGCCTCATCCAAGTGTCTCCATCATTCAGGTTTTCCCAGGAGGTGCTGAAGCCATCTCTTGCCACATCCTGCAAAAAATGTTTTCAATTTCCCCCCTGAAGCAACCCACAGAAAAATATAAGTTATTCCTGTAACTTAATTCAAATTAATTTGTCCCCAAAGGCAGGTTCATTGTGCTGTGTGTGCTTATTTCTCTCAGTTTAACTGAATGACTCCAATTTTTACCAACTTCTTTCTTTCCTGAGGTCAAGGAGGGCTGTGAGCAGGTATCACGGACCTGAAGGGGCAGTCCCTGACCTCTTTATCTTCCTTGTAGCCACATCTCCCCCCTGAGCAAATTTATTCTCCACAGACTGATAAAAAATATGAAAAACAGCAAGTCAGATCACTGGAGAGGCTTAAAATAGCAAAAAATTCCAAGGACTCCCTGGTAATTCATCCTTTCAGTGTCTGAAGGGGCCTGCAAAGAAGCTGGAGAGGGACTTGGGACAAGGGATGGAGGGACAGGACAAGGGGGAATGGGTTCAAACTGACAGAGGGGAATTTTAGCTGGTATATTGGGAAGGAATTCCTGGCTGGGAGGGTGGGCAGGCCCTGGCACAGGGTGCCCAGAGCAGCTGGGGCTGCCGCTGGATTCCTGGCAGTGCCCAAGGCCAGGCTGGACATTGGGGCTGGGAGCAGCCTGGGACAGTGGGAGGTGTCCCTGCCCATGGCAGGGGTGGCACTGGGTGGGATTTAAGGTCGCTTTAACCCAAACCACGGTGGGATTCTGTGAATTCCAAACCCTGCTCCAGGCTTGAAGGCATGAGGTGAAGCAGTTGGAGCAGAGCATCCACGAGAACCTCCCACACCGCGTTCCCCCACTCAGCTGAGGAGAACATTCACGGCCTGTGCTGATTTTAATCCCAGTCCTCGGCAGGACGAGCACTGGAACGTCCCTTGCCAAGCTGGAAAGGGCTGGCAGTCTGTTCAGCAGCACAAGTCCCCGGCAAATCCGAGGAGAGCGTTCGGATCAGGAGCACGGGAGGAGCTGTCCCCTCGTGTCCCCCCGCCCTGCGCGGGGCAGACGCACCCACGGAGCAGCAGCTCCAGGGCGGCCGTGCTGCTGCTCCCGGCAGGAATTCCTGCGGCTGGCGGCAGGAATGAAATCCAGGCTGGGCACGCCACCTGCTGCTCCCGGTGGCGATTACAGGGCAGCAGGGATGGGATGTCCCGCTCTGCCTCAGCGGGGAAGCTGCGCCTGGGACCGCGCTGCTGTCACTGTCACCAGCAGGACTGGGCGGGGAGAGTGCTCCTGAGCCCTGACCCACACGGGAATGATGAGAGAATAACCCCGCTCCAGTGCAGTCCCGGGAGAGGGCACAAAGCTGCTGCTCTTTGCTCCGTTTGGGAAGGAGGGAATGGCAGGGTCACCTCCCACTGTCCCAGGCTGCTCCCAGCCCCAATGTCCAGCCTGGCCTTGGGCACTGCCAGGGATCCAGGGGCAGCCACAGCTGCTCTGGCAATTCCAGCCCAGCCAGGAATTCCTAATTCCCAATCTCCCATCCAGCCCTGCCCTCTGGCACTGGGAAGCCATTCCTGTGTCCGTGGCCTCTCAGCAAAGTCTCCAGTGCCCAGCTGCATTCCCGTGTCCCTTCCCGGGGTCCCTCTTCCCAAGCTGCACAGCCCACACACCCCAGAGATCTGCAGGGGAAGCTTCACACGGGGACCTCTCAACATGAGCCCTGTGGATGTAGGTGACAGTGATATCCCGAGGATTTCCCCAATTCCCCATTTCCAGTGCTTTTAATGTCTTCATTCCAGGGTCCATGAGCTCTGTGCTGTGACTGCACAGCTGGGACTGGCCCCAGGGCTCCTGTTGCCCACATTCCAGAGGGCTTCGAGGTGGGAAGGCTGCATCAGATGTGGCCTCAGGCCCCTCTCTGTCCATGTGGGATCTGCCCCTGGAGCATTCACCACCAGAATTCCACGCAGGGAGCAGCCCTGGGCTGGGACATCAGCCCCTGGCCAGGTTTGACTGGAAGAAAGCAGCAGCCAGCCAGGAGGGCAGAATCAGCATCTGGAGCGATTCAATTTGAAATTAATTACATAAATTATGTAATGAGGAAAGATGAGCTGAATTAGTGTTCCAGCACGAGCTCGGAGAGCGTGACCAGGGCCTGAGCCTCGAGCTCAGCACCATCACATCCCTGCCCACAGCTCCTCCGGTGCACCGGCTGGGAAATACTTCAGCTTCCAGACAAGGAATTGCTGTGGGCAGCACCTGCTCCTGCTGGAATCCCTGCTGGCACCTCGGTGACCCCAGGATGGCAGTGCCAGCCCCAGCGGGGCTCCGGGCTCAGCGAGTGCCAGCGCTGGCTCACGGCTGACCTTGGGCTCTGCCGAAGGGACGGCTCCGCCCGCGGGGGCAGCCAAGTGGAAAGCTGAAACCATCATCTTCCAAAGAGACTGGAGGTAAAAAAGCCTCAGGGACAATCTTTTGTCAGTTCCTGAGACTTGATTAACTGCCTTAATTCCACATGATTAATGGCTCTCAGATCTCGGGAGGCCCGAATCTCCGTGCACGTGGTGTGACTGGAGAATCTTCCTTCTCCAAACTCCTGCAAGCTGCTCCAGAGCCACATTCCCAGTGCCCTGACTGCCGTTCCCCCTTCCTTCTGCTCTCCAGTGGGAATGACTGCAGCGTGGGAGCACGGTGCTCAGAGCATGGCTGTATTTCCATGTCCCTGGGTCCTTCAGCAGCGCTGGCAGGGGACTGTCACTGCTGTGCTGCCACCCTGACCCTGCTGATGGCGCTCCCTGAAGCACAGACGATGCCTGGGGTGTCTCCTGAGCTGGCACTGCTGGGGCACCTCGAGTGCCCTGGCAGTTCTGGGCTCCTCACGGCAAGAGAGCCCTGGAGGGGCTGGAGCGTGTCCAGGGAAGGGAACGGAGCTGGGAAGGGGCTGGAGCCCCAGGAGCGGCTGAGGGAGCTGGGAAAGGGGCTCAGGCTGGAGCAAAGGAGGCTCCGGGGGGACCTTGTGGCTCTGCACAAGTCCCTGACAGGAGGGGGCAGCCGGGGGGTCGGGCTCTGCTGGCAGGGAACAGGGACAGGAGGAGAGGGAACGGCCTCAGGCTGGGCCAGGGCAGGCTCAGGGTGGACAGCAGCAGGAATTTCCCCATGGAAAGGGTGCTCAGGCCTTGGCAGGGGCTGCCCAGGGAGCTTTGGAGTGCCCATCCCTGGAGGTGTCCAAGGAATTCCTGGAGGTGGCACTCAGAGCTCTGGGCTGGGACAAGGTGGGCATCGGGCACAGCTGGGACTGGATGGGCTGGGAGGGCTTTTCCAACCTCAGTGATCCTGGGATTCTGACACTTAAACAAGAGATCTGTGGAACTGATGCCTGAAGAGGCCTCCTAGGCACAGAGACTGGACAGGAGTAAGGGAATAAGGCAGGGATTTATCTGAAAAGCCTTCAAAGGTACCCCTGGGCAGCCAGAGGCCACTGCCCAGATGGACCCCAAGGTGGACGGCAGGGCACGAGTTCTTCACACTTTTATAGGTTGGGTTCATTTGCACAGCAGGGTTCATTCTCCAATTAAAGCTTCAGTTAATGATGTAATTTCCCCGAGCTTGCCCCCCTGTAGAGGCTTTTGGTTGATACTTTTGGGCCTAGGACGGTCTGGGTGTCCTTGGAGAGCAGGCCCGGAGAGGCTTTGTTCTGTGTGCCTGGCACAGAGAGCAGCAGTGAACAGGGTACAAGGAACTGCAGAGTCACACACCAGGCACTGCGGGGTCTGAGAAACAGGAAAGTTAAAACCCAAGGCTTCATTTCCTTACATCAACACAGCAGAACAAACTAGGAGTAACCTCCAAAAAAAGTTAACAAATCTCTAGTGAAGAGTCAGCAGAACCCTGCTGCCCAGGGGGGCAGGGAGCAAACCAATCCCACCCTCCCGTGATCATCACTCAGGGATGCTCCTGAGGGCAGCAGTGAGGGAAGCCCGGGCAGATCCTTCCAGCCCTGCAGCCCAAATCTGTGCCCAAAATACAGATGGGAGGAGAACAGGAGAAGGAAGAAGGAAGCATTGGCCTCATCCCCTCGCAGGACCTGCTGCTCCAGACATTCTCTGGATGAACAAGGCTGGTTTCACAGCTCTTGGCAAACGTGGGGACGCTGAACATTTGGATTAATTATTATAAACGAGACTAAATTAATGCACTGAAGGAGCAGGAGGTGGTTGAGCACACATGTTCCACACAGGCCCTACACAGCCAGCAGTGAACCTGTGGTGGCTGGATCATTAATCACCTGTCACAGGTTGAACCAGTGGAGACTCCAGCAAAAATCCACAGCATTTTACACAGCACTGCACCAAGAATTCATCCCATTCCTGCCCTGGTTAATGGAATGCAAGGGCTGTGCATCTCCAGGATCTATAAATAAACTTCCAGGCCTGACTTGCTGCTCCTGTGCTTAATGGTGGGGAATTGCATCCCGGAGTTTCTGGGGCAGGCACACCTGGAGGATGTGGAGGGAACACCCAGGGGTGGTTGTGCTCCCCTGCAGTGGAATAAGAGAGGTCAGGGCAGCAAACCCCAGCCCAACTGGACCCTGAGGTGAGCTGTGGGAAGGCAGAGGGGAGCTCACAGCAGCTGAGTTTCGTGTGGATCAGATTCTTGTTTATGCATACACAAAATAAAAACGCTGCTGGAGCAATGGGGTTTGGATTTTGAGAGCAAAACACAAAACCAGGCTCCGTGCAAGCAACTCTCAAGCTGTTCTGGGCACCCACTCCCACATTTACTTCCCATTAAATGTCTCCAAGGTTTTCTACAGAATGGATGGATCCCTGCTGACTGAGGCCAGGAGCAGTTAGGTCTGGTTAACACCCAGGCTCATCTCCGGAGTGCTCCAGTGTTCTCCCCCTGCCCCTGGGCTCAGGGCAGGCAGGATCCCGGGAAAGAGAGCTTGAGGTGGAATTTGGGATCCCTGCCTGGGCATTCCCACAGCCCCACAGCGCCTGACCCTGCTCCCTGGAAGGAAGAATGACTGAAAAAAGGAGGACACCATTAGATTTAAGGAAGTTATCTGGTGCTTCTCCCTGTAGGACCTTTTCTTTGCTTATATGGACAAGGTTTACATTTTCTGTGCCAGGTCAGTCCCAAGCCGAACCTTCTGGAACATTTCCACTGCAATAAGCAGGATACTGCAGTGTTCCCATCCCTGGCAGTGTCCAAGGCCAGGCTGGACATTGGGGCTGGGAGCAGCCTGGGACAGTGGGAGGTGTCCCTGCCATGGCAGGGGTGGCACTGGGTGGGATTGAAGGTCCCTTCCAACCCAAAGCAATCTGGGATTCTGGGATTCTATTTCTAAAGACAATTGCAGAGAAAAACATGAGGGAAGGTGAAGGTGCAAGGTCTGGCCGAGGAGCTGGAAAATAGAGATGGGAACTGAGTTCAAAAAACCTGGATGGACCAGGCTGAGTAGCAGAAAATAGCAGGGAATGATAAGGAAGGATGAGGACAAGCAAAGAGAAGCCAGAAGCTCGTGGCTTTGGGGAAGAGGGCAGTGCTGAATGGAGCACAGCATCCAGCATGGAATCAAATCCAAGATCCCCTGTAGGAAGAAATAGTCTGTAATGTCTTTTTGTTCTGTACAAGGCTGAGTCCCTTGTGGTAAAACATCTGCGAATGACACTGTTCTACAACCCAAAAACCCCTGGAACACCAACTGGAGCTGAAGGAATGTGGGCTCTCCAATGCCACTGCCTCGAGGGATCCAGGGACGCAGTCACGAGCACGATTCCTTCTGCAGGCTCCCCAGACCTGGCCTGGGCTGTGCAAGTCCAGCCAGGCTCTTGGTGACTCCTGGATCTGCAGGGCAAATCCTGCTCTGCTTCCCAGCAAATTCCCAGTGTCCCAGCAGAAGCTGACACAACACTTGCTCTCTGTTGTTTGTTCCAGAAATGTTATTTCCATCTGCCTTCTGCCCTAGAAAGCTGTACATGGGCTCTTCCCACTGTCCCTGTGATGGGAATGTCACCCATCAGCATGGAAATGGCGCTCTTGGACATCCCAAATTCATGGGATGCTCCAAATACTTTGCCAGAGCCAGGAAAAGCAGCACTGAAATGCTTCTGGAAGTTCCCCAAGCACCAAATGCCAACACGGAGATGGTTGGTGCACGTGGGGGGACAGGACAGGTGCAGCAGATGATTTTGGGATGGTCACTCCTGTATCCCTCACTTCCAAAGGGCACTGGAAAACAGGATTGGTGACCCTGGACTCACCTGTGGCACGGTGGGTGTGGGTGCTGCACACACTCAGGGTCTGCATTCCAGGGCTCTTCCAGCAATAAACTGGGCACTACCTTGTGCCCTTCCCAAAATCACTCCTCTTTTCCAGGCAAGATGGAGCTCATGGAGAGAGAAATGCCTGGGAATGTCCATTCTGAGTTCTCACAGGCTGTTTATGATCCTTGCTCCATCGTGAACTTTAGTGCCAGTCCAAATTAAATTCATTTTACAGTATGAATTTATTTCCCAGCTTCTTAACAGAACAATTTGGAAACATCCCAGAGCCTTTAAACAACAAAACTGTTTTTCCTTTATGGCAAAAAAATGGATTCTTTGCCTTTCTTTTTCCAGGGAGAGCAGCCAGCAAAGGCCCCCTCCAGCTTGCACAAGGATGGATTTTTTTCCACAAAACCTGAGCAGTTTAGCACTTCCAAGCTGTCATTGTCACACCACAGTCAGTTAATTACATTTATAATTCCAGAAACGTGGGTGGTAGAAATTGAACCTCAAGTAAAAGACTTTGTCTCCCAGACAGTGGGCAAATAAAACTTTGCTTATCTCGCTGTAATTTCATGATACACAGCATGAGGTGGTGAAAAATCCCTCAATAATGTAACTTAGCACTACCAGGGAGCGCTGCACTCTTTCTTCCTTTCATTTTTATCGTGGCCAAGGCTGTGAAAGGCTTCAGCTGAGGAAGTCACCTCCTTGCTGCCCATTCCCTCTCCCCATGAGCCCACTTGTGTCTCCTCTTCCCTAAGCACTGTTTTCACAGCTGCTTCCCAGTCCTGAGTGCTAAACTCACTTGTGACACTCCGAGCATGCCCAGTGATTTGGGAAGGGAGAACACCCTGAGATGAGGGGAACACAAGGATGAAACAACCTCCTTGTCCTGCCAGATGTCACCATGAATAAAGACCTGGGAAGTGTCGTTACTGCAGCTCAGGTGCTGTTCCTGCAGGTGTGCCAGGAGTGGGGGATACACCATGGGGAAGGCTGGTTTTCCCTGCTGCTGGAAGCACTGACAGCAGATCCTGTGGAAATCCACATCCTGTTTGGTTTGGAAAAGGCTCTGTTCCTTCAGGAGCGGTGCAGGGCCTGGCATGGTTCAGACAGGACACCGAGGCACGACTCCAGAGCCCAGGGGGAGACACGAAAAGGCAGGGATTTGTCCCAGCATCATTATCCCACTCCACGGCACATTTCCTGTCACACAGCGATGGACACTGGGAACACACGAACAAAGCCAGGCTCCAGGGACAAAAGGAAGGAATGGGATTCTTGGCTTTGTTTTCCAGAGAGAACTAACACAGAAAGGCAGGAATCATCCCAAAGCCACTTGGGTTCATGCATTCGGTTCCTGCCCCTGCCTTACAGGATGCACTGAGCACATCCCGAGCTGCCTGTCCACTCCTGCAGAAAGAGGGAATGGGCTCCAAGATCCCACCCCTGCCCTGGGAGCAGTCACAGAACCACAGGGATGGTTTGGATTGGAAAGGAAGTGCCCAAGGCCAGGCTGGACATTGGGGCTTGGAGCAGCCTGGGACAGTGGGAGGTGTCCCTGCCATGGCAGGGCTGGCACTGGATGGGACTGAAGGTCCTTCCAACCCAAACCACTCCCGGACTGTAAGGAATGGCAGTTATCCTTAGGAGGATCAGCAACATCCACCCAGTGTCAAACGCTGCCAGTGCACTGTGACAGGAGATAAAAATCACCTCCTTGGCAGCAGCCAGCACTGTCCAGCTGAAGCACTGCCTGAATCCTACATTTTGGGGCTGGGAATTGAAAAACGACACATTTCTGCTTCCTCAGCCCTGTTCCTGCTGCTCTTTGTGCTCCAAAGGAACACTGCCAGTGAGAGCTGAGGTAAATACATTTCAGGGGGTTACAGAGCAGTAACTCCTGTGAAAAGCACAGACCATGAAGCTGCAATGCTCTGAAATCCCTCACAGCTCCGGAGGAAAGGAGCTGTTTGCCCAATTTAACCCATCAACCCTGAGGAAAGAGACCTTACAAGGGACGCTTTCCCCTCAGCAGGCAAACAGAGATTTGATCTGTCAGCATCTGTATCAATCAGGCGAGAGCTTGTGCCCTGCTGTGGCCAGGAGGGATCACGGCGAGGAACTCCAAGGGCAGCACCAGGCGAGGTGGAAGTGTCTGAGAGAAGGGAGGGCTTGGCTTTATTGCACCAGACACCTTGAGAGAATAAAAGCACTTAGCAAGGAGGATCATCCATCACTTCCTAACACAGAAACCTCCCCTTCTGCAGCCTCTGAAAGGCTAAAATGTCAGAGTGTCTTTTTAAACCTGCTGCTAATGCTTCAAAAAGAAGGCAGAATATTCCAGTGATTTTCTATAATTAGTTTAATATCCACATGCTGCTCCTTCCCTTTTCTTGATTATCTGCTCATTGGCAAAGTTGACTTTCATAGAATTCCAGAATGTTTTAGGTTCAAAAGGACCTTAAATCCCATCCCATCCCAGCCCTGCCATGGCAGGGACACCTCCCACTGTCCCAGGCTGCTCCCAGCCCCAATGTCCAGCCTGGCCTTGGGCACTGCCAGGGATCCAGGGGCAGCCACAGCTGCTCCGGGCACCCTGTGCCAGGGCCTCCCCACCCTCCCAGCCAGGAATTTCTTCCCAATATCCCATCTGAACTCCTATTTTGTGTAATCACTCCAGCTCCTGGGAGCATCTTCTCCTGAAATTCTTTAGCAACAACAGAGCCTTCTGGAGGCCTCAGGATTCTGTTCTGGAGCACAGCGATGCCAGCACCGACAGGGAAGGGGGATCAGTAACAGCATCACTGCAGTAACAAACTGAGTCCAAATCCTGCATGAAGAAGGATTAAAGGGAACCTAATTCCCTGAAACTTGAGGGTTCCAGAGACCTGGCCAGTGTCACCCTGCTCCCCTAGGAACTGTGCCAGTGCTGGGCAGCAGCCCCAGCTCAGGGATCCTTCCCCTGTCCCACTGCGCTGCTCCTCACCCTCATGAGCATCTACAAACCCCAACGTGCCCTCCTGGACACCCCCCATGCCCTTCCTGCTCCTCGCAGCCCCCACTGGTGGCACTGGGCCACCAAGTGTGCCTGGACCTGCCACCAGTGCCCCAGCTCTGGAATGAAGCCATCCAAAGGGACACTGGAGCCACACGGGTGGAGTAGCCATGGCAACCCACAGTGGCTCCCTGCTTTCCTTCTCACTGCATCACTGCTTCCCTGTCAGCTGCTGATTTTCCAGCCTCCTGGATAATTTCCAGGCCCAGCTGGGACACCAGTGCTCTTGGAAAATAATTTTATTAACAGGTTTTTTTTCTCATTGTGTTGAAAGTGCTGCAGTAAAATCAGTTTTTATCAAAATAGGAGGGATGGGCAGGAAAAAGATGCCATCAGTGCTGAGTCTCAGTGGATGGAAAGTTGGTAGAGCCATGAAAGTGTGGGGCAAAAACTCCACACCCAACACTAAATTTCACCATAAATGGACTGATGAACTTCAGCCTCACAAGAGAAGAGGCAGAATTGGCTGCATCCTGCAGAGTCTTAATGACTTATTTATTTGTTAATTACTATTTTTGTAGTATGTGAGGAAGAGAAGCAAGAAATGTATTTGAAATTTATAATAACATGTACTCCCTGTCACCCTGCATGGAAGTTCTGCCAGGAGAAAACTGAATTGGGAATGTTGGAATCCCTGAGGCTGGAAAAGCCCTCCAGGATCACCGAGTCCCAGCTGTGCCCGATGCCCACCTTGTCCCCAGCCCAGAGCTCTGAGTGCCACCTCCAGGAA
>NW_024582054.1:35410367-35417585 GCF_017639235.1 Corvus kubaryi
GCCCCTTTCCAGCTCCCTCAGGAATTCTCCAGCCCCTTCCCAGCTCCCTCAGCCGCTCCCCCTCATCTCTTGAACAGGGTCATGAATTCCCTTTGGGACCTTGTCAAACCTTCCCACTCTTTGTGACTTCAGGGCAGAAGAAGCCTGGAACTTCCTTAAATTCTAACGAGAGGGGAAAGGCTCAGCTCTGCAGCACAGAATCACCACGCTGGTGTCGCTGATGGGATGGTGACTGAGACCCACAGAATTTTAATCCCCTGGGACAATCCATTACTGAGCTTTTCCTTGCAGTACCAACAGCAAAGCACCCGTGTGACTCTGGAACCCCACAAATCCCAAATGCAATCATACCCACACGGCCTCCGCGTCCCTGCGTCACACACAATAACTTACCCAAGAACCCATTAACGCAGTCAGCTCTAAAAGCCTCGTTTGCAGTGTCTCCTTGCAGGAATCTGAACATGTTCCCTCTCCCTTCCCTTGGAATTAGTATGCCATTGTGAGGATCAAGGCCACTTGCAGGAATATAAAATATTCAATTAATAAGGCTCTGGAATATTTAATCATGACATTGAAATGCTAAAGAGTGCATTAACATTTATTATTCCCTATAAAGGATGGATCTCCAGCACTGTGCCTGCAACTGTTCCAGAACAGCCCCGTGGAGCTCCAGGTGGGGTTTTGGGCTCCTTCCTAAACCGATGCTAAAAGGCGGCATTAATGCAGATTAGGCTAAATCTCATCACCACTGGAGTAACACTCCAGGAGAGAATGAAATTACCAGCTCTTGCTTTAAAGAACTGAGGGGAACATTTTTTTTTGCCATTTCCAATTAGCAGAGCTGAGGTGGCAGGGAATTACACAGGGAGTGTTTCCAGCAGTGGCTGAGGCCTTGGTGAACAAAAAACAAAATAAACAGGAAAAGCAGAGGGCTCTGCCTCAAGCCCTGTCCTACTTTACACCATTTTAGCTCAGGGCTTGCTCAGATGCACAAGTTTGATGTATTTGTGATTTCTGAGGTGATTTCTCTTCCGTGAATGGAAACACTGCAATTTCACTGCCAGGAAATGACCACCACAGCAAAATCCTCTTTAAAACAGCCCTAATTATGAGCCACCAGAGTTTTTGGGGCAGGTTATGGCACTGGGAAAACATCTCACCTGGCAGGGAAATAAGGTCAGCCTCTGGTGGTTTAACCCCAGGTCCCCATTATCCTCATCCTGAAGCCAAATCCCTGTCCCAACTACTGGGAAGGAGTTTAACTCCATCCCAGCCCAAACCAAGACCTTCCATCATCACAATGAGTCATTCATTAATAACAGGCACAATAAATCTGTCTTGAAATAAAAATCAGCCTTGAAATCAATGGAGATCACTCAGAGGGATCACTGAGCAAAAACACTCAAAAGATTAGGGAAGTTACAGAGATGAGTAAAAATAAATCCTTACCAATAAGGGAATGGGCAACAAGGGTGTTTTAAAAGAATAACAGAGGAAATTATTGTCATAGCTTGGATCTGTCATTGGGAATCAATACAGTAACTCCTAGAGAATGCATAAAACAAATATTTATCTTTCGTGCTTGTAAAGATGCTGAGGGGAACATTCATTTCTGATGGCAATAACTAAACATTTTCTGTTCAATCACTGTTAAATAAGATTATTAACTGACTATAACCTGAGCTTATCACAGACAATTTTCACAAAACTTCTTGTGAGCAGCCCCCAAAAGCTCCAGAATGTTTAATGGGACAGACCAGCCAGGCAACACGAGGCAGGCTGGCAGTGAAGGAGTTTGGGTGGCAGATTAATTACCAGGATGGTGATTGGATTTTAGAAAAACTAGACCTGCATGCCCCATAGAAACATCTTATAATTAACAACCAAACTGGAAATTCTCATTCTGAGGAGATGCAGGGGAAGATGCTCATCAGGAGGACATGGAATTCCCATACAGGCAAAGCTCCAAACCCCAAATGCAGGGACAAACTGGTCCAGAAGCAGCAGCAGTGCCAGGCTCAGTGCTTCCAGCTGGGACAGGCTGGGGGCTGGGATTGTTCTCCAGGGACAAGCAGGGAAGGAGTCTCCGGGAAAGGAGAGAATCAGTGGGGTAAAAGGCAGGGCCAGCACGAGAACCAGGGTTAGGAATTAGCCAGGACCACGTGTACACTGAAACAGGAAAGCAGAGGCCAAGCACTAGAGGGAATATCAAGGAATGCACTCCTGCAGCAATGGGAAAACAAGAGGTGAGTTAAAAATGAGCTCAGGTTATGAGAGCTGTGGGAGAGGACTGAAGGTGGCATTCAGGAGCCCTTGGGGGTACAGGATCCTAAGGAAAGCTGACGAGGGGAGCAGCTGGAATCTTGTAAAGCAAAACCATTGCAGGTAGGAGGGAAGGCACAGTTCTCTCACTGAGCTGACAGTCACCAGAACAACTCCCTAAGGGTTGGGGCTGGTTCCTTCTCAAATCAGAAATCATTCACAGAGTCCCAGAGCATCCTGAGCTGGGAGGGACCCACAGGGATCATCCCAGCCCCTGCCCAGACCCCCCAACAACCCCACCCTGGGCATCCCTGGCAGCGCTGCCCAAACGCTCCTGGAGCTCTGGCAGCCTCGGGGCCGTGCCCATTCCCTGGGGAGCCTGGGCAGTGCCCAGCACCCTCTGGGGGAAGAGCCTTTCCCTGAGATCCATCCCAAAAGTTCCCTGACACACCTCCAGCCGCTCCCTGGGAAAGTCATTTCTGCGCCCGACGTGGCAGCAAAATTCAGCCAAAATGCTCCTCAGGCGTGTGGGATCCATGAGCAGGAGAGCAGCAGCAGCAGTGCCCTGTGTGAGCGATGAGCAGGCCCGGCTTTCCCGACCCAGGCTCAGCCGTGCCCCGCGCCAGCCGCTGTCCCGCCGCCGAGCATCCCCGCGGGGCACGGGCAGTGCTGGATGCCCAGCGCCCGGGAGAGCGGCGCTGGCAGAGGCAGGGATGCGGGCAGGCAGCTCCTGCCACCTCGTGGGGACAGCGCTGCTCGCACATCGCACCTCGGCGCTTCTCCTTCCCTCTGGAATGCCGGGCAGCCCCGCCTGCCCCCGGGATGCCGAGGGAAGTGTTCCCTCGCAAGGGGAATCCCAGCCCGGGCACAGCTGCTCCTAGAGCGACTTTGTTGATTATTTTTCTGATATCCCCAAACCACAGCTGCCTTTTCCACTCCCTGCTTCCACCCCCCGAGCTGCTGGATGAGAAATTAAATAAGACTAAACCAGAGTAGGAAATGAAGACATAAGAACAAGACACCCCAAGCACAGGGTGGGGCGTTCTGGCAGCCCGAGATACGACGAAACCCAGCAGGAATTTGCAGCAGGAAAAGGTTTCCTTAGGTTTAATGAAGATTATTCTTTATTTCTGCCTTTAAAGTCACTAATAAACCATCCTGAACACACCTATATACAGATAAAATATGAAATATGAGTATTTTCTTCCAGATCCCAAAAAGCTGAATGGAGAAACATTTATTCTCATACCTCTATACTTAATAATTTATAGGATTGATTCATTAACAAGACCTGTTAAAGGAACCTCCCAAAAAAAGGGAAAAACCTTAAATATCTCCATGAAAAACCCACGGCAAAGCACCATCCCTCAGCCAAGCAGCAAGCAAGGGGTGTTCTGGGTTTTTTTTCTCAGTCTAACCCCACACCACAGATCTCACCGAGGTGTCTGGGCTGTACAATCTACACCAGACTTTCTGGGTTGCATTTCTGCAGCTGCTGCCAAAATAGCTGATACCACCCAAAGCAGGAAAGTTCAGCTGCAGGGATTGCATCTCCACTGGCAACTAAAGAGGCAGAGATCTGGAAGGGAGGCTTGGAAAACCCTTTACAATGAAATCATGACCTGTGTCCCATGATTAATTCTTTTTTTTTTTTTTTTTTTTCATTTAGATCTTAACTGGCATCAACCATCTTCCCAAAGAGAACCATCAGGACACCCAGTTTCAGGTCCTTTCTGGTAACTGCTGAGATCCACATGGATAAATCCCAATAAAATCCCCTGGTCTCCTTTTCAGCCTACAGCATAAGCAGCTGATAAGGCTGAGAAGTCACTTGGAGGTGTGGCCCCGAGCTAAATTTGGATTTATTGTCTCCAGGTGCACCTGCTCTGCCCCAGAATCACCCCCAGCTGCTGGGCCAACCACACACTCAACAAAAATCTAATTAACTGCTTTATCCTCACCAGCTTTTCCTACTCAGTCTGGATTAGTCTGTCTTCTCTGAATAATGAAGCTGATCTCTTCCTCCGTGGAACAAAGGGAGAGCAAACAAGCTTAAAAATGATTCAAGAAATGCTATTTATGAAAAAAAGAGTATTTCTGCTACAGGGGAAACGTAGATGGGATATTTGGGAATTAGGAATTCCTGGCTGGGAGGGTGGGCAGGCCCTGGCACAGGGTGCCCAGAGCAGCTGGGGCTGCCCCTGGATCCCTGGCAGTGCCCAAGGCCAGGCTGGACATTGGGGCTGGGAGCAGCCTGGGACAGTGGGAGGTGTCCCTGCCATGGCAGGGCTGGCACTGGGTGGGATTTAAGGTCCTTTCCAACCCAAACCAGTCTGGGATTCCCTTTGGGAAGCTCCACTGGCATCTGGTAATACAAACAAGAGGGGACCTGCTCTGTTGCAGTAACAAGTCTCAGGAACCTTAAAAAAACTTGTATGAATTCCACAACTACCCAAATTACACACACAGATCTCACACACATTTATCCTAGAAAGAAGGCATTTCCCCTCACTTGACTTTCTGTGTATCTTTTTGTGTTCCTGAAAAAAAGCACAACAGTGGTTTCTGTAAGGAACTGGAGCAAAACTAATTTTCTTTGCTTCTGATGACTTAGGGAAAAGTTGAGCTGATAAGGAGTTAAGAAACTATGGGAGCACTAAGATACCACTAATTATAAGGAGTAAATTATGGACTGAACAGGTTTTTTTGTGCTTTTTAAGGACAAGTGAACCAAATGAAGCCATGCCATCTGTATGGAGTCAGTGGATCAGAAACCACAAGTGGACATTTAACTGATGTAACACCTAAACACAGCTGTTCCTTGTTATTCCTGTTGTAACTTTTCTACGTTCTCCTTCCCTCTTCCACCCACAGATCTGCCAGCCCTATTCCTTCCCTGGGACCAGCACAGGAGCCAAGGCCAGTGGCAGATGGCAGGAGAGGAAATCCAGAGATCCTCTCTCTTTTCTGAGCAGCTCCCCTGACACTCACCTGCCTCTGATCCTGACACTGCATCCCTGGGGGCTCCTCCTCCTCAATCCTCTGAAAGTCGGGGGAGCAGCAAGCACAGCTCCGTCTGCTCTATTAACTGGGCTGCTAATTACCACTTGCATTTCCAGTAATAAACCCAAAGGCTTTCATTATTTCAACAAGTTGCAAAGTAGCAAATGGGACCCCAAAATAACAACTGGGTTTTTTAATGCAGCTGCTTGTTATTAACAGGCACACGGTGAAGTAATTTCTTACTCAGAGCTGAGTTTCTAACCCTCCTGCTGGGACTAATTTAGGAATCAGACACACCTGATCCCACTGTGGCTGCTTGTTAGCAGGGAGAGCCGTACAGCTGGGTACACCTGTGATTTATCATGTATATTTTAGTTATTATTCAAGTAACTCCCCCTGTTTCCCACTTAAACGACAAACCCCTACTACAGAATCTTCCAGCCAGAACAGACCAGAGCCTGCCCAGGCCCATAGCCCTAATTAAATCCGCTTTTTATCACTTAATAGCGTGGATTAATCGCTGTTTTCACAGCCCTGCACACCCACTCGGGCCAAGACGCTGCTCAGCCGTGCCCGGCCCCTCGCACCTCTCGTTATTCACCTGCGGCGGCCCCTGCCCGTCCGGCCGCGCTCGGGGCTGAGGGCAGCCGGGCTGTGCCACCGCCCGGCCCCGCTCCGTCCCTCCCGCGATCCGACCTCCGCCTCCCACCCGCCTGCGGCTCCGGGAAAGCTCCATGAGGCGCACCGCGGGCTCTTTGTGAATTCCAGACATCCCCGCGAAGCCCCTCCTCGCCTCAGGCCGGCTCCGCCTCAGGCCGGCTCCGCGCCGGCCCCGCCCCGCCCCGGCCCCGCCTCAGCGCCAACGGCCGCGGAGCCCGCCCACGGGCGGACCGAACCACCGCGCCGAGGAGACGGGAGGGGAGCTCGGGCGTAGCTGCGGCCTGCTGCCGCCTGTCTCAATGCCGTCCCGCCATGGCTTTATTTCCCTACACCCCCCGCACCGTCGAGTGATGGTCGCGGCCTGAAGCTGCGCTCTCTTCCGCCAATCGGCGGGCGCGGCGGCTGCGCTCGAATCTGCGCGCGGAGCGCCGTGAGGGGAGCGGGGCCGGCCCGGGAGCGCCGCCGGAGCAGCGGGACCGATCCGCAGCCATGAGGGGACCGGGACCCACCCAGGACTGTCGCGGGGGAGCCTACGACATCATCACGACCCCCAGCCGCCTCCCCCCCTGGGGAGGGCCGCCGCTCCGCTCGGTGTCCCTCAGCAGCATACCCGCGGGGACTCTCACCCCGCTGAAGCAGCTCCTGTGGGGTCAGGGCAGCGTCGTAGCCGGGGACAGCCACGCGTCGAGCCCGCAGCTCGCGGGGCCGGAGCGCCGGGCTGGCCCCGACGCCCGGCCTGGGCCTGGTCTCGACACCCGGCCCGGCACCGTCGGTGAGCAGTGGCCAAAGCAGCGGGATGGCACCCGGCCTAGCACCGTCGGTAAGCAGTGGCCGAACCAGCGCGATGGCCACGGCACCCGGCCCGGCACCGTCGGTGAGCAGTGGCCGAACCACCAGAATGGCTCCGACACCCGGCCTAGGCCTGTCCCCGACACCCGGCCCGGCCCCGTCTCTGAGCAGTGGCCGAACCAGCGGGATGGCCCCGGCACCCGGCCCGGGCCTGTCCCCGACACTCGGCCCGGAACTGTCGGTGATCAGTGGCCGAACCAGCGGGATGGCCCCGACACCCGGCCCGGCACCGTCGCCGAGCGGCGGCCGAACCACCAGAATGGCTCCGACACCCGGGCTGGGCCTGTCCCCGACACCCGGCCCGGCACCGTCGGTGAGCAGTGGCCGAACCAGCGGGATGGCCCCGGCACCCGGCCCGGGCCTGTCCCCGACACTCGGCCCGGAACCGTCGGTGATCAGTGGCCGAACCGCCAGAATGGCTCCGACACCCGGCCCGGGCCTGCC
>NW_024582054.1:35417595-35427309 GCF_017639235.1 Corvus kubaryi
AGTGGCCGAACCGCCAGAATGGCTCCGACACCCGGCCCGGGCCTGCCCCCGACACTCGGCCCAGAACCGTCGGTGATCAGTGGCCGAACCAGCGGGATGGCTCCGACACCCGGCCCGGGCCTGTCCCTGATAGCCGGCCCGGTACCGTCGCTGAGCAGTGGCCGAACCACCAGAATGGCTCCAACCCCCGGCCCGGCCCCGTCGCCGAGCGGCGGCCCAAGCGCCCCGCTCCGGAGCCGCCCGGGCAGGAGTCGCCGGCCAAGATCTTCCAGCGGATGAAGGCGCGGGCGGAGCAGCAGCGCAGGGCCGCCACCGACCTGATCCTGAGCCCCGGGGCCGGGCAGCGCTGGCCCGGCACGGCCCAGGCGGCGGCGGGGAGCAGCGCCCAGCCGGGACGAGGTGAGTTCCACAGGTCCTCAGTGACTCCAAGAGAATGGTTTGTTTGCCTTCAGAATACCTGGAATAAAAAGCACAGAGCTGTAAATCTGAGTTTAGTTCATGGAACTCTCAGGTATCATGTGCTGCAGTAGGTGACATCCCTGATTTTCACATTCCCTTAAACTTTTTAATCCTTTGCTTACACCAGGCCATAATCCCAAATGACAGGAATTATTAACACTTCCTTTTCCCCAGCTGTTCTGATTATTTGGAACACACTGGAGTCACCTGTTGATAGTAAGGAGCTCTTAATGCTATTGCCAATTGCCCTTAATCCTTCCTCCTTGGAAAGCCCATGGAGAGCACAAAGCTCCCTGACACCAACACCCACCAGTCCAGAGCCTGGTCACCCTTGGGAAGCAATGATTGTTCCACAGCTTCCCTGGGAGAGCCGTCTCAGGTGTGATCATTTTCCCTCTGTGTCCTACTCATGGCTCTTTCAGGATCTGGAAAAGCAGCCAGAGAGAGCACTTTGGTGGGTGTAAAAAGTACTGGCACCAGCACTGGTTGCCTCCAGATGGCTGGGATTAAAAAAAATGTTGGATGGTGAAGTTTTTTAGTGCTGAAATGTCTGTAGCATTGCTGATGTCTCTCCCCTGCTCTATATTGTAGACGATTCCCTCCCTTTGGTTTTTCTCCCTCTCTGCCTCAGTCTGGTTCTAATTGTTCCCTCTGTTGTGTTCATGACTGGGCTTGACCCATGCAACATCTTCAAAACCACTTTGTAATTAAAACATCTAAACAAATTACTGTAACTATTCCATACAGCCTGTGCAGAGAAGAGAAAGGTTCATGGAAAACTTGTTTGGGGTTTGAAATCCCACTGGGGCATTTTTCTGAGCAGTCCCTGATGGCTTTTCCAGGACACCTTTAATGTTTTTATCCATGATGTGGTGAGATCCAGCGCACTCTCAGCAGGTTTGCAGCTGACACAGAGCTGGACGTGACCCTTTTCTACAGTGAGGGTGGGCAGGCCCTGGCACAGGGTGCCCAGAGCAGCTGGGGCTGCCCCTGGATCCCTGGCAGTGCCCAAGGCCAGGCTGGACATTGGGGCTGGGAGCAGCCTGGGACAGTGGGAGGTGTCCCTGCCCATGGCAGGGGTGGCACTGGGATGGGATTTAAGGTCCCTTCCAGCACCCAAACCTTTCTGGGATTCTGTGGGGTTTTTTTAATAAAAAGCATATTAAAAAATCATTTCCCCCCTCCCCCCCCCCATGAAAATGTTTTTCTTCCCCAAACTGAAGGAGGGCTTTGGGGGTTTTTGTCTGGTTATTTTCCAGAGTCGGCTTGGCCTCAGGTTCCTGGGATCGAACCCCTGGCAGTGCTCCCTGCAGAGCCTCCCGTGCTGGAAACCCCCCAGAAGTTCTTCCTGCGGGTGAAGTGGCAACTGCAGCAGCAGCACAAAGGTATTGGGGTTGCTCTGGAGAACACAGACTCCCTGCAGTCAGAGAACCATGAATCCCTGAGCTTGGGAAAGCCCTCTGAGACCATCAAGCCCAACTGGTCCCCCAGCATGGCCAAGGCCACCACTGACTCCTGTCCCCAAGTGCCACATCCACATGACTTTAAATCCCTCTTGGCATGGAGCAGGCAGCCTGTTCCTATGCTTAAATATCACTAATTTCTTTGTTATTCCTTTTTCTTTTTCTTTAAATGGGCAGCTACACCACCTTCAACCCCAACCCAGCAGAATATTCTTCCCTCCATAACTACAGAGCAGCCTTTAGTCAAACCTGCTGGTGCTGAGCAGCCAGGGAATGAGCCTGCAGAGGATGTGGACTCCGATAAGGATGATGTGGATGTTTTCCTCGTGGAATCTATAGAAGTAGATGCTGATGGAGAAATGTCTCAGAATACAGTGACCAGTCCTGTGCAAGTAAACTCCACCCCGTGGGAAAATGGGGATCAGGTAAAAGGAAGGTGTGGAAATGGAGAAGCAAAATGTACAGAGCTTCATGAAGACAGAAGAGAGTTGCAGCCCAGTAAAAAAACAGCAGCTCCAGCAGGGGAAGAGGCACCAGTGACTAATCCTGAAAAGCCCTCTCAGTACTTCTGTAGCATCATGCTTTCCTCTCCAGTCCACATTCCAAGGAGGCAGAACCTGACAAAAGACCCCAAGGTCCCTTTGGATAAACCTCCTTCTGATCAACCTGCTGGCAAAGCACACAAAGAGGTGGGAGAAATTAATCCTTTAGGGAAAATGAGAAATTCCTCTGGGCTGCATGTAGCTCAGAGTTATTCCTGTTCTTGTCAAAAGCAACGAACACTCAGAAGAGAATAAACTGTTGCTTCATTAGATTTTACCGGTAAATTCTCCCATCCAAAGGGTTTCTTTTTTTCCATACTCCTAGATGATGACAAATGTTCAGGGTTTGGGCTTTTTTGTGTAAAAGAAGCACTTTTGTTTTAGTGTGCACAAGCCATGGTTGGGCTTCAGGGGTTCCATGTGTTGGTGTGATCATGAGCACTGCCTGCTCAAATCCAGGGAGGAGACACCTTTCCCAGCTGGGCATGAATCCATCCAGGAGTGTGCTCTGCTGATGGGGAAGGGAAAGGCTTGGCTCTCCTATGGAACATCCAGACTCCTGTTCCATTAAACTGGACCAGAATCTCTTCCTGGGAGAGCAGTGTGCAGCTTGCAGTATTCCTCCCTTTCTGAGTGAATCCTGGGAAAGCAGTGCTGCGTCCCTGGGGTTCCCTAGGAACCTGCCCAAGGTTTCCCTTGTTCCCTGGAGAAATCTGGGATTGCAGGTGACTTGTTCTGTTGTCCCTCACTGTGACCAAGAGTGTTTGATGTGTTTCCTTTGTTAAAACAAATTACCTTCAGGACTGAGCCAAGGATCAGATATCCTCTAATATTCCAGATTTGTAGCTCAGAAGATGCTGAGAGAGATGATTTTGTTGTTGGATCTGATCAATGAGGAGGTGCTGGCTAATAAATGCTTCTAAATGATTTCTTTTCTTTTTTTCTTTTCTGGAGCAGAAGAACATCTGCCTGAGCAGCTGGAGGATTAAGGTGCTGACTGGAAACACGGCAATCTGTGTGGAAGGGAAAAGGAAGTAAGAACCAGTTTATTATTTAAATGCAAAGTAACCCATTGACACCAAACACCAGGTGATGGTGCAGAGCTTAAACTGCTTTATCAAGGAAGAGACAATTCCTTTGTGTGGGCAAGAGGGACAGAGCCAGCATCCAGGGAACTCCTGGTGAAATCATTTCAGAGTCCTGTCCTGAGATAATCAGAAAACTTCAGAGGAATAAATCAAATATCAAATAGCTCTGGACAGTTTGGGTTGGGAGGGACCTTAAATCCCACCCAGTGCCACCCCGGCCGTGGCAGGGACACCTCCCAGTGTCCCAGGCTGCTCCCAGCCCCATCCGAGCTGCACAGCAGGCTGGGCTGCAGTGATGAGCTGGCTTCAGTGCAGCTGATGTCCCATGAGTGACAACTGCAGCAGTGACACGTTCAGTTTGTCCCCTGCCCCAGTGTCAGGTGAGGCAGAGCTGGGTCAGTTCCAGGCTAAGAGAGGAAAACCGAGCACAGAGCACATCCTGCCAGCACCTGTATCCCTCAGAAAACATGGATCACACCACTCCCTCGTGGAGTGTCAGCATTCCAGACTGGAATCCCTTCTGGAAGTGATGTCTGTGGTTGCTGTTGTGTCTTTGCCAGGGACATGAAGCAGCTGCTCTGGCACAGCAGTGCCATCACAGAGCGCGTCACACACAACCAGGTGAAAACCTCCTCGGGCGGTGTCTACCTGCTGCAGGGCAAAATAGACTCAGCTGCCATGAGGAAGGAAGGTGAGCTGCTGCTTCTGAATGCCTTACAAATTACAAACTGCTTCAGCTTGCTTTGGATCATGTGGGATTTGTAAGGAAATGGGGTTTGCATGCAGATGTAAATACAGGCTTTATTCTCCTTGCTCCGTGTGCTCCTCTGGCACGTTCGCTGGGAATGTGCTTGCCAGTGCTCACAGGCAGCTCTGAGGACACAAAGATATTCTGTGGCATAGGTGGAATAAATACTTGGAACCATGGAATATCCTGAGCTGGAAGGGACCCATAGGGATCACCCAGCCCAGCTCCTGTCCCTGCCCAGACCCCCCAACAACCCCACCCTGGACATCCCTGGCAGCGCTGTCCAAACGCTCCTGGAGCTCTGGCAGCCTCGGGGCCGGGACCATTCCCTGGGGAGCCTGGGCAGTGCCCAGCACCCTCTGGGGGAAGAGCCTTTCCCTGAGATCCAGCCTGAGCCCCCACCCCCTTCCAGCTCCAGCCATTCCCTCAGCTTTACTTCCCCTGACACAGGTGTGCCCCGGGTGTGTTACAGTTTTTTACCCAACACACCTTCACTGTTGGCTCCTTCAGGCCCAAAGATGTGTCTGTGCCTTCAGTGTTTCCTTCTCACTTGCAGCACTGGGATCCCTGCTGATAAATACCTGATCTGGCTGCTCTCTGACTTGAAGATTTTATTAGTTCTTTTGCTAAGAACTTATGCTTGTTTTTATTTTAATATTCTGAGAAGGAAAAGCGGCAGCATAAGGCTTGTGAGCAGAGTGGCTCAAATGCTGCAGAGGTTTCCTGAGCCTAAGAGTGACTGGGCTGTGCTGGATGGAATTGCCTGGGTCAGTTCCTCTGATGTTTGGATTTAAGAGGCTCTGGTGGGGTTCTTTTGTCCCCTGAGTGAGTGACAGCCCTGCTGAGCTGCTGTTAATGCCACCTGTGCTCCCCTCAGGATTCCCCTACCGCTTCATCAAGCAATTCACGTTCGGTTTCTCCAGAAGGTGGAAGGAGTACGTGGAGGAGTTTCTTGAGGAAAGGAGGAGGTAACTTCTTTGGAGATTCTCTTTCATTGCAGTGTTCTAAGTGTTCATTGAGACTTTGCTTTCCAAGGCTGTTACACCAGAGGAGTGTGAAATGTTTTAGATGTGGCCATGAAGCCACCGGGCTCCTGCCCACCAGGGCTTCACATCCACACTGTTTGTTAGCGAACAGCTTCCTCAGATGGTTATTATTTCTTGTCTCAAAACCATCAGGAAGGAACGAAATCAAGGCAGTGGTGTGGAAGAAAATGAAGAGAATGACTCAGTGGGGGGAGCTGATGCGTTGGAAACCACAGAGGGCTCAGTGAACGATGCAAAGAAACCTGCAGTGAGGAACTCCACCTATGAAGTATCGCCAGGGGATCATGAGAACATCTGTGAGTATTTAACAATCCCTTCCTTTGGAAAACACACCTGGGGGTGGCTGGAATGGGTCAGGGAAAGGTTCATGATGTTGGTTGTGTTTCCAGGAAATGGCTGTAAAGCCACAGCCTCTTGAGCCCCTGGTTTGGCTCAGCCTTGGAGCACAGTCCCTGCCTTGCCACGGGCACTGACAGCTTTGGGGTTTAACGCTGCCTTTTTCTGGGATCTTTGTCCAATGGGCCTTTCCCAAACCCCACTGTGCTGTTTGTTACCGCTGTAATCAGATTTCCTTGCTCACACTATAAAAGCTTTTATGTTTTTCTCTCATTAATCCCATTTATTTTTCACTCTCATTTGTCTCAGTGAGCAGCTGTTCCATGTGACAACTTTTCTTTATCATTCTCCCTCCTCAAATGACTTTCACAGTACTTATAACCTTCTGAACAAAGTAAAAGTTCCCCACAGTAAATCTTATAATTTGTGAAGATTCTTGCTTCAGTCCTGTTATTTCTGTCACAATGCTTTGAAAAGAACAACTTTGGGTACATTTTACATTTCCCTTGTAGTCCAGTTTAAACACAACATCGTCCTTCTGCTTGTGAAATCTGCCAAACTGAATTTTCCATGCAACATTTGGGACAAAACTCTTCTTTGTTTGGGTTTTTCCCCCTTGCAGTCATAACACCAAAGCGCAGCTCCAGGAATGACTCGAGCAGGGTCTACACTCGCAGCGGGCGCCTCATCAAACCCCCCCTGAACTTCTGGTGTGGGCAGAGGGAGTTTGTGGATCAGAACCTGAACGTCACCATAGAAAATGGGGGAGTGGATTATCTGAGCCTGGTAAGATCCTCTGCACGGGGGTTCTCGAGTGTGGCTTAAATAGAGTTACTGAGCTCAGCCACGGGGGAACAGAACGGGTGCAGCTCTTAGAGGTACCTGGAGAGGAAGGAAGTCTTGGAAATGTGATCAAAATATTGGAAAAACACACCAAAAAGTAGTCTCATGTCCATGTTGTCATATAATCATGGTTTGTAAATTTGACATAATGGGGAATTGTTTCTGGGGAAAAAAATTTGGGGTTTTTTTGAAAGATGATTGTATCAGACAGGAATTTGGTGAGGTCCCACCTGAAATGCTGGGGTCAGTTCTGGGCCTTTGACTGCAAGAGAGACACTGAGGGGCTGGAGCATGCCCAGGGAAGGGAACAGAGCTGGGGAAGGGGCTGGAGCACCAGGAGCAGCTGGGCGGCCTCAGCCTGGAGAAAAGGAGATTAAATTAGTTTTAGAGTCAATTGTTTTATTTTGAAGATGTTTAGTAGTGAAAAACCCAAAAGAAAGACCAGTTCCATCTCCAAGGATAAACCAAAGGAAGACGTGAAGACAACAGAAGAAATGCCAAAAAGCCAAAGTAAAGGTAAAAACTAATTTGTTTTTTTCTATTTTCAAGTTATTGATGGAACCAGTGGGATTGTGAGCTGGGTGCTGGAACAGTAGGGTGGGGTCTGTTAATGCAAAGAAATTACTGAAATATTTTAATGATCAACTGCTTTTTCTCTGAAGAATCATCAGAGTAGCATTCATGTGGAGTTTCACAGCTCCAAACAAGAACTGTGCTTGTAAATCACTTCGTTAATTACGTAATGGGAACGCACAGATCTCATTCTGGAAACTGAAATGAAGGGACTGGGATTTTTTGGAGTTCACCAGTCCAGTGAGCTGGGCCCTGGCTTTGCTTTTTAACTTGGATGAAAGAAATGAAATGTTGACCCCAAAAAAAAAAAAATCTATTAACAGAGTTTTTAATAAAAATTTGGTTTTAGTAGGATTTGAGCAGTGATAGAAGCCTGAAAAGAATGCGCAATATAAAGCAGAAGTTTCTCTCTTAAAGCAGCTGCAATGTTTCCTGCAGAAAAGCTCTCTGGAGCACGAGCAGAGCTTTGGGGATGTGCCTGCTCAGTCAGTAGAGTTACGGAGAGCCCTTGAGAGCAGCTCTGAGTTTGTAGTTGTGGCAGGTAAAGCTCTGGCAGGGGGTTGCAGATCCCTGTGCTGCACACACAGCCAGGACCCACCCTGCACCCCCTGGCACCGTCTCTTGCAGGGAAGAGCAGGGAGAGAGGAGCCACTGCCGCACGAGACTCCTCATCTGCCGGCAGCAGGAGGGGCTGGCGCTTCCTTTCGGACGAGGATGAAAGTGATCCTGGAATCGGGGGCGCAAAAACGAGATCCCAGCTCCCTGCCAAAGTGCTGAACAAACACAGCAGCAGAACCCCAGGGACAGCAAAGGAGAGAGCAGCAGGCTCTGGAGGACTGAGCATGTACGAGCAGGGCTACAGGAACTCCCTGAGGTCAGCCAAGCGGCCTCTCCTGGGAAAAGAGAGGGTTCTCCTCACCCAGGAGCCCTCAGACAAGGATGAGGGGGAGCAGTCCAGTGAGGAGACCCCACTGCTGATCAAGAGGAAAAAGAAATCTATATTAAAACCAGAGTCTCAAAACTGGAAGCCTTGCTCTGGCTCTAAAAGTTGCCAGGGTGATGCAAACAAGTCCTGTGGCCAAAGGGCAGGAAAGCCCTCCCGGGATGTGCTGCTGAGGCTGAGCGGGCCCGAGTCCAGTGACGAGTCTGAGCTCCCTCCTGCAGGGAAAACATCTTCTGCTGAGTCCAGTCCCCATCTGCCTGCTCAGGCCACGAGGGCACACAGCAGAACCAACCCTCGCAGGTGCTGGCTCGATTCCGACACCGAGCCCAAGGCTGGGAAAGAGGAATTTCACAGGAAGGACAGGAATGCCAGAATATCCCGGATAAAAACAAGTGATGGAGGCTCCAGCGGTGCCAAGGCTTCAGCAGAGAAACTGAGAGAGCGTCAGAGGGCAAAGGGAAAGGAAGCTCTGGAACTTTTTCCAAGGGCAGCTGATGGTTGGTCTGAGAAGGAATTACAGAAGCTTCACAGGTAAGGGCTCCGTCTGTGTTCAGAGGGAAAAGTTTCCCTCAGGCATCGGGAGGGGTTGGATGATCTGGATTGGGGTTTTCAGATTCATGATTTGCCATGTTTCCTTTATGTTTTAATTAGAAATATTCCCTATTTAATTCGCTGTTTTTATTCCCTAATAATAATTAGAATTATTATTCCCTATTAATTTTCTTCACAAATGAAACATCAGCATACCATAGTAAAGGCCACAGCTGAGGGGGGAGCAGGTTCCCTCCTGAGATTGCAATCACTTGTTAAACATGTTGAGTTTCTGTGAGCAGGTTTGGTAAGGGGAGATTAACTGCAAGGATGTTTAATTAATCCATCATCTAATTACTTAAACCACTGGGCAGTATTTAATAGAGGCTTTGAGTGTAAAATGGCCATGTTTGGGTTTAGCTCTTTTAGACCAGCGGGAGCTCAGGCCTGAGGGGACCTGCTGCAAGTGAGGAGGAGATTTGTCTTGTGACACATCTGTCAGCTTGAGGTGCTTGCATAAATTTGCCTGTTCTGAAGTGTCAGGAGAAGACACCACAGGATCCCAGACTGGTTTGGGTTGGAAGGGGCCTTAAATCCCACCCAGTGCCACCCCTGCCCTGGACAGGGACACCTCCCACTGTCCCAGGCTGCTCCCAGCCCCAATGTCCAGCCTGGCCTTGGGCACTGCCAGGGATCCAGGGGCAGCCCCAGCTCTGAGCAACAAGAGGCCAGAGATAACAGAGCCTCACTCCACTGCCCAGAGTCCTTCCCAGGCAGGTTCTGGGGGCGGTGCCCACAGGTGCCCTGCCTGGTGACGCTGTGCCCGTGCTGTCCTGGCAGGGCCATCGTATCGTTCCCGAAGCACAGGAGCGGCTTTTGGCAGGAGGTGGCCATGGCTGTGGGGTCCCGCTCGGCTGAGGAATGCCAGGGGAAGTACCTGGAGGAGCAGCAGGGGAAAGGCTCCAAACAGCAGCCCAGGAAAGCCACATCGGGAAAATCTGAGCAGAAAGGTACCAGCATCCTGGTTCTGGGTGTTTTGTGGTTGGTAAATAATTTGAATTCAGACATGGAGGGGCTGGAGCATGTCCAGGGCAGGGAACGGAGCTGGGAAGGGGCTGGAGAATTCCTGAGGGAGCTGGAAA
>NW_024582054.1:35430309-35435450 GCF_017639235.1 Corvus kubaryi
CTTGGCAGGGGCTGCCCAGGGAGCTTTGGAGTGCCCATCCCTGGAGGGATTTCAGAGCCCTGTGGATGTGGCACTTGGGACAGGGGTCAGTGGTGGCCTGGGCAGTGCTGGGGAAGGGTTGGAGCCGATGGTCTGGGAGGGCTTTTCCAAACTCACCAATTCTGGTTCCAGGAGATAAATCCACAAGGGCCCATCAGGGTGTGATAGTGAGCCAGGTCACCTTCTGGTGTGTGGTGGAGGGTGCCATCAATGGCTGAGGTGACAAGAAGAGGAAGGCTCTTTGTAGAGTTTTCATGTTGTTGGCATGAGGGGAAGACTTCCACTGGCTTTACCCCCTCAGGGCAAAGAGCTCTTGACATCTCAGAGCCCAGCAGGTCATGAGCTCCTTGCAGAGCTCCTTCCAGATGGGGTTTGGATTCTTGGATGGTCAAGGGCAGCGTGGAGTCAGCACAGCCAGTCCCATTCCCTGGTGTTTGCCATCCCCGCGCTGCAGCTTCGCTGGGGGCTGGATTGGATTGAGGTTTGCCGAGGACACAAGTTGAGCTGGGTGTTCCCTGGCTCTGGGACGGATAAAGTGTTTGAGCAGCAGATTCTTGGAGCCTTGATGCCTCCTGACCCAGGGACACACCTTGGGTTTGCTCTCTGCAAGGCAGATGTGAGCACAGTGCTGTCACAGTCACAACGAACCTGGGGTGTGACCCTGCGGGGGCTGTGTGGGGCTCTGCAGTGACCCCCCCCAAAGATGGAGTGGGGAATTCCTTTGGAAAGCAAAAACTGTGAGAACTCAAAAGGATCCTAAAGAAGCTGTAAGAGGTTTCCCCGGAGGACTGACTGGACTGTAGCACTGGCTGCAGGCAGTGAATTTTAACCCCGTAGCTGCTGTCTCAGGCAATTCCTGTTTGGATCCTACAGATAAGAAGGAGGCAGTGATCACTGCCAAGGTGGGCACCCTCAAACGGAAGCAGCAGATGAGGGAGTTCCTGGAGCAGCTGCCCAAGGACAACCACGACGACGTCTTCACCACAACGCCCTTCCAGAGCAGGAGGGTCCAGGTAAACCTGGGACAATAAACCTGCGGGAGTGCTCTCCTGCTGGGTGTGCCAGGGCTGCTCCAGTTCCACCAATAAAATTCTGTGGATCTGTGGGAAGAGGCTTCTGTCCTTCATGTGCTGTAGCAGCTCTTGGCTTGTGCCAGTGAAAGGTTGGGCAGGGTGGGAGGAGCCTCTGCCGTGGTGACAGCACTCCCTAAGTAATCATCCTTCTGAGCAGTCCTGGGCAGCCTGGAGCTTGGGATTGTAACCAGAATTGAGTTTTTGGGTGTGTGGCAGCACCAAAACCCCTCAGCCAAGTGCTGGGCAGGGTCTGGAGGAGCGCTCAGAGCGAGGTGGAGCCACGTGGGCCTGTCCAGTTCTGGGCACAGGGCTGGGGCTGTGCCTCTGCACGGACAGGGGGAGGCAGATCCAGGGCAGGGAGGAATGGAGGGACTGCTCAGAGAGGGGGAGCAAGAGACACCCCGGGCTCAGGTGACTGATGGCTCTGAGGTGGCTCTGCAGCTGCCAGCGCTCCAAGGGAGCTGGGATGAGGATGCCGAGGATTTCAGCCTTCCAGAGTTCCCGCTCACCCCCGCCTCAGGCCTCTTTCCCCCCGTGAAAACCCCGCAGTGTGACCACATCAGCCCGGGAATGCTGGTCCCCATCAACAGGTAGGAGCTCCTCCAGCCCTCTGCCAGCCTTGGCATTGCCCCAAGATCCCTTTGTGTCTCTGAGAATGGTGGCTCTGTGGCTCTTGGAGCTGGGACAGCAGCTCGCTTCCAGCCTCTCCTGCAGCCGTGGTGTGGTTGGGGAAAGCTCTTCCCACACCCACCATGTGCTGCTGGAGCTGCTCAGCTCCGTGTGGGCAGCGCAGCCAACGCCAGCAGCTCCTGCTCCCGGCCCTGGGAACGGCCCTGCCTTGGCCTTCAGCCCCAGCAGAGCCTTCAGTCCTGCCCTGTTCACCCAGGGCTTCAGGCTCTGCTCAGATAACTGGAACCCTCTGGCACCCTGGCGCCGGTGGGGTTGTGCCTGCTGGGCAGGACTGGCCCTGGGCAGGGGCCGAGGCTCTGTGCCATCCCTGCAGTGGCAGCTGGAGCCCATGGCCCAGCCCCGCTCCCCGTGCAGCTGCCGTGTTTAATTGCCCAACACCCCTTCCTCCTGGCCCTGCTCATTCCCTGTGGGAGCTGGAGCTGTGTGGGGTCCGTGGCTGCATCCAGAGGGTCCCATGGCAGCATTCCAGCCCCGCTGACTGGTGCTCCGTTGTATCCCAGGAATGCCTACGACCGGCACGTGTTCCGCATGCAGAAGAACACGCAGGGCAGCAGAGGCACCTGGGACAAGGTCAAGAAGAAGTCGGTAATGCTGCTCTCCTTGGATGCTGCCCACTTGCACCTGAGCCAGGCACAGCTTGGCCAGAGGAGACAGAATCCCGGGATCAGAGCCCCTGTGTGCCTGGGATGGAAAACAGGAACCCTCCCTGGGCTTGGTATCTGCTGCCATGGAGAGAAGTTCCTTCATTGGAAGGGGGAGCTCTTTAATGTCAGGATTTGTAATTCCATGACCTTTAGGTTCCCGTTAAAGTCTTCTGAATGGTGGGAAAAGGAACAGTAATCACAGAGCCATAGAATATCCTGAGGTCCCCATAGGGCCCACAAGCATCATCCAGTCCAACTCCCAATAAGGACCATAACAACGGTGACCTTGTGTCCCAGTCCCTGAATTTAGGTATCCATTCCTCCACGCTCCCAGGCTCTGTGGTTCCTCTGGCTTTGCCATAACACCCTGTGATCCTGGGAGCAGAAATACAGCTTGTGCCTGTGCTCAGGGAAAGCAGTTGTGGAAATTCTGGGAAATGGGGACCCTGACCCGGTGCTGGCCCTGGCTGAGCCTCTCTCCTCCCTCCCTCAGGCTGGAGCTGCGTTCGGGACGCCGGCTTCCCGCAGAATCAAGAGTGAGTATTCCCAGCTCCTTCCCTTTCCTCACCATTGCCACCAGCTGTGTCCCATCAGCCCTTTGCTCTCTGAACCTTCTCTGCCCCCTTTTCCCACTGGGGCCCCCCTGCTAATCCCTGGTTTTATTGCAGGAGTGATCCCAGCCCCGGTGCTGGGGAAGCTCTTCACAGCTGAGACTCCAGACTCGTCCAACGAGGAGCAGGAGGATTCCTACTTTTCCATGTGATGGACTTTGTGGCTGTGTTGTTCAGCACTTACTTGCCCCTCGGGGAGGGAATGCTGGAATGATGAGCTCAGTTCGGGAAAGCCGCCCCACCCTGGTTTTATGTGTTTTAACCCCGTTCCCCCCTGCCAGCAGTGCTTGGCTGTCCCACGTGTCAGAGTGGCACCTCCTTGTCCAGGCACCTCTCCGTGTCCTGTTCCTCCTGGGAAGGAGAAATGTGCATGGACACCAATCACTGCCAAGTTTTCATTCATTTTAAGCTAAAATATCTTTTGGGACGTGGCTGTAAAATAAATTCAGGTGCGGTCTGGAAGGAACTGCAACTGCTTTTTAATTTGTTCTAGGGAGAACTTGGATTTTTACATTTCTTTAATGTAATAAACAACGATGAGCTTTTTTTACTCACAGATTACTCAGAGTTGTTGTGGGGCAGCAGAATCCAGGAGCTGTCCAGCTTGGAATGGGGCCTGCAAGGCTTCATCCTCTTGGTTTGGAATCATGGAATGGTGTGGATGGGAAAGGACCTTAAATCCCACCCAGTGCCACCCCTGCCATGGCAGGGACACCTCCCATTGTCCCAGGCTGCTCCCAGCCTCAATGTCCAGCCTGGCCTTGGGCACTGCCAGGGATCCAGGGGCAGCCACAGCTGCTCTGGCAATTCCAGCCCAGCCCCTCCCCACCCTCCCAGCCAGCAATTCCCAATCTCCCATCCAGCCCTGCCCTCTGGCACTGGGAAGCCATTCCCTGGCTCCTGTCCCTCCAGGCCTTGTCCCCAGTCCCTCTGCAGCTCTCCTGGAGCCCCTTCAGGCCCTGCAAGGGGCTCTGAGCTCTCCCTGGATCCTTCTCTTCTCCAGGTGAACATTCCCAGCTCTCCCAGCCTGGCTCCAGAGCAGCTCCAGCCCTGGAGCATCTCCATGGATCCCTCTGGCCTCTCTCCAGCAGCTCCAGGTCCTCCTGTGTCCCAGGGCTGGGGCAGCTCTGCAGGTGGGGTCTCACCTGAGCACAGGGGCAGACAGGCGGGAATGCCTGAGCCCGGCTGCCCGGGACAGCTCCTGTTCCAGGGAGTTGATTTCTCCCTGTCCCGCCGCTGTCCGAGGGGCGGGAATACCGATCCCGATCCTTTTCCAGGTGGTGGCAGCAGAGGCTGCAGCGGCGGGGCTGGGGAAGGATCTGGCACCTGAGCCCGGCAGAGGCCCCAAAGCACCGGGAGCGCGCTGCCCCGGCCCACCCAGAGCCCCAGCCGTGTGCCGGGAACACGGAACGCCTGGCAATTCCCTTTTTCACCTGGAAACGGGGCTCAGTGGTGCACTGATGTTTATTTACATATTTACACCCAATCCCAACGGGGTAAAGTGCAGTGCAGGCCCGGACTGCCGAGCTCAGCTCTTCCCCTGGGCGGGCAGGGGCTGAGGCAGCAGCTGGAGGTCGAAGTCGTGGCGCAGGAACCGATGGAGCTCCTCGGCCTGGGGCCGGCTCAGCCGCGCCCCCGCCGCCAGCGCCGGGACGGAGCTGCAAGAGAGGGAGCGAGAGGGAGCCCTGGAGCCCGGGATGGGACAGCACCGGGAGCCCCTGGAGCCCGGGATGGGGCAGCACCGGGAGCCCTGGAGCCCGGGATGGAACAGCACCGGCAGCCCCTGGAGCCCGGGATGGGGCAGCACCGGGAGCCCTGGAGCCCGGGATGGGGCAGCACCGGGAGCCCTGGAGCCTGGGATGGGTCAGCACCGGGAGCCCCTGGAGCCCGGGATGGGACAGCACCGGGAGCCCTGGAGCCCTGGAGCCCCGGGATGGAACAGCACCGGCAGGCCCTGGAGCCCTGGAGCCCGGGATGGGACAGCATTGGGAGCCCCTGGAGCCCGGGATGGAACAGCACCGGCAGCCCCTGGAGCCTGGGATGGGGCAGCACCGGGAGCCCCTGGAGCCCGGGATGGGGCAGCA
>NW_024582054.1:35435460-35438716 GCF_017639235.1 Corvus kubaryi
CCCTGGAGCCTGGGATCCACTGCCCGGGATGGGGCAGCACCGGGAGCTGCTGCAGTCAGCTCTGCACTGGTGTCTGAGGGCTGGCAGCGCGCCTGAGCAATGAAAACAGGGAATGCCAGAGGGAAAGAGAGGGTGGGGCAGCGGGAGGGAGGGTGGAAGCAGAGCCCGTGTCAGTGCCCTGGGCTGCTCAGCCGGGAGAGACTGGAATGTGTGAAGAGCTGAGATGGGACAGGAAAGCTCCTGGGAGAGGGTAGGAAAAGCTCACCCTGAGCAGCAACCCTGGCAGGAAAGGGCGGGAAGGGATGCCCTGAGCAGCAATCACAGCAGGAAAGGAGCAGGAAGGGATGTCCTGAGCAGCAATCACAGCAGGAAAGGAGCAGGAAGGGATGCCCTGAGCAGCAATCACAGCAGGAAAGGAGCAGGAAGGGATGTCCTGAGCAGCAATCACAGCAGGAAAGGAGCAGGAAGGGATGTCCTGAGCAGCAATCAGAGCAGGAAAGGGGCAGGAAGGCTCTCCCTGGCCACAGGAGAGGTGAAGAAGCAGAAGGCCGGGCCCTGGCACCCCTGGCACCCCCTGTGCTGGTGTTACCTGTTGGCCACGGCTGCCACGGAGTCGAAGGAGTGGCAGAGGTTGAGCACAGCTCCGTAGCTGAGGTTGGGAATGCTCAGGTAGAAGTTGAGGATGTCCCTCCGGTGCCCCTCCGGCTCCGTCGGCACCTGGATGGCAGCGTCCTTCCTGTGCTCCACCAGAGCCAGGTCCTTGAGCAGAGCTGCAGTTTCCTTCTGGCAGGAGCTGAAGAGGATCCTTATTCCAGCCTGGACCAAGGCTGAGAGCACTCCATCGTAGTACTGAGTCCTCTGGAAAAACCGGGATGTTTCTCCTGAGGAGTGGAAGTACAGGAAAGCAAGAGCCTGTTATTGTCTAGATGGGCCCGGGAATAGACAGAATCATTTCACTGCAGCTTGGATTTTGGGATTAAAACAAATGTCTCTGCATGGAGAAGATTGTGCTTGTTCCTATCACAGAATTCCAGTCTGGACTGGGTTGGAAGGGACCTTAAATCCCATCCCACCCCTGCCCTGGGCAGGGACACCTCCCACTGTCCCAGGCTGCTCCCAGCCCCAATGTCCAGCCTGGCCTTGGGCACTGCCAGGGATCCAGGGGCAGCCCCAGCTGCTCTGGCAATTCCAGCCCAGCCCCTGCCCACCCTCCCAGCCAGCAATTCCCAATTCCCAGTATCCCATCCATCCCTGCCCTCTGGCAGTGGGAAGCCATTCCCTGCTGCCCAGCTGGGAGCACCCACCTGGCCTGACCCTGTCTGTCTCCACAATCACACAGATCCTCTCGAAGGAGCCCTGCAGGCGCTGCAGCCTCTGGCTGAGTTTATTCCTGTTCCCGGGGCTCTGCAGCTCCGACTGCAGCAGCCTGTCCACGGCCAGGCGGTTGCTGACGATGTAATCACTGGAGCCCAGGGGACAGACCTGCACCCGCAGCCCGTGCTCCGCCCGCAGGCAGGAGATCACCTCCGGCCCCGAGCAGATCTCCCGGCTGTCTGCCAGCACGCACAGGGAAGGGCTCTGCTCCACAGGGCCACGGGAGATCCCAGCCAGGGAAGGGCTCTGCTCCCCGGGGCCACGGGAGATCCCAGCCAGGGAAGGGCTCTGCTCCACAGGGCCACGGGAGATCCCAGCCAGGGAAGGGCTCTGCTCCCCGGGGCCACGGGAAGTCTGAGCCCAGGCTGAGGAGGTGTTAGGGGCAGCAGGACATGCTGGGCCTGAGCTGCTCCCGTGGGTCTTCTTCAAAGAGCTGTGCACCTGTGAGTGTTGAAAATAACATATCATGAGGGTTCAAATCAAATCAATAAAAGGATGTTTTGCAGTATCAACACTTTTCAGCTTGACACTTTAATCCCTGTATCAGTCTCCCCACTGAGCTGAGCTGATTATCCCAGAGTTTGAGTGACAAAAGCAGCAGCTTTCACTAAGAAGTTCAACAGAACCTAGATCCTGTAAAGGACAGAGATCAGGCTGGGAAGTGTGAGAGATCAGGAACCCAACCTCAGGGAGGTGCTGAAAGCACTGAATGCAGACAGCAAACCAGGATTTTATAGCTACAAACCCAAAGCTTCAGTGGCTGCTGCTGTTCCACACAGACCCACGATGCCCCGTGACTGTCAGACCCAAGGGAGAGTCTAAACCCCAGTTTTTATTTGTTCACTCCCAAGATAGTCCAGGTTACCCTGGCAGTACAAAAGGAAAGGGAGATGTTTTCCTGTTCTGGAAGTGTCCAAGGCCAGGTTGGAACAACCTGGGCTATGGAAGGTGTTCCTCCTGCCCATGGCAGGGGGTGGAATGGGACAGGCTTTAAGGTCCCTCCCAACCCAAACCATTCCATGAGTCCCTGATTCCCTGACTCCTGCTGCTGACAGCCCTCAGAACAGCCCTGCCACAGGGATTCTTTCCCACAAGGAAGCTCTCTGCTTTCACGGAGCACTGACCTCACTGGCAGCCTGCAGCTCCGTGCTCCTGCAGCCAGAGCCAGCTGGGGGGATGGATGTGCTCCTGCCTGGCTGCCCTGGGGGGAGATCCAGCACTGCAGAAGCTCCCAAGCCCAGCAGCCTCCCCGTGCCCTCCTGCCCAGCCTGAGGAGCTGTGGCTCGCCCAGCCCTGTTCCTGTGCTCTGCAGAGGGGGCTGAGGGCAGGGCCGTGGGGAGCAGCCCCTTTCCCTGCCCTGCCCTGGAACAGGCTCCTTCCAGGGGCTTCTCCCTGCTGGCTCCCATCTCCTCCTCGCTGGAGTCACTGAGGACAATAATTCGGGATGGTTTCCTGTTCTGCAGCGGGGCAGGAGCGTTCCCTCCCAGTCTGGCCTGGTGCAGCCTCGTCCTGCGGCGAGTCAGGTACCGGTTCCTGCCGGAGCTCTCGGCGGTGAGCAGATCAAAATTCACACACACTTCCTCCTCACTGCAGCCACTCCGAGCTTCCTCCTCCTCCTCCTCCTCATCTCCCACACAGAAGCTGTCCTCAGCGTAAGCCGAGTCTTGCTCGGGAATCTGGGGGGGAAAACAGACCCAGGAAGTTTTGGAAAATTGCAGTGGTTTGGCTGCTCCTCTCCAGGAAGGCCTTGGCTTATCCAGCCCTCCCCACACAAAAACACTGGGGCTGAGGGGCTCAAATCCCATCCCAACCCCTGCCCTGGCAGGGACACCTCGCACTGTGCCAGGCTGCTCCCAGCCCCAATGTCCAGCCTGGCCTTGGG
>NW_024582054.1:35441716-35482325 GCF_017639235.1 Corvus kubaryi
GCACAAAGCTCCCTGACACCAACACCCACCAGTCCAGAGCCTGGTCATCCTTGGGAACAGCCAGGTCCCAGCTCCTGGAATGGTTTCCTGGATTCAGTGCCAGGGGCTGCTCTGGGCCCTTGGATTTGTCCCCCTCTGTTCTCAAACTGCAGCTCTGGGCCCTGAGAGCTGCTCCCAGTCCAGGCACAGCTCCCTGGGCTGGCCAGGGTGGTTTCCATGTCTGGGATCTCCCGAGGGTCTGGAATTCTGCCTTGTCCCTCCCTGGGGCCGTTCAGGGAAGGTGCTGTGTGAAGGCACACCACAATTTCCCAAGCAGACACACTTTTCTTCCTTTTTGTCTCACATTAAGGAAAAAAAAAAAGTTTAAATCCAACCGAAAAATGGCTTTTACTCCACCTCATTCTTTGTACTCCAGAACATAAACCACTGATACCACTGGGGAATCTTAGTAAGGAAGATTATTGTTAAAAAATCTTATAATGTCCCACATACTGTGCCCTGGAGCCCTGATTAGGACAATTTCTGCCCAGAGCCACCACAGCCATGAAGATTTAAGAGCTTTTTAGCTACAATAACTCTGGTGCTGCCTCCTCTCCTGCCTCCAACCCTGCTGACGTGTTAAATGCTGAGCTAAGATTTAAGATGTGGGGTTGAGGGACCATTGCTGCCTGAAATGTGCAGAGGTGAGGCCATTGGTAGGGATCATTCACATGAGCAAGCAGCTCGATACTGATAGGATAATAATAAAAATAATGATTTATAATCAATATATATGATATATAATAATAATATATATAGTTATATATATTGTAATATACATTATATAGTATATTGTATATAATATAGAAATAGAATGTACTAAATAAAATAATATAATAACAGATAGGAAAAATATAATAATAATATAATAATAATAATAATAATAGTTGTTACTATTATTATTTCTTCTCCTGGACAGGACCCTGAGCTCCCAGGCTGAATCCTCTCTGGGCATCTCTGGAGTTGCCCTCTGAGTTGCTCTTTGTCCTCACAGCTGTCACCAGGCCCTGCAGACCCCTCTGCCACCCAGAGGGTGCAGATCTTTCTCCAGCATTCCAAGGTTCCAGCTCCAATGTTTGCCATGAGCTGGTGTGGGAGAGCTGAGCCTCTGGAAGCCTCCCCAGCACAGAGCTGGGTGTCCACCTTCCAGCTGCACTCCCAGCTGCTCCCAGCCTGAACTGGTGTCCCAGGATGTCACACACCTTGGCTGTCACGCAGCTCCTGCCCCGCTGCCGCTTGGCTCCTCCCTGCTGGGGCCTGGCCCAGGCTCTGGAGCGGCTCCTGCCCCGCTGGAAATCCCCACTGTCCTCACTGGACGTGTCCGACTGGAACAGGGAACACACAGAGTGAGCAAGGGCACAGCGAGGAATAATTCCATTAAAGGCTCTGAACCCCAGACCACTGTGGGTGGGAAGGGACCTCAAAGCTCCTCCAGTGCCACCCCTGCCATGGGCAGGGACACCTCCCACTAACAGCACAGAAAAATGGGGTTTGGGAGGAAAATCAGGCAAAATGGGACATGAATTTGCTTCTTTTGGTTCAAAGCTTTGTGCAGGAAGGTTATTTTACTCTTCCTGGCTGGTACAATATTTCACTGCCAAACAACAACTCCAAAGTCATCAAAGCCCCCGGATCCCTGGCAGTGCCCAAGGCCAGGCTGGACATTGGGGCTGGGAGCAGCCTGGGACAGTGGGAGGTGTCCCTGCCCATGGCAGGGGTGGGGCTGGGTGGGATTTAAGGTCCCTCCAGCCCAAACCATTCTGGGATTGTGGGATCTCTGGAGAGCCTGGGGAGGGACTGAAGGGGAGCAGGAATGGGTTCCCATTATTTCTCCCCCCTTCCATTGCTGACCACGCTCGGGGGGCGCCGGCGTTTCCTGGTGAGCCGAGCTGGACACTCCGAGTCACTCTGATCCATCCCCTGTGGGAACAGAACGGACGTCAGTGCACACAGCGTTTGTGTTTCGCTGGTTTAAGTGTCATTCTGCTCTCTTGTCTATTTTCTTTCCCTTCAGACTCACATCAGGAGACTTCAAAACATTCTTTTTTATCCTGTTTTTCCTCTGGAAAACGATCTCTTCCTCACTGTCACTGCTGGCTCCTGCAGAAAGCAGAGTAAACAACATTCACCAGAATTGCACAGTTCCCAATACAATTTTGTTCTAAGTGAGCAATCAAAGCGTGCCTCTCTCAGAAAAGCACCTCCAAAGGAGATTATTTATTGATCTACAGGGTGAATATTGTTCTCTGCAGCCTTGGTAATGGAAAGAGATAATCTCCCGCTGGGATGGACAATAAATCCTGCTTCCCTGGAGAGTCCCGGGGGGGAAGTGATTACCCCAGGCAGCACAAAGGCAGAAAAAGGCAAGGGAAGCAGGAAACCAAGAGAAGAAGCCGTTAAAAGTTGATTGAGCAAGAGTCAGAGTTGTGGCAGCACTTTGTGACACAAATCCCTGTGACAGCACCGAGTGGGGCCTGCAAATGGTCACTGCCTGAGAGGCCACGGGGCTGCTCCAGGGCTGGAGCCCCTCTGGAGCCAGGCTGGGAGAGCTGGGAGGGCTCACAGGAGAGGAGAAGCTCCAGGGAGAGCTCCGAGCCCCTTGCAGGGCCTAAAGGGGCTCCAGGAGAGCTGCAGAGGGACTGGGGACAAGGGATGGAGGGACAGGAGCCAGGGAACGTCCCCTCACGGACCCAGCTTCCAGCACACAGCCACTATTCCTCTTCCTTCCAATCTTCCCACCCCAGTCATAAAACCCAGGTGAGGATCCAAAAGATACTGGATCCTGTTCCCTAACTGTGAAGGTCCAACACCTGTCCCACCAAAATCCCTACCTGCAGCAGGAGCCACACGGGATCCATGGAGCTTGGTGTTTTCCAGGCCTTCTGTCCTTCCTGAAGGGGAATCCATGGCTGAGCTCCCAAAGTTCTGCCTCCCTGGGCTTTTTTGGACTTGATCTACAGGAGGAACCTCTGGAATTTGCTCCCTGGCATTCGAGAAGACTTTCATAGGAATTCTTTTGACAGCTTTGATATCCACACCCTTCCTACTTGTTGGGGTCAGAAGTGCTGAAGGCAAAGGTCCAGGGGGTTCCCTTCCCATTCTGCTGCCCCCTGACTTCAGGAGAGGCCCTGCAGCAGGAGCCTCTGTCCCTTCCCTGCCACTCCTGCCCCTGCTCTGGAATGACATCGGTGTGGACACGTCCCTTCTCCGGAGCCTCCTGCAGTCCCATCCAGGCGAGGTTTCCAGCCTGGAGCCATCACTCAGGGACATGTTTGCATCCTCAGTGGATTCAGCCCCTGGGGCACCGTTCAGTTTGGGGTTATCAGCATTCCTGGTCTCCTCAGAGGTTTCATCCCCGCTCTCCTCGATGGAGAAGCCCAGGTCGAAGGTCACGGAGAACAGTTCCTGGGAGCAGTCGTAGGGATCCTCCTTCTCCAGGCACTGCTGGGCCACTCCTGATGTTCCCATGGATTCCCTGCTGCCGGGCTGCTCCCTGCAGGGCTGGGCGGGGGTCACACTCGGGAACTCCCTGCCGGGCTCTCCATCCATCCCAGCGATGCTCCCAGCTGGACCTGCCCTGGCTGCAGGCTCAGGGCTCAGGGAGCTGCCCTCGCCCGTGTCCTCGCCAGCCTCATCCTCAAACAGATGGAGACTCTGCTCCTCGCCAGGAACCACAGCCTCGTGCTCAAGGGCAGCCTCTCCCGTGTCCTTGGGAACAAAGGGCTCCTTTGCAGGGCCGTTTGTCAGGAGCTGGTTCATGCTGGGAATGTTGTTTGGGATTTCAGGGAATTCCTCAGTGTCAAACAGGCCATCGAAGCTGTCGTCCCAGAGCTGCTCCTCCTCATCCACAGCAGCCTTGGGAGGTGGCACAGTTTTGGACCAACGGGGACTTTCTGAGGCACAGAATTCCCTGGGGACTGTCACTTTGGGATTCTCCAGGAGCAGCAGTGCAGGATCAGTTTTTGGGGATGCGAGGGAGATGCTGCCCTGCAGTGCCTCTGAGTGACCATCGGGGAGAACTTTTGGGGAAGGAGATGTTGTTCCTTCACTTCTCATCGCGCTCTCCAAGCCCTCCAGTTTATCCCCAGAGGGAGGGGACTGGGATAAAAGCCTTTGCACCTGGGAGAATGCTTGTTCCAGCCCCGGGGGCTCCTGGGGCCGTCCCACGAGCGGGAATGAATCCCTGCAGGATTCGGGGAGGTAGAACAGGTCCGAGGCCACGGGAGAGGTCTCGTACCCCGAATCCGTGTGGATCCACCCCAGGGATCCGCAGGCTTTACCTGCAGGGCTGTTTCCCTGGGCTGCTGGACTCGCAGGGGTTTCAGTGCCTTCGCCGTGGTCACACAGGTCAATAAATGCATTTAAATCAAATGTCACCTCCAGCCCCTCGTCCCTGTCACTGCCCGGGTCAGAGTGCCCAGCCAGAGCAAGCCTTGCTCCTGAGGGAGAAGCCGAAGGATCCCGAGGTAACACAGGCACATCCTCACTGAGTCCAGCAGCTCTTCTGGGAGCCTTGGGTTTGGTTATTTTAAAGGTGGCAAAGAACTCGCTCCCATTATCACCTCTATCAGGTGAGAGTGGTTTTGGTTTCGATTTTGCCAGGTCTTTCCTGGAGCTGCGACCTCTCTGCTCGAAGGGGGGGTTGGCCGTGGAGAGATGCCTTTGATTCCCGGGAATATGCACATCTTCCATCCGTAAGTGGGGCCGGAGCTCCCGCTCATAGCTGCAGTCTCCCTGGGGACACAGGGCAGTGGTTACCAGAGACGCACCCAGGCGCCCCGGGGCTGCTCACAGCCAGGTTCACAGCAAGGGACAAAGGTTTTGTTCTCCTAAAGAACTTCCCACGGACTCTGAATTAACTTTTCGTGGGTGTCTATAAAGCCCTGTTAGAAAGGCAAGCAGAAGCACAGTGCACCTGGACACGTGGGATCTGAGCAGAAGGAACAATCATTTTTTGGCAGTTCAGGCAGATGGATCCCTGAACTCCTTCACCCCTAAAATTACACGAGGTACCTTTATGGAATAGAAGGTGAGAAAAATGACTGTGACAATCAGAGATGGGATTGTCTGGAGGTACTTCTGGAAGCAGGATCCAAAGCCACCTTCCAGGAATTTGAAGACTGATCCCAAACAGGGTTGGGGATCCTCTCTGGTTGCAGCAGGCAAAGCAAACTGTGCAGTGATAACAGATTTTGTCATGAATCATCAGCATCGTTTCAACACCGATTTCACACACACACTGATGCTTAGACCATCCATTTGTAATGGCATCCAAAGAAACTCCAAATCTGGATTTTTAGTTAAAGGTCACCCAGACTACACCAGCTGCCTTAGGAGAAGGATTAATAAAAACAGTGAGGAAAGGAATTATCATGAGAGGGTTAAAGGATGATTTTGATCTGGCAGGTTCCAAATTACTCCTTTCCCTCAAGCCTGGTCAAAACACAGACTCAAGACATGGGATTCTTTGTCTGAAATCCAAGAGGAACGACAAACCTGGGTCCAGCTCCCTCCCCAGGTGTCAGCCGAGGAGGGGAACACTGGGCTGATGATAACAGGGCTGATAAGGGTCTGTTTGGGTTTATCTAAGGAACAACTGCCCTTGCACAAGGACTCAATTCAAGCATTTCAGCTTTACACAAACGAGACAGAAATTAAATGGATTAAGGATTAGTTAATGAGCTGCCAAACCACTGAACACTGGTGAAACAGGAGGAGGTGCTGCCCCTGCCCACCCCACACAGTTCTGAGAGCGCAGCGCTGATCAGGCTCGGCCTACTATTGTCCTGTGACCCAAAATTAACCAAAGTGCAACCCCCCAAACCTCCAAACCCCATCAAAGTACAACCCCCAAACCTCCAAACCCCAAAGTACAACCCCCCAAAACCTCCAGACCCAAATCCCATCAAAGTACAACCCCCAAACCTAAAACTAACCAAACAACAAACCCCCCAAAACTCAAAACCAATCAAACTACAATCCCTAAAGCCCACAAACCCCACACTCATCAAACTACAAACCTCAAACCTACAAATCTCAAACTCCTCAAACTACAACCCCAAAACCTACAAACTCAAAACCAAACTACAACCCCTAAACCCTACCAATCCAAACCCAATCAAACTACAACCCTCAAAACCTCCAAACCCCAAAGTCAAACTACAACCCTCAAATGCAATCAAAATACAACTCCCAAAAGCTACAATCCCAAACCCAAACAAAACACAACCTCCAAAACTTACAAACTCAAAACTCAAACTACAACCCTCAAAACCTCCAAAACCCAAACTCAAGCTACGACCCCCAAAACCAAACTACAACCCTCCCAAGCCTCCAAATACAAAACCACTCAAGCTACAACCCCCAAAACCTACAACCCCCAAACGAATCAAGTTTCCCAGAGCAGCTGGGGCTGCCCCTGGATCCCTGGCAGTGCCCAAGGCCAGGCTGGACATTGGGGCTGGGAGCAGCCTGGGACAGTGGGAGGTGTCCCTGCCAGGGCAGGGGTGGGATTGGGTGGGATTTAAGGTCCTTCCCTCCCAAACCATTCCAGGATTGTGGGATTCTCCCCCAGCCAACAGGATCAGGGAGGAGTTTTCCCAGGAATGTCCCCAGGCCCCTCCACATTCCCTCTGACTGTGCTCTGATGGAGAACAGCCCCACTGCAGCCTGGCAGCGCTGCTGGGGCCAAATTTAGCATCTAGGCCAAAGCTCAGTAACCTCATTTGGGGCTCCCAGGGTTATGTAACTGCTCCACTTCCCGGGGCCACTCCAAACACTTTCTCCAGAACAAAACGCCGTGTCCCAGCCAGGGCAGCTAATGCTGAGCCAGTGAAAGGGCAGATTTGGAATTATCACATTTTGGCCTGGACGTACCCAACTTGTGGAACCTTAAATTACCTGCTCAGCTCCTCTCTAACCCAGAGGGTTCCAGGGTGTACCAGCTCCTCGGAAAATAGGTCAGGAGCAGGAAAACAGCATCCCTCTGAGATTATTGCATTCAATCAATGACCCTGCCTGGAACCACTGATTCACTTGATAAAACAAAATATGTTTTAATATAGAAAATAGAAGCAGAAAAGTAAACTTAGGATATTAAACTTTTCACTTTTAGTATATAAATATATGTGTATTTATATAAAATATACACCCATTCTGTTTCCCAGTACTTCAATTTAAGGCATCAAGTACCAAAATTGAAATTACCCCCTCTCTCCTCATAAGCTGCTTTGGGTGCACATTTTCTAACAAGATTCATCTGCCTGATGAAACCCCAGTGATGTTGCTATTTGGAAATCAAAGATAAATCTGTAGACAGCTACAGTGTGGATTTTTAACAATTAAAACTCCTTTAATTGAAAGCCTGAGTGAAACCACGCAGAATTCCCCCTTTGGGGTGGGCTGGCCAAGCCAATGCTGCTCCTCAGACCCTCCCAGCCACCCCATTCCCCCTCTCCTCTCCAGGGGCTTAGAACAGCTTTAAGCTCCTTCCCAACCCAAACCATTCTGTGATTCCAGGAATTTTTTCTGATCATCTTTTACATCTTTTACCAAAACTCCTGTTTTGCTGCAGCACAAATGGTCACTTCCCAAAGCACTCCCAAACCTGGTGCCCTGTGACTGCCCTGCTCCTCACCCTCAGCTCAGAACAGCCCTGTACTCATTATCCCTTCCAGGAACTGGTTAATGAGCAGAGTAATCAATCCCTGTTCCATGATTGCTCCATTTCCAGAACGCACTTCAGGGGAAGAACAACTTTTTTTCTGGAGGTTTAAGTGTATTCCATGAGAAGATCTTTACAAATGTATTTAGTTGAGTCATGGAAGAAGCCTGAGGGACACAGAAACCCCCATTTCCTTCTCCCAAACTGTGATCATTCTCTCCCTAATGGCATCACATTATTGATGCACCAGCTCATTCTGTTGGGTTTTGCTGTCTGCTACCCAATAAAACCAGAAAGTTTGATTGAAAAGAAAGATTGTTACAAACACAGGGTGTCTGCCCTGGCAAACGCAGGAACTGGCATCATTAAAGAGGCTGAAGAGGTGAATGTTCAACAGCATCAGGAGATAAATCTGGGTGCCCAGAGCAGCTGGGGCTGCCCCTGGATCCCTGGCAGTGCCCAAGGCCAGGCTGGACATTGGGGCTGGGATTTAGGGTCTATTGGTGCCTATCCTCAGCGCTTTCACCCCATCTGAGCTCTTGTTAAAGAGAGATGGGACTATGCAATTACACAGGATTTATTGCTTAAAATAACACATAAGGCAGCAGTCTCGAGGCGTGAGGTTTGCACTACATCAGAGTAATGGCCAATAGTCACAAGGCAAAGGGCTACACTGCAATTTATAACTTTCTAATCCAATAGACACTTAAAAGGAAACTTTGTTTTGACTTTGTGACCCATCACCTGTGGAACTTCTCACCGCAGTGCGGTTGTGTCTTACCCAATAGCCTGTCATGTCACGTCCACACAGAGACCACCTCTACAACATCTGAATTCTTAACCTATAAAATCACATTATTATACTCAAAACCCTTCACCATAGCACCCAGTGCATATTTTTACTTTTAACTATAAAAACCACAGGTTTGTAGTTCTCTTGCTTAAAGTCTGTAAATCTCTGTCAATTATGCCTGACCTGATCCCTTCCAGGGCTGTAAATCAAACCCACCCCTAACTGCAGGAGTCTTTACTCCTCTGTTTCCCACAAAGGTCCCTCCAACCCAAACCATTCCAGGATTCCATGATAACAATCCCACTTACTGAGAACATGCCCTGCCCCTGCTTGGGTACCCCTGTTCTCTCCGTGTTTAGCGTTGGGAAGGCAGAGCTGGAAGCTGAGGGTGTGGATTCATGGAATGGCTGGGCTTGGAAGGACCTGCAGGACCATCCAGTCCCGCTCCCAAATCACTGGGACTTCTCTGTTCTCACTGGGAGCACAAACTCAGCACCAGGAAAAGCACAAAGCACCTGCAGTTCCAGCTCTGAACAACCCAGCCCTGCTCTCAGTTAATGCTTGGTCCCAAATCGTTTGGCAACAAGACCAGAACAATCAGTATAAAGGAACTGAGATTTTGGGGCTCCCTGGCACGTCACCCTCCAAAACCAACCCCAAACTCCTTCCACCTTCTCTGAAATCAGAGGTTTTGACACATCTCAGAAGAGGATTTTAATCAGAGAGAAGTTACTGGCAACGAGGATCTAAAAAACCCAGATAAAACGATTTCATTGTCCTTACTTGAACCATTTTTCACTTTGCATTCAGGGTCTCCTGAGAAAAAAGGTCCAGCTGGCTGAAAACACCGAATTTCTCCCCAAAACACGTCTGATTTAAGGCTCCAAAAGCATGGGAAGGCTTTTCAGGTTCACTGGGATTCTGGGGTGTCCTGGGGATGGTTTCCCTGCTGTCAGGGAGTTCATCTGGAGCATCCCCTGGGGCACCCAGACAGATGATAAATGACAGCTGATTTCAGGGCCACTGGTTCCAGAGTCATCCCAGGGTTAGGAGATGCTTCCCTCCCAAGGTGTTTGGAGTCAGAGGGTGAAAAACGGAGACAATCCCAAAGCTTTGGGGATTTATTTTGTTTTTTGTGTGAAAAGCTGCGAGTTCACACTGCCAGCTTGGAAGTGGGAAAGGTGCAGAGTTCCCCTCCCACTCTGGACACGGAAATGAAGCATTCCTCATCTCCTAAGGAACAACAAAGCACCAGCACTGCCCTGCTCCCCCCAGAAACCCGCACAAACATCATCCCCACAAAAAGGATTACTCTGCCTGACCTTATTTCCAAACAGCACGGTTTAATTTGCAAAAAAATGCTTAAAAGAGATTGAATTATTTTGCAGAAGGACAACTCGATTTGTTCCCATGTTGCACCCAAAATCCCCTGGGGAGTAAATCCCCCCATGTGCCCATAGGCATTGCTGCAGCAATAAAGCCCCCGGGGCATTAAAGACTTTGCTGGATGTGCCTTTTTGAGGGGTCATATTTAGGGCTTCTTTGACTTTTTGATTTCCTTTTGACTGGGCCAACTTCTTCTCTAAGATTTTAAGAGCATGTAAATATAATATGATTTTTTGCCAACCATTTTCACTTCATCTAGTTAAAAAAAAAGCCTTTAAATTGACTTTTTTTAAGCTATTGTACAAAATACAAATTTCTTGAGTCACTGAGTGAGTACAAGGAAAGGAAAGCCACACATCAATGAATTTCTTCTCTAACAGGAAAGAAAACACCCAAAAACCCCCCACAAATACCTCTTGTGCAGGCTTGTAGTAAGTCATGACAAATCTCTGAATGAAATTGATAATTGATCAGAAATTTCCAGATCATTTGGCTATTCACAGTAAAACAATGATTTGCTTGATTTTATATTTTACCCCCCAGCAAGAAACGAATCAATTAAACCATGGTTTGAGGTTCCCTCTCTCGGGTATTTAAGGAAAGAGCTTTGACCTGTATTGGTCTTAAACCCCTCTGTTAATTAAGCACCGTAAACGAACGTCAGCCAGATCAGCTGGGTGTATTTAGCCATGGAATATTTATAGCAGGAGCCTGGATGCACAGCACATCCACGGAAACCATTCCATCAGAGGATCATGGAATGGTTGGAAAGGACCTTAAATCCCACCCAGCCCCAGCCCTGCCATGGCAGGGACACCTCCCACTGTCCCAGGCTGCTCCCAGCCCCAATGTCCAGCCTGGCCTTGGGCACTGCCAGGGATCCAGGGGCAGCCCCAGCTGCTCTGGCAATTCCAGCCCAGCCCCTGCCCACCCTCCCAGCCAGCAATTCCCAATTCCCAGTCTCCCATCCAGCCCTGCCCTCTGGCACTGGGAAGCCATTCCCTGGCTCCTGTCCTTCCAGGCCTTGTCCCCAGTCCCTCTGCAGCTCTCCTGGAGCCCCTTCAGGCCCTGCAAGGGGCTTGGAGCTCTCCCAGGTCCCTTCTCTTCTCCAGGTGAAGATTTTGGTGCGTTCCAGTGGGAACATACCCTGCCTTGGGAACACTGCCAGCGCCTTTCAGGGAAGGCAAGGAGGACTTCAGGGAATGTTAATGAAACTCTCACACAAGAGCTCAGTGTCAGAGCTGACAGATCAGATGAGATCAGGACAAAGTTGCATCTTCCCTTTCTGTGGAACAGTCTCGGCGCAGTTTTGGTGTCCTTGGCCTGGCACCAACTGGTTCAGTATGAAAAGGAGCCCAAGAACCTCTGAAGTTTGAAACCCTGGAGTCGGTGCCAGTGCTTTGTCGCTCCCCAGGAGGCTCCAGAGGGTGAGTGCTGGGCCTTGTGTCAGCTCTGGTGCTGCTGGAGGCGCTTTGGGCGCAGCAGGGACAGCCAGGGAGGATCCCTCCTCCCAACGAGGGAGCTCCGCAGCCCCACCTCGGCCTGGCTAACACACTCCGGAGAGGCTGGAAGCCAACCCACCTGCAACTCCCACAGAGGAGCACAAGGGGAGCTGAGGGGGCTCAGCCTGGAGAAAGGGAGGCTCAGGGGGCACCTTCTGATTCTCGAACCATTTCTCTCCTCCTGACGTCCTTGCCCTGCCCATCCCTGCCCTCTCCCCGACCCCTCTCTCCCCCTGCACTGTGTCCTTGACCCCAGCTGGGGACAGGGACAGTCAGAGAAGTCAGGAATGTCTCTGGTGTGATGGAGAAGCTGATCTGAGCTGGGCAGGGCTGTTCACAGCCTCCCTTCCACCCTCTCCGAGCAAGGAGCACAACTACAATGTCTCCATTCTCCTCCTCGATTAGTTCTGGTATTATTCAGGAAACTCTGGCAGCTTAGCAACAGATTCTGATGACCTAAAAAACTTCCACGTGCTGAAAGGGACGTGGGGAGCTCAGCTGGAGGGGAAAAATCATGTGGTGAACCACTGAAGCCGCCATCCACCTCTACACCCACTTCCTTGTGCCTTCCATACGGATCTCTCTATCCATCCCTGCCAGAAAACAGAATTCCCATCTCCCAAGCCATTTCCATCCGTGTTTGTTTGGCTCAGCTCCTCTTATCCCTTAACCCTTAGGAACAATTCTCTTTTCAGTTCAAAAAAAAACAAACCCAAAAAGCTTTAAACAAAAAACGAATGCCCTAAAACACGCAATGTGCTCCTGCATGACTTTTCTGGGATGATTTTGATGTGCACACGATACCAAACTCTTCCCTACTCCTGGAACAACTCTGATCTCCCTGCTGGTGGCTTTGCTCTTTGACACTTGTAGCTCTTGTATTTAATGTCATTCTGTCACAAACTGATACTGGAATCCATAAAAAAAAGGCTGATTTAAGGGTGGGGCTTTTTCCTGCGTAAGGAAACACGAAATATTTTTGAACAGTTTCTGTGGGAAGGATTAGGAATCACAGAATAGCAGAGAGAGACATCTTGAAACAAGGTTAAACACACACGATTCATTTCACAATTCTTTTCTTTTTTAATTTAATTGTTTTTAAACTATTCTAACTGTACATTCAGTTTAGAGCCAGCCAGAGGCAGCCCCTTACCTGCTGATGCCTCATCAGCTCCATCATTTCCATGGCAGCGATGAAGAGGTGACAACGATCCGAGTGATCCACCTGGGACGTGGGAAGGGGCTGGTTCTGCCAAAGGCTCCACTCAGACAAGGAGAGCTCCCGGGCTGCCCCCTCCTCGGGCTTCTGCAGTGGAAACAGGGAGGGGAAAGGAGATTTTCAGCAAGGAATTGTTTAGCAAAACTTCTCTGTCAGGGACAATGAATACTGACATGCAGAGAAGGATTTAAACTTCATCACACAGGTTTAAGTCTGGTCTAAAATAAAAACATCAGGAGCAAGCTGGGCTAGGGGAAGGTGCCTAGGTGTCCCTGCCCAGGGCAGGGGTGGAATGAGATGGGTTGAAGATCCCTTTAAACCCAAACCACCCTCTGTGGGACTCTGTGAATACAGCATCCTGCATGGAGCTCTTAAAAACAGGAGTAGAACTTAATGGATGCTGAAACTTCTTAATTTATTTTTAACTTGGGGTACGAACTTTTAACGTACAGACCGAACCTCAAAGACACATTTCAAACATCTAGTTGCTAAATCCCTAACCTCAAAAACCCACATTTAAATCTCAAAAAGGCATTTTTATCACAAACTTCCTCCAAATCCAGAGTTAACTCTGTTGTTTTCAGCATCCTTCAGGCCCCGTGTCTCAGGAAACATTCCATGGAACTCACTGGTGTTTCTTCCAGGTTTTCTATGGTTTCAAACTGAACTTGAGGCAATACTGGTTCCTTTATTCCATCACTTTCCTTAATCCTGTAGAGTCTGTCCCATATTTCCAACTCCTCAGGTGACAAGGACCAGCTCTCATGGGAGTGCATTTGCTTTTGGCCTATGGGGGCAAGAACAAGGACAGGGAAACGTTACCTGCTTTGGGAAAAGGGATGCACAGAATAAATCCACCTGGTGTGGTGCCAGGCACAAGGAAAAATCATCTCTGTGCCACAGCCAAAACTGCAGAGAATCTGAAGCCAGGGACAAGAATCCCAAGAGTGTTAATGATTCATATGGATAAATACCTGTTAAACAGCTGCTTTGGGAAAGGGCATCATATGAGAACAGAGAGAGACAGATACAAATCATCACTGTCCCAAATAATGGCAAATCCCCTAAAGAGCCATGGGTGAGCAGTGATTCCAAAGAACCAGAGCTGAGGCTGTGAGTGCTTTCAGGCCAGCTGTGTGAAGCTTGGCGAAGAACACTGAAGGGAATTTGCCAGTGTCTGTGCAGACAGGATTTGGGGTGAGTCTGCAGCCCAGGCTCTTTTGGGAATTAATGCCACACAAGAGGAACCAGCCTGGGTCTCTCAATGCTCTCAAGCTCCAGCTGTCAGGGGCTGGGTCTGCACAGATCAAACCCTGAGAGTCCTGCTCGTGCTCAGGAAAACCTGGAAAAATGAACCAACACTGATGCTTTTAAGGCCATCGTGAAATGATCCCAGAAGATCAACACCACTGTGAAGTATTTCTGACTCAAGTGTAGGAGATGTCACATCCCTGAAGAGAGAACTCCCAGTCCAAGGACCTGGCAGAGAGGACAAAAGAGAGACCTGAAGGAAAAGGAAACTAACAATTCTCAGAGAAGCATTTGGAATCAGGGAATATCCTGAGTGGGAAGGGACCCACAGGGATCACAGAATCAGGAGATAGGATGAGTGGGAAAGGACCCACAGGGATCACAGAATCAGGGAATATCCTGAGTGGGAAAGGACCCACAGGGATCAGAGAATCAGGGAATTTCCTGAGTGGGAAAGGACCCACAGGGATCACAGAAACAGGGAATATCCTGAGTGGGAAGGGACCCACAGGGATCACAGAATCGGGGAATTTCCTGAGTGGGAAGGGACCCACAGGGACCATCCAGTCCCAGCCCTGTCCCTGCACAGACACCCCAACAATCCCGCCCTGTGCATGTTGCCCAAAGGCTCCTGGAGCTCTGGCAGCCTCGGGGCTGTGCCCATTCCCAGTTCCTGAGGAACTGTTGCCATCCAGACCCATCAGGGAGTGCTGAGAACAACAGATGACTTCAGCCCCATGTTCCAGCCCCGCTCTGTGGGACAGAGACAAGATGATCCCATGAGATCAGCCCCAGTGATCCATGGTGCAACCCTGCCAGGCAAGGAGCCCTGGAGCAGCTGGCAGAACTCGGGAACAGACGCTTCCCAGAGCTCTGGGTGTCCTGCTGGGGAGCACAGGGAGGATTGTGGCTGTCCAGAACATTTCCCCAACGTAAGGAAAGAGGGACATGACAAACATGACTGCTGCCTCCAGAGTGAGAGTACAGGGAGAACATTCCCATCCTCAGTGAGGCTGATAAGGATCCAGGGCTGGGAATCACCACGTCCTGCAGTCACTGGCACAGCCTCTCCCCTCCATGGGAAGCAGCTCGTGCTGTCTCATGGGGAATTATCCTCCAGAACACTCTGAGTTAGGGATGCCGTGTCCTACCAGGCACAAACACATCATCCACGTTATTTTCCCTGTTTTTCTCCAGAACCAAGGTATTTTCATTGTTCTTGAAGGGGGAAGAGAGCAAGAATTAGCCACTGGAAAGGCATGAAAACCCCACAGAGGATTAAACATAAAGCAGGTGTTGGTAGATTTTTAAAAAGTGAGTCCAAACCAATTATCATTGGGATAAAACCAGCAATTACAGAAATAACATGAAATTGTAAAATCAAACAAAGCCCACAGTTATTGACAACTCAAAATTGATCTATCTGGAAAGGAGAGAGTAGAGGAATTGTGGAGAACCAGCAGAAGAATTAAGAAAATGGGATTTCATCTGGACAAAAGCAAAAGGAATTACTGGGAGCTTGAAATGAGATTCAGCTCCCAGGAGCAACAATACCAACATGCTCCTCACTTTAGCAAACTCTTAAAAAAACCCCCAAACAAACAAAACCCAAAAATCAGAGAGAAAAAAGAAACTTAAAATACAAGAAATGATATAAGAGGCTGATGGAGGAAAGGGATTTTTTGCTGCACTTTTTGAAGGAGAGCTCTGAAAATGGAAGGACGCGCTTGGTTTATGATGGGGCAGCACAAGATATTGGATCCTTCTGGGACTGACAGACAAAATTTATGGAAGAGGTTTTGAAGTGAAAGCGGGGTGTAATATTAATAGAAATTGGATCAAATGAAGAAGAACAGGAAATGTGTATTTTTTCAGGTAATGAGTGGCAGGACCAGAGGAAACAGCCTCAAGTTGTGCCAGGGAAGGTTCAGGTTGGACATTGGGAGGAATTTCTTCATGGAAAGGGTGGTCAGGCCTTGGAACTGCTCAGGGCAGAGGTGGAATCCCCATCCCTGGGGGCATTTCCATCCATCTGTGGATGTGGCACTTGGGGACATGGGGCAGTGTGGCCCTGGCAGTGCTGGGCAGTGGTTGGACTCAATGGGCTCAGAGGGGTCTTCCAACCTGAATGATTCCATGATTGTATTGATTTTACCTAGAAAACAAGGAGAATGCTTGAAATTCCTGTGATAATTCAGCCCATGATAGCTCAGTTCCTGCCGTGGAGAAACCTGAGGATGAACTGGAGCTCAACAACAAAGTGAGAGCAGAGGTAAGAACACACCCGGCCCACTCACTGCTGCCAGCTTTGCCCATTTCTTACCATGGGAACGGGCACTAAAATGGAGAGAAAATGCAAAGAAGTCAACTCCTTTCTTTGTCTTCTTTTGGAGCTTTATCCCGAGTGTCACTAAAATCAGGAGCAGCCCCTGGCTCACCCAGCAACGAAGGGGATTCAACACAGGGCTGGTGCTCAGGGACCTGCACAGGGCAGCCCTGGCTGCCAGGAGGGGCACTCGGCCCTGGCCACCTCTGGGGACTCAGCCATGGCCACCTCTGGGGACTCAAGCCTGGCAACCTTCAGTAAATCAGCCCTGGCCACCTTGGGGACTCAACCCTGGCCACCTCCACTAAATCAACCCTGGCCACCTTGGGGACTCACCCCTGGCCACCTTGGGGACCCACTGCAGGCCCCTGTGGTGATGCAGAGCCCGCCCAGCCCTGGGGAGCTGCACCCGTGGCTCACACAAAAGGCACCCAGTAACTCCAGCCCTGCAGTGCTGCTCCCTCAGCAGGAATGTTCCCAGCATTATCGTTTTCTTTATGCCCTCCCTGCTCGTTTCTCTGCTCTAGGACAGACCAACAAAGGCTCCCAAAATGGTTATTTGCACTCCATGGTGTGCTCTGGTTGTTTTCCAGCAGCTGTGTCTGTTTAATCAGGTACTGAAACAGGAAGTTTCTCAAGGCTTCGAGTTTCTTCTTTCAAGAAGCTGCTGTTGGTCTTTACAGAAAGCACTAGCAAGGACATAGAGCATGAAAATTCCCAAGTATTTATAAAAAGTAGCTCTTTTTTCCTGACTTAGGATTGTGTTCAGCTTCCTGAGCATTCCAGCACCACTGAACTGCATCAGCTAAAAAGCCTCCAAGAGAATTTTCCAATTTTCCTCCAAGAGAGTCTGAACAATTCATAAACACCCTGCCCTCGCTTTCTCCTTTGGCTCCCATCAAAATCCTTCTGTTTTCAAGCATTTCTGGTTTATTGTCATTTAGGAAGCCACAATGCCCAGAGCAGCTGTGGCTGCCCCATCCCTGGGAGTGCCCAAGGCCAGGTTGGACAGGCCTTGGAGCAAGCTGGGATAGGGGAAGGTGTCCCTGCCCATGGGAACTCTAAGGAGCCTTTCTACCCAATCCAGTCCTGGATTCTGGGATTCTGGGATGAACATCTGCCTCCTCTGTCCGTAGCTGGAGCTCCTGACCTTCAGTGAGAGACTCCGTGGGGAAAGATGAGCAAAGGCCTGCCTGAGGATCTGGATAGGCAAGGACAGAGCTGTGAGGATGCCCAGGAAAGGCTGAGGGCTGAAGCAGCCCTGAGCAGTGTCTGAGCTGACAGAGTGACCCTGCAGAGCCCCAGGCCCCCATCAGAGGGGTTGGATGTGCTGGAAACATCATAATCCTCTTACCAGTGACACAGGAAAAGGGAGCAGATTTGTGCTGCAGGGAACTGGATCTCCTCTCTTTGGAAAGCATCCTTGAGGTGCTTGGCTCGTGTTTTTCAGCAGTGATAAACATTTTATGCACTTTGGGATTGATGCCTTCTGGAACCATCCGTGGGCTGTGCTGGTAGAAACGAAGGGTTTTGTTCCCTGAAATGGCTTTGTGGATGCTCCTTTTGTTACACTGGCTTTGGTTGTAAGTCTGAAAGAGAGGATAAATAGATAAATCACCTGGTGATTGATTGGTTCTTCACAGCATTTGATCAAAACTAAAAGAACACCTCAGTGCCTGTGGGGTTTCTCATTATTTTCTGTTCCCTCAGCAAGGCGTTGTTTGGTTTGGGGTTTTTTAATGGTCCAGAAGCAGGCACAGCACAGGAGAGAGAGAGAGAGAAAGGGGCACAGCCCGTGCCTGGGGGAAGTTACAATCTGCCACTGATACAGCGATGATGTAAATTAGATTACTCGGAAACAGGGAAAGGAGGTCAAGCAAAAAAAAAGGCCTAAGATGATTTGTTGATGTCATGAGTGCTCCGAGTCCTTTTAATTACACCCTGGTTTATTGTGCAACAGAGAAACCAAAGCTGGGCAGAGTGAGGAGGGAAGCTGGGGCTCAGTGTGGAACTGGTTTTGTGCTGTGCTCCTCTCCAAGGCCCTGAGTGGGACAGGGGCAGCTGCCACCTGACAGAGAGGATTTCAGGGACCATAAAAGATGCTCCTCGAATAAAGCTGGAAGAAGCCCACAGCTCTGATAAACCCCTCGGGCACTCTGAGAAACAACTTTTTAATCCTAGAACAGTCAAGCCCAGTGTTTTTATGGCAAAAAACCGTGGTATTACCAAATTAACAGCATCAGGGAGTTGTGGCTTTGCTGGCTTTTCCCTCCCCTGTGTTTCTCTGGGCTGAGCAGCTCCCCAGGACATGCTGAGCCCAATCCCAGCAGCTCCAGGGGTCTGGGACATGCGGGAGCTGCCACGTGGAACAGCTGACCCGGGAACACTGAGGCCACGGAAATTCCTGCCAGCATCACACTTCCACACCTGCACTGACCCCTTTCTCCCAATAAAACACCTTCAAAAGCTTTGTGGTTGACTTGAAGTGGTTTGATTGAAAACAACCTCTAAACTAAACCAAGGAAAATAAAAAAAAAAAAACAAACACAAAACCAAAACAAAAAGCCACACAAAGCCCAAACAAATTCCCATAAATTAATACATGGACATGAATTATTTAGGTGCCAATGAAGTGATGGGGAAGAATCTCCACACTGAGTCTCTTTCCAGTTCTGTTAAACTTAAAAAACCCAACAACAACCCCAAGAAACACCCTCGAGAAAAACCAAACAAACTGACCAAGGCAATATTGGTTTGCAATTAAACTTATTTCCTGATCTCAACATAACAAAATTATATACAATGACTGTTCTACCTGGGGGGAGGTTCTGCTTCAAAGATATCTGAGAAAATCTGGACCACAGAGTAATCCAACTACTTAAGTGAAGCTCCAAGGAATTTAAGGGACTATTTTATATCCCATTACAGAGCAGAGCTTTCAATAGTAACCAGCCTCTGTAAGCAGCATGAGAAAATATCTATTTACAAGCTCTACTCAGGTTTATCATTTTTAACTCTCATCCCTTCAAAGCAACTTTTTTCCCGTCAGGGAGGATTCTTTGCAGCATCATTCAGAATTAAATCCCTGCCACCCACAAATGCAAACCAGAGCTACAGCATTGGCTGGAATAAATGAAATAATACCAAGAGTCTGAAATTTTGGGTTTACAATTGGTTTGCACAGGTCTTGGATTTATTGGTTTGCACCTCCTTTCACCAGTGATGGCAGCAGGGACTGCCCAGCCTGTGCTGCCCAAATCCTGCCCTGTCCCATTCCATGGATGAGCCCAGGCTCTGCAGGGCTGTGGGATGGAGCTGGCACAGCTGTGGTGGGACCCCCCAGCTCCCAGCACACATTTCCAGCGGGACATGGATGTCCCAAGGGACAGTCTGTACTCAGGGATGATTAATTATGCTCTGCCTGAGTGCTGGGCTCCAGGAACTCAGCCAAAGTGGATTTGCACCTAAGCCGATCTCTTCAGCGTCACACGCATGAGCACGGCCACTAAAGCCAGCTCTGAGCGCTGGTGTCGTCACCAGCCCAGTAAGTACCAGTCTGAACACCCAGCGTCACCAGCAGCACCACCAGTGTCCCCTCCCAGCTCTAGCCCCCACCCCACACCTTCCTCTGCACCCTTGGAAAACCCCTGGATGCTCCGAGTTTCATTTGGTGACACGGCAGGCTGGGAGAGCCGGGAATGCTCACCCGGAGAGGAGAAGGTGAACTCTCTCCAGGGAGAGCTCCGAGCCCCTTGCAGGGCCTAAAGGGGCTCCAGGAGAGCTGCAGAGGGACTGGGGACAAGGCCTGGAGGGCCAGGAGCCAGGGAATGGCTTCCCAGTGCCAGAGGGCAGGGCTGGATGGGAGATTGGGAATTGGGAATTGCTGGCTGGGAGGGTGGGGAGGGGCTGGGCTGGAATTGCCAGAGCAGCTGGGGCTGCCCCTGGATCCCTGGCAGTGCCCAAGGCCAGGCTGGACATTGGGGCTGGGAGCAGCCTGGGACAGTGGGAGGTGTCCCTGCCATGGCAGGGGATGGGATGGGATTTAAGGTCCCTCCAACCCCAATCATTCCAGGATTCTGTGCTGGAGTTTCCTGTGACAGAGTGAAGGAGGAGGCTGAGCGGAGACTCACTGGGGGCTGCAGCTTTGTCCCAAAGGACAGCTCTGATCTCTGCTCCTGGGACAGGGACAGCACCCAGGGAGCGCCTGGAGCTGGGCCAGGCAGGCTCAGGCTGAGATCAGGAAAGGCTCTTCCCCAGAGGGTGCTGGGCACTGCCCAGGCTCCCCAGGGAATGGACACGGCCCCGAGGCTGCCAGAGCTCCAGGAGCGTTTGGACAGCGCTGCCAGGGATGCCCAGGGTGGGGCTGTTGGGGGGTCTGGGCAGGACCAGGAGCTGGGATGACCCCTGTGGGCCAGGCTATCCCTGACCCCCTGCCCATGCCCCCACTCACCCTCTCCTCGCGGCCCTGGGCCAGGATGACCACGATGCGGCCGTGGCGCCGGCGGCCGGTGCGGCCCATGCGCTGCACCAGGCGCACAGGGCTGCGCTGGGCGTCGAAGCACACGATGAGATCGACCTCGCCGATGTCCAGCCCCTCCTCGCCCACACAGGTGGACACCAGGGTGTTGTAGCCTCCCTCCCGGAAACGCCTCACCACCTGCGGGGACGATGGAAATGGGATTTCCCAGCTCCGTCAGGAAAACTGATACTACAACAACTACAACAACAACTACAACAACAACTACTCTAAAATATACTCTCTATATATTATATTAATATATTAATTAATATATGTTATATTAATATTCTAAATAGATTCTAATTATATTTTCGAATAATTGTATTCGAAAACAACTCTTTTTGAATTTCCCAGCTGCTGCCCCTGTGATCAAACACCAGTGTGGCCAACATCAGCATTTCAACTGTTGGATTCTAAAATAAAGGGAAAAAAGCACACCTTATTCTGACTCCAACCATGGCATTCTTCTAAAACTCATTTCCCAACTTTGCATTGGGGTTATCTTTTTTTTTTTAACTTCTCTAGATCAAAATTTAATAGATCTCATCTTTCCGACCTACAAGAAATATAAAATTTCCCTAGCATGTATTTGCATATTTCCCCAGATTTTTGCCATCTAAATGTAGCAGCTGTTAATATAATATGAATCGATAAATTATTTCTACATTTTGTTCAGTGGGTACAATTTTGGATACTCTGGAAGCCTCTGCACTCCACAGGGATTTCCTAACGACACTTGAAGTTCAGCCACTGCCACACAGTCAACGCTCCTAGAGTTCTTTACACAACATTGATGCTCTTCATCACTAATTCCTGCTCCAAGTGCCCTCTTTCCTCACCTCCAGCTGCTCCTTCTGGGTGAAGCCTTTGGTGCTCTTCCCCGAGGAGTGTCCCACGAAGGTCATGGCCCGCACAGCCGGGCTGAGCCGGGCCAGCATCTCGGCGATTTCCTGCACGCTGTCCCGGAACGAGGAGAAGATCATCACCCTCGTGTCCCCACTTTCACTCTTGCCTTCATCTGCTGGATTTGAAAATGTCAGGTTTTAATAGAATTACCAATAAAAAAGGATGGGGCACCCCACAAGTTACACGTTCACAGCTCTTGTCTCATTAACGGGAAGAGAACACGGGCAGAAAATGCTCCAAGATCCATCTCCTTGCAAAATTCCTCTTTGGAATCAAAGCATCTCCAGTTTTGGAGGATTTACACCAACCATGGTGAGAATGTCTTGTATCTCAGGTGCCCTTACTAAAGTCACTTTGAAAAGCTGGGGTTGGATGGGAACTGTTTTGGAATGAAGTTCAAGACACCGTTGTCTCCATTTCTCCAGTTTAGGACCCTCAGGACAGCAGAACCACAATCACACAACCCAGAATGGTTTGGGTTGGAAAGGACCTTAAATCCCACCCAGCCCCAGCCCTGCCATGGCAGGGACACCTCCCACTGTGCCAGGCTGCTCCCAGCCCCAATGTCCAGCCTGGCCTTGGGCACTGCCAGGGATCCAGGGGCAGCCACAGCTGCTCTGGGCAATAAATGGAGGAGAAAGGGCTGGTGGTACTTCTGATATGGCTGAGGACTTCGGGCATGAATTCCCTCCTTCTCCATCTCCAATGTAGGGTTTTTCAGGTGGAGGCAAAAGGAGGGAGGGAGGGAGGCTGGGAGGCAGAGAAAACTGAATGGGAAGGGGGGAAAAAGGAGTTAATTGCATTAAATGCATTGGGACATATCCTGTAGCTGCAAACACAGAACTGGGAAACCTTAAAGTTGCCTACTAGAAAGCATCAGTCTTTTCAAGGGTTTGCTGAGAACAGTGCATTCAAGAGAGAAAAGAAAATACAAAAAGAAGAGGGAAGGGCAGGTCAGAAATTATCAGAACGTCACAGAGCACAAAGATCCAAACAGGCAAGAAAAAAGTGAACAAGCTACAAAACAAATGTTATTATTACTCATGTAATCATTCCCAAAGCTGGACTCAAGAAGCTGAAACATCCCAAACCCAAAGAGATCTGAATGACATCTCTCCATAAAGATGAAAACCAATGAGAGACGGGTGAATGTAACCAGAGGGTTTGAACTTCAAATTGATGCCTCAAAAGCTTTTAATTCTTATCCTCAGGCCAGATATCAGAACTTTTATCCTTAAGGTCCTTAAATGTGCTCATGTAACTGCAGAAGGGACTGGCAGCAGGGCCCTGAGGGGAGGCTGCCAGGACAAACTGGGACAGGACCAGCAGGAAACATGGTAGCCCCAGGAATGAGCTGCCTGTCCCTGTTTTACTTAGCTGTTAGAGCAGTTTATATCAAATGAATAATGAGAATTTACAGCAAGTTTTATTTTATAGAAATCTTAAGTTCTTCTAGAGGGGAAGCTACACAAACAATCAAAGCAATAAAGCAGCACAAGACTGGAAATCAGTCAGGAGGATATTCCTTGTTTCCATCCCCAGGTTTTCTCTTGACTTGTTGGTACTCACCAGAACATCCCTTTTTCCAGGATTTGAAGTGTTCTATCACGATTTCCTCCAATTTCTTTAGTTTTGGATGACTGTAGACAAATTCCTTTTTCTTTTCCAACACTGGAAAGGAAATAAAGCAACAAAGGATGTAAATAAACCTGCAATGAGCAGGAAGGTTTAGTGAACTTCGTTCCCTCCCACTGCAATTATCCAAGTCAGACCCAATTCCTGATACTAGTTCTAAACAGAACAATAAACTGCTGACAGAAGCTCATTTGTTAAACCCAGTTCTTGAGAAAGTGCTACTTTTGTTAGAGTCACACTGGAAAAGACTTACAGTGACACAGTCGTATTTTAACCTTCACTTGAAAGCAAATAAAAAACTTCAAACATAGAAAACTTGATTGAAAGCAGCTAAAACCACCGAGGGAAGAGAGAGAGGGAGGGGAGAGAGAGTATTGGGAAGCCAGTCTGGAATAAAGAGCAGCAGCCAGTGCAGCAGGACTTCAACCAGGAACATTCTGTCCCTGAGAGGGGAATCCTGACCTGCTGTGCTCTTGCACACACTTCCATTCTCAGGAGCCACAGCAGTGGCTGAGAACACGTCCCGAAGCTGCTGGTAGAGCTCCATGAAGTCCTCGTTGCGCCCCAGCTCGGTCTTGGTGCGGGATAACCCTTTGGAGAGAGTTGGAACACCTCAGGATTTCAGTTGCTTTCCCAAACAGACTCTGTCTTTAACAGAAGGGGAACAAAACACCAATTCCATCTGCATCCCCTCTTTCCCTAAGCTGTTTTGTGCCAAACCACCCATACAGTGAGGGAACTGAGAAGAGTGGAGCTGAAAGGAGGGATGTTCCCGAGGACATTTCACCTTTGGATCCATCCATGATTCCCCACAGGTAGATGAATAAGGAGCGGATTCCCATCTGCAGCAGCAGCTCGTACCCGTGGTACAGACTGATACAGAGGGCAAAGTCTCCTTCAATGATGCCTTGATGGATTCCCTGTGGGAGAAAAGCAGACTCAGACTGAGTTAGGAAGTGGCTGAGGAGCAGGAATGCCACTGCAATTCCTGACCAGAACCAGAGTGACACCTGAGGAGCAGAGCAAAGCCCAGAGTGATGCCCAGGGAGCAGTTTGTCCATGAGAGCCCTCAGGGGACAGACTCCACAATGCTCAGCGAAGGTGATCCTCTTCCACCTCCAAAAATACTCTCCAAAATACCTGTACTGCCTCCCAAAATGCGCTCATCAACCCTCCAACTCAGACAGCTGAACCATCAGCATTTGGGAAAACAAGGGATTCCCAGCACATCCACCCAGGCTATGAAATTAAGTCAGGAAAGTTGCCTTGCTTACAGTGAAGGAGATTTCCCACTGCTCTTTTTGAGGCACACAGTCTTTTTTAAGGCAATTTTCTTTAAGTTTACAAAATCTGACCACTCCATGAGGATTTACCAAAATATAGGAGCAGGAATACAGCTTTGAGGGGAAAATGAAAACTTGGCTGTCAGTAATTACAATGTACATTCTCACAACAACTTCACTTTGGAAATGGAGCTCCTGATCTTTTCCTTGACCTTCCTATACTGGCATCCAGAAACATGGAACAATTAGGAATATTTTAGAGGTTCCATAGATGATCTTTAAGATCCCTTCCTTCCCAAACTGTGCCGTGATTCTATGATATTTTATTCCACGGCTAGGAACAGAAATCTGCTTAAAATGTCTCAGGAAATGTTGTAACGATGGATTATTTCTATTTATTCCCTACTTTAATAGCATGAAATAAATAAAGAACTTACTGCATGTTGTGCAGAGGGATTCTTCCTGTACTGATCCCTTGCCAGGATGATCTGGTACTTGGTCAGGCTGGGAATATCCCTCCTGGATAACACTCCCACCTTAATCAGGCGCCCAGCAAACGCTTCCAGCACCTGCAACCAAAACCCAGCACAGGTTGGGGTGGGGGGGGGGTTGAGCCCCTTGAAATAATTTTATTTTTACAGATCCTACACAACAGAACATGAGAAGCTCATTGACTTTATTTGAAACACAGAATTTTTCCGAGTGAGCTGTGCTGAATTCTGAGTGCTTTGTTACCGTACCTGGGGCTCTGCCTCAGTGGAAGGTTCACCATAGTCAGGATGTTTTTAGGTTAACTCTCAAAATTCCTGCCAGAGCACTTGGACAAGGCTCTCGGGAACAGGGTGGGATTGTTGGGGTGTCCTGTGCAAGGTCAGGAATTGGACTCTGATCTCCCACTCAGGAGATTCCATGAACATGGTTCCCTAAGGATTTGTGTCCCCCCTTTCTACAGACCAACAGCCTGCTGCCCCCAGGATAGCCCTGTATCCATCCAGGAACCGAGAAGGGGAAACAGCCCTGGGGTGTGGACTGGAACAGGGGCTGACTGAGCAGAGAGGGAGCGGAACGGGATGGACACCCAGGCACGGAACTGGGGCTGCAGCTCCACTCTCACTGCTCGCACTCCAACGGCATTTTGATCCCAGAACACCTGGATTCACCTCTGAGAAGACTGAATTGGGTGAAAGACTGGCCAGAATGTCCAAAATCTGTGTGTGGAAGGCATGGGAGCTGGGACACACGAGCAGAGAGGAACGGGCACAGGCACAGCAGCGTGTCCCATTTCCTTCAGAATCCACCCCAAAACACAGCCTGTTTTCAAACATCACATGTACCTGCTTTCCACCTCGGTGCAGCAAGGACAATAACCTGCACTAATGCATCTTAATCCTGTTTTTCCTCTTTGTTTCCCAGCCTTAGGTGGTCAGGATTTTTCCACAGACTTAGTTTGGCCTGAGCGCTAACTCTGCCATAATTGCAGTAATCAGATTTGTCCTACAAACACTGTTTACAACCTGTTGGCCCCCTTGGCCAAGGGCCCCAAAATCATCCCAGTGCACAAGAACAGGCTGCTCCAAAGGCTGAGGCAATTCCCCATTGCTGCTTCCATGCACACCACGTTTCCCAAGTTTTCCAGGCGCTCCAGCAGCAGCACAGCTGCCCTGCCCTGAGAGGGCTGGAGTGTAACAAATGCTTAATGCCTTCAGTGTCTCTTCAGCCCCCTAAAAAGCATCCAACTAAACCAATAAAGCCAGGCCTAAGTCAGGCTTCAAACACTGATCCCAGTGGAGCTGGAGGGGAGAAAATGTCCTGGCAGGTAAAGAAAGCCACGTGTAAAATGCAACCTGAGTTTATCCCTGAGTAACAGCATTCCACTTGTGCTCTCCAGGCACTGCTCCTGTGCTGGGTTCCCAGATCCCGTGAGGATGCACAAATATCCTTAACAAGCACGTGCTGCTTGTGCTCAGGCACTGCAGGGGCAGCTTAGTTGAACTTCTGTCTGCTTGCTTTGATTGTTGCTATAGATTACTTTATAATTTAATTCCTAATATAATTTATTTATAGGTCTTCTTTTACCTTCTTAGTCTGTGTGCAGAACCTGTGTGGCATTAAAATGAAAACAGAATCACAGAATGGAATGGTTTGAGTTGGAAGTGACCTCAAATCCCATCCCAATCCCACCCCTGCCATGGCAGGGACACCTCCCACTGTCCCAGGCTGCTCCCAGCCCCAATGTCCAGCCTCCATCCCTTGGGCACTGCCAGGGATCCAGGAGCAGCCCCAGCTGCTCTGGGCACCCTGTGCCAGGGCCTCCCCACTTTCCCAGGGAGGAATTCCTTCCCAATATCTAATCTAAATCTAATCCAAAATCCTAAGGAATGGAGTGGGAATAATTGCCATTATCAATGACAGCAGCATTAATCCCCCAAAGAATCAAAAAAAAAAAAAAAAAAAAAGCCAGGAGAAATTTGGAAGGGTGAAGGAAAATTTGTGACAGCCCCAGCTGAACTGGGGGAGATGTGCTGGGGAATTTCCACCCTGCCCATCCATGCCCACGGGTCACTCCAAACCAGCAGACCGGAGCCAGCAGGATAAGCAGCTTACAGCAGATAAAGGGAAAGCACAGAAATGGAGCCAGGATTCTGAGGGCTTTGGTGCATTTTGGGTTCCTCCTCTTCTTTGGGAGGGTGGGCAGGCCCTGGCACAGGGTGCCCAGAGCAGCTGTGGCTGCCCCTGGATCCCTGGCAGTGCCCAAGGCCAGGCTGGACATTGGGGCTGGGAGCAGCCTGGCACAGTGGGAGGTGTCCCTGCCATGGCAGGAGTGGCGCTGGGTGGGATTTAGGGTCTCTTCCAGCCCAAACCATTCCATGACTTTGCTCTGGGCCGTGGGGTGGGCCCAGGCCTGGGGCAGCCCCTGCCTGCCCGCTCTATGTCCCCTGGGGCACCTGGAGTCAGCCCAGCTGTGGGCACTGAACATCCAAAGGGCTCCAAGGCCTTTCCCAGCCCTGCCCAGGTCTCCTTTATCCCCCGGGAAGCTGGGTCACGGCGTCCCACAGCTCCCGGGAAAAGCAAGGCAGGACACTCCAGCCCCAGGCATTCCTTCTAATTAAGGCTCATGGATTAATTAAGCGAAATAAACCACTAACACCTCTAACATCACCAACAAGCAAACACCAACTGGAGGCTACAACAGTGCCAGGAATTTCTGGAGGAAAGGGGGGGAGAAAATGAAGATATCAAATGTTGTTTTCTCAAAATACAGTCAAAACCATTCACCAAGCCACTGGGAAGGCTGAATGCACAAGGAATTCATTTCTCATATTAGTGAGAACAAAATCCAAGATGTAGTTTTGTTTTAAGGGTTTAAAATTCAGAACTTTATGTTCTATCACAGAGTTTGTTACTGTTCTTTGGTCTTCAATCCGGGCTGTACCTGACAAGTCCCCTTAAAAGGACAGAGACAGAGATGTCGGTGCCAGCTACAGGAAAAGGGATTTACAAAATACATCAAAATGCTGACCATGGAGGAAGAACTCAGTGCTTTTTATTTGTATGGATACCACTGGAATAGCTCATTACCCTCCCATCAAACCCCAAACAGTTGGACATGAGGACACCTGAAGTGCTGAAGATGAAGCTTAAACTATGTCTCAAGTAGTGGAAATGGAGTCAGTATTTCCATAAATGTTCCTCTAGAAAAGAAATTAATGTTTTCATTAAAAAGTATGGGCCACAAAATCTAATATTTCAGCACTGGTTTATTATTTCCTATACTTGCAGAGCTTCTTTTTTTTTTTAAGAAATCTCCATTACATGTGCTTTTCTGTTTCATCCCTTGACCCAGTTTCTAACATACAAGAAAATGATATTGTCCCTGTTTGCTCAATGTACACCCCTGTCTGATTTAATCACCTTCTGCCAAACAAACCCAGCACTGTTATGAAAGACAGCAGGATCCAGTCACCTGGAGCTTCAGAACTAACAGGGAACAGTAAACACAACCTACTTAGGAGAGAATCAGACCCCTCACTGCTCACTGATTGCATTTATCTTGCCTCCATAGCTTCATTTTTAATTAAAAAGATAATACTTCTGGAAAAGTCCCCTCAGCCTTTCCAAAACATCGCAGTGTCACGTTACCCAAACACAGCTATAGAATTAATTCCAATTAATTGCTTAGGAGTGCTCGTGGCTTTCTCCAGCTCACTAGCTGGAGTTCAGGGCTGACAGATTTACAGGAGCAGACAAAAGAGGACTGGCAGAGTTATCCCATCCTGCACTGAACTTGCTGAGAACACAAAGACTTTCTCTGTTCTGAGGTATCTCCCGCAGCAAAGCACAATGAGTTCTTGGAGCCTGTACCCACGATGAGCTTAGAACCGGTTTTTGGAGTTCTGACAGGAGCTGAGGACTTGTGTATGGGGCAAAAAGCTGGTCCTGTGCCAGCTACACCTCACTAAAAACTGCTCCTAATCTGTTTTCTGTCGGCACAACAAAAAACAGGGCTCTACAGGCTCTAAACTAACGCCCTGACCTAATTATTTTAGTGCAGATTTGCAGGGGTTCTTCGGCAAAGAAAAACACCCATAAATAACTGTTAGCGAGGCTTTTCTTTCGCAGTGGAGAAGGAGGGGTGGCAGAAACCAGCTGCCAAGCAGACAGGACCTCCACAAACAAGGTGCATCCCCTCCACAGGAGCCCCACAGTGCTCCCAGCCTCCCGTGACAGTCCTGACTGGCTTTTATGGAGTCACACCGAGCTGAAAGAGCTGCACCTTCCTCTACCCTTCCCCTGCTCTCCTCAGCCCCCTGGCTCCGTATTTTCAGTGACCAATATGGAATCCCAGACTGGTCTGGGTTGAAAAGGGACCTTAAATCCCACCCATTCCACCCCTGCCATGGCAGGGACACCTCCCACCTCCCAGGCTGCTCCAAGCCCCAATGTCCAGCCTGGCCTTGGACACTGCCAGGGATCCCTTCCCAACGTGCTGGGGCTGAGCTGGTGAGAAGGAAATGAGCCCAGGTAGTGCCAGTGAGGTCCCACCACAGCCCAACACACTGGTCTGTCCTAAGGGGATCCCCCAAAGCAGGAGCAGGGAATAACCAACAGCTGCAGGCCAAACCCAGATCTGTGCTGTGGCCATGCACCTCATGCTCCCACCCTCTGCTCCACATCCTCAAATTTTCAAGGAAGAGAGCAAAGAAAAGCAGTGCAGGGCAAAAGGAGACTCTGCCTACGGGGCTCTGCTGGAGATCGGGCTCAGGAGGGGTTTCCATCCCAAGGATCCACAGCAGGGATGTGACCAGGCTGTCCTAGGGCAGAGATCCTGCAGGGAGGTGTGAACGCAGCCGGAGCCTTCACTGCTCCACGGAAGGTCAGGGGATGATCCAGAGCATTCCCTGCTTTGTTCCAGAACTTGATTAGGTTTTAACTTTCCTGTTTCTCAGACCCCGCAGTGCCTGGTGTGTGACTCTGCAGTTCCTTGTACCCTGTTCACTGCTGCTCTCTGTGCCAGGCACACAGAACAAAGCCTCTCCGGGCCTGCTCTCCAAGGACACCCAGACCGTCCTAGGCCCAAAAGTATCAACCAAAAGCCTCTACAGGGGGGCAAGCTCGGGGAAATTACATCATTAACTGAAGCTTGAATTGGAGAATGAACCCTGCTGTGCAAATGAACCCAACCTATAAAAGTGTGAAGAACTCGTGCCCTGCCGTCCACCTTGGGGTCCATCTGGGCAGTGGCCTCTGGCTGCCCAGGGGTACCTTTGAAGGCCTTTCAGATAAATCCCTGCCTTATTCCCTTACTCCTGTCCAGTCTCTGTTTTTAGGTGGCCACTTCAGGCATCACACTGAAGCCAGGAAGGTTTGGGCTCCCCAAGTGTTTGGGTTCCCCAAGTGTGGTACCTTGAGGAGTGTCCATGCAGTAACCAATATTCCCAAAAGTAACTTCCAGAAGCAAGTCCCAGGAACAAACCATGTTTAGTGTCTGCCAGCTGGGGAGGCTTTGGAGCTCTGACTGGCACTGAGTTTTAGTTTTTCTCTTGCAAAACTTCAGAGTCCTGACAAACAAACTCTAAACCAGGGAGAAAAGTGCGTTTTGTGTAAGTTTCCTCCTGACATTTTCTCACCTGGCCAGTAAAGAGAGGAAAGCAGCAGGGACCCAGCAGGGTAGGGTGGATTTTAGCTGATATTGTCGCTCTCCAAACCCAAAACTGATCAGCACAGTAATGATCTTGGCACCAAAAGTTTTGGTTTAAGTTTCTATTAACTCATTCTGACTCTTCCCAGTCTTCCAGGGACATGAGACACTGAAAATCCACTGTTCTTCCCTGGAAGCTGGGATCCATCCAAAAAATCCAACACTTTGTCCTTTTCTAACAGCTGAGTTTTCTCCTGCTACAGCATTTTTCATTTCCTAAAGCTTATAAAACAAGACCTACAGATTTTACTTTTCAACTAATTTCACCAAGAACAATTTTACTTTTTACTTGAGAAAGAAGTGGCTTTGCCACATCAACCTGCCACTCAGTACGTGACTGTCAGACAGAAAGGAGCATCACACTGAGGATGGGTTGAATCTGAATTTTTTAAGGCTGAACATTAGTTTTTGTGTTATATTGAGAAATAGAACCTGCCAGGAGAGCACCAAGAGCACAGCCCTACCAAAACTGTGTTATCTCAAGAGTGGCTGTTTATCAGCCAGCAGTCATACACAAAAAAAGCATGTTTGAGGGAAAAAAAACCAGCAAATAAAACAAAAATCAGCTTTTTCCACCTGCAGTAACAACGAGTTCCTCTTATCTATCCAGACACAGACCATCACATCTTCAGCACTCTATCAAATGCAGTAATTACTAAACTCGTCAGAAATCAAAGACAAATTAAATACACACAGAGTAATTTGTACAGATGGAATTTTAAAACAGGATTTTAAACTCCCAGATTCTTTCTCATAGTTAGTATTCTGTGGCATTTCTCACAAATAGAGAAATTTAGCTGTGATTTTAAACTATTTTTCTGCTGGTTGGTTTTTCTTTTTCTTCTCTCTCATCTCCAACAAAGATGCTCAATACTTAAAACAGAAATAATTTCATTTAAGCAACCATTAATTCACATAATCAATGCTTGAACAAAAGAGTCAGGACTGTTTTCCATGAACTATTTATGCACGATGGGCAGAAAAAGAACCTCTACACCTTGACTCAAACAGGAATGCCAGTTCTGGAAGGAATCTCCAAGAGCCAGGATGCCCTCCCTCGGTACTGATAACCCAGCTGCCAAAATTCAGTGGAAATTTCCTTCCCCCCAGCACTGGAGTGTGTGATGTGGGATTTACCTGGGGCAGGGATGGGTTCCCACTGTGCCTCCCCTCAGGTGCTGAGGGTTCAGCCGGGTCTGAGAGGGAAATGTGGTCACTGCCAGAAATTCCCTGCTGTGAGGGAGCCCTTGGTGCTGCTCTGCGGGCAGCTGCCCGTGAAATCAGATCAGCACGCACCCAGACACTTAAACAAGCGTGGGATCCAGCCTTGCTCCAGGATTTGCCTTCCCAGTGAATTCCAGAGCCGCCCGAAACCCAGAGGCCAAACCCCCTCGGTGGCCGGTGCTTCCCTCCCTGCAGCCGCTGCATCCCAAAAACCCTCTCAGGACATTCCCACCGGCAGCTGTGCCTCCGTTTGCACATTCCCCAAGGAGTGCTGCCCGGGCACAGCAGGATTTCGGTCTGCCCTGTCAGCAGCACAGTCAGGACCGGCACATCCAGGCTGCTAAGGCAGTTCAGGGGTCATTTCCACAGCAAGCTCAGCCCCTGGGGCTGGGGAGCCAAAGCTGAGCCTGGAGAAAGGGACTGACCAGAAAAAGGGAGAAAGGAGGGGGCAGATTAAGCATCACAACAGTCACATCCTCAACCTCCAGCCTTCCCTGTGAGCATCAACAGGGCACAGGAAAGGACTGTTTTCCTATTATTCCAAACCCTAAATGCCATGAGATTCCCCATTCCTGCATGCACAAAAAGGGCCACAACAGTCATTTCATGTTAAATTTGGAATGAAAGACAGCTACACAGAGTCCACACAGACTCCTGATTGAAATCCAGATCCTGCTTTAATTGCCATATCCACCCCATAACGGGGCTGCTCATCCCCCTCGCTCACACAAAGCCTTGTCTCAACTGCAAGATTACGCAGCTGAAAACTTCCAAAGCTGGACTTCAGTAACAAAATATCCCAGAGGTTTTGCACTCGTAATATTTTGGAAAGACCTCAGAGACTAACTGAATAAAATGAAAGAAGTGTCTTCAAGGTGTGGTTTGAAAGCAGTGAAATAAAATCACAATAAAGAACAACTAACGGGACATGAAGAGCAGTGGGGAAAACACGATGAAGAGAACAGCTGGGAAGGAGGGAATGAATGGGAAAACAGACAGAACACCAACTTGTGTAAGTTCTGCACTGCTCGGTCCCTGCAGCACGGGGTGAAGGCACGGAGCTCCGGGACCGGGCATCCATCCCTGGATCCGTCCATCCCTGGATCCATCCCTGCCCAGCATTGCCCTTCACCGGGCATCCATCGCTCCATGCCCGGCTCTGTGCATCCCTGCCCGGCGCTGGGCGGGCCGAGGCGGGTCCCCCCCAGTCCCCAGTGCCATGACCGGGCACCCATCGCTCCATGCCCGGCTCTGTCCATCCCTGCCGGGCGCTGGGCGGGCCGAGGCGGGTCCCGCCCGTGCCCCCGCCCCCGGTGCCGCTATAAAGGCCCGCGGCGGCGGCGCGGCGCGGAGCGGGGATGGAGACGGGCGGGTGCCGCATGGGCGGCGCGGGGCCCGGCGGCCCGGCCGCGATCACGCTGGAGGAGCTGGACGGGCTGGCCGAGGAGAGCGCCGACTCCGCGTACCACAGCCACGGCAGCAGCCTGGAGGAGGAGGCGGCCGAACGCGTGGACGACGAGGAGCAGGAGCGGCTGCTGAGCTACTGGCAGAGCGTGGGCCGGGGGCACCAGGTGGACGTGCCCCGCGGTAAGGCCGGGATAAGGCGCAAGCCGGGATGCGGGATTAGGGACGGGCGCGCGGGATGGCCCCGGGATAGGGCTGGGGATGCGGGACACGGCGATGAACACCCAGCAATAAACACCCAGCGAAGTCCGCTGGGAGTCTGAGACACCGAAGTGTGGCTCTGAAGCGGCTAAAGCTTCGCCCAGGGCGATGCAAAGCTTTCCGTAATGGAGAGGAGCGGCTGCAGCAGCACTGGGGGGACCTATTCATACTAAAAACAACCAGTGCGAGTTTTCAGACTTAATTAACTGACTACCTGCAAAGGCATTCTTCCTAAGAATATCCCCTACACCCATCCAAAAAGTCAGTTCTTTGAGGAAAGAGGGCTGTATTTAAAAAGGGCACAGAGTAAACAAGGATTGATTTGCTTTTGACAGCGAGGCTCCCAGGCTCATTCTAGTCAGAAATTAGTTGTTTTCAATTTTAAGAAAGACTGGAGACTCTGAAAGGCTGATGAGCCAGAGAACTCCTAACTAGCAGCAGAGAGTCACTACAAGCTCAGCTCGGTCACAGACTTTAACTCTGCCCTGTCCTGCCCAGAGGAGCAGAGATCTGCAGCATCTCTGCCGTGCAGGGAACTCACCTTCCCGAGCTGGGGAGAGCCACACCTCGCCCAGACTGCCCTGGACATGACCAGTATTAAATTACTGTTCTTAGAAACCTTTCTATACTCCAACACAGCAAATTGTATCCATCCTCCTTTTCCAGCCACACCTTGAAGTCCATCTGAACTCTGTAATGCTTTAACAATGACAATTAACGCGCTAAAAGAAGGGTAAGGTCGCTCTGCACAGAGCTCCCTGCCTTGCCTTGCTCTCGCTGCCCCTGGAGGGGTCTCTGGGTGCCCAGTGCCATCCCAGAGTTTCAGCACTCACTCCAGCAGCCACGGGGTTGTGGCTGGAATGCTGGAACCTGACAGCTCCGGGATGCCCAGGGCACGGAGGGAGGGAAGAGCAGGGGGTCCCTGTTTAACACTCCCGAGTGCAGTGTGAATGCCTGGATGCAGAGCGGTCCTTAAGACAGCTCTGGGCAGCAGAAAACCAGAGCCCTTCCCACAGAATTATCTAGTGCCTGGCATTGGAATGCCTGAGAGCCATTAGGAGGGATACAAAGTCTAAGGAATATGTCAAAAGCAGCGTTTGACCACACTTTAGCTATACAGTGTTACAGGTTTGCTCCGTGGCACTCAGCACACGTTGCAAAAACCAAGACAGAATAATACAAGATTTTTCTTCAGGTCCTGTCCAGGGCTGAAGGAGGAGGGAGGCAATGGAGGGCATTTTCCAGAAGGAGGAATCCCCCCGTGCCAAGGAGCAGACCGTGCTCCATGCCTCTGCTCCCTGGGAACAGGCACAGGACCCGAGGGAGCAGCTGGAGCTGTGTCAGGGGGATTGGGATGGATTTTAGGGACAGGTTCTTCCCCCAGAGGGTGCTGGGCACTGCCCAGGCTCCCCAGGGAATGGGCACGGCCCCGAGGCTGCCAGAGCTCCAGGAGCGTTTGGGCAGCGCTGCCAGGGATGCCCAGGCTGGGGTTGTTGGGGGGGTCTGTGCAGGGACAGGGGCTGGGCTGGGATGATCCCTGTGGATCACTGAAACCATGACTTAAGAAAACACAACCGTCCTTGTCCCTCTGCTGCCTGCCAGCCTGGCCCTGTGCAGGTGGAGCTCTCCAGACTGGGACAACACAAAGCACAGATTCACAAACTGGAGGATAAAACTCCCCAAAGGACTTTAATCAGTTGTAATCCCCATCCTCTGCCTTAACATGGAATGAAAAAAACCATACCCCCACCCCCCCCCCCCCACTTATTGATAAAGTAATCTAAAAATAGAGTTAACTTTTCTAGAGTCCTGAAAGCTTTCCTAATTGTTGGAAAATTCAGTGCTGAACTCCAATCTACCTTTATTTTTCCCTCAGCCTCCAAAGAGATCAATTTTACCTGTCAGTTATTAGTCACATTTTAAACGTTTCCCAGCAATATATTTCAAAGAAAAAGAAATGTTTACACTTAACTACAGTGTAGCTTTCTCCCTTTTATTTTTTTTCCTCCCCTTTGTTTAAGGACCTTTACTATTCCAAATAGTCTTAAGGCTAAAGCCCTGGACTGGATGCCAGGAGATGGAGGTTTGATTCCCAGCTCAGCTACAGATTTACTAAGTGACCTCGGCCAAGTTAATTCTCCTGCATCTTAATTCTCCTCTTCTCTCAAACATGGATAATACTCTCTTCTCCCATCTTCCTGCCTCGTCCACTGAGACCCTGAGGCACTTCAAACTCCCAGAAAAAGGGCCCTGGGAGCTGAAACTCATCCTTTTCCTGCATGTCCAGTACACACCATGAGGCAGCAGGGCAGGAGTTCACATCCAGACTGTCAAACACTGCACGTAAAATTGAGTCTGTAATCCTCTAAGCACACAAATACCTTATCACTTCAGCTTCGGAAGGCAAGGGAGCAACTCTTGTGGAGGAAAGACTTTCCGTTCCTAAGACTGACCTTCTATCCAGTTTCCAAGCCTGTCTGTCAGGGATCAACTCCTAAGCAGAATTTATTTATGACCTTCAGCGCGAATTGATGTCAGGGCAACCACAGTTACAAACACACCTTTAGACATTAAACATCCTTTGGAAATCGATTCCCACTGCAGTATTTCCTTGAGCCTGTGAACAAGAGCAGCCAACCCAATCTTATTTCACGTGGATACACACCTGAATCCAGCAGCAAAAGAGTTGCTGGAACTGGGAATGTCCCCTGCACAGAGGCAGGAAATGGGGCACAGCCAAAGCTTTCCATGGACACTTGGGAAGCTGCAAGCACAGGGAATGGGAGAGGAAAACCTGCTCCTAACAGCACCGGGGCAGAACCCAGGTAAGCTCTCCTAGGAAAAGCTTTGTCCCCCCCCAGCAGAGAGCAAACAAAACCAGCCACAAAGAGCCCAGAGGAATGAAGCACATTTCAGTGTTGTTTCTGCAGCCTCAAGTCTCAGGTGGGAATGTGTGGTTCTGTTGCAGACATGGCAGAGCCCATCCAGCAGCTGACCAGGAATAACAACCCTCAGGAGAGACAGAGCATCCCCTTCACCCTGATCCAGCGCAAGGAGAAGGTACTGCTGCCCTTCCCAGCCTGGCTGCACACAGGGTGGCTTTCCTGGCTCCCAGGCACGGGGCTCCTCTGAAAGTTCTTTTAACTGCTTAGGATTGTGACCATCAAGTGCAAAGCACTGTAACTGTGCCACTCCCTCTCCTCTGAAACACCTCATCCCTTGAACATGTGTCATTTTCTTTTTTGCAAGGTAGAAACTGTCAGGAAAGCCAGAAGATGGCCAGGAATCACAGCCTTTGTGACATAATTAAAGAAAATCCCCTCTTACTTTGCCATTTGAAATAAAATGCCCATTTCCTTCAATTAAATCGGTGCATTTGCCCCTTTACACAATCAATTTAATAAAACCTTAGCAAAGAGTACTTGAAAGAGATGAATATCTGAATTTAAAACCAAAAATGTACTTCTGTATCAGGGATCATCATTATCAAACAAAACAGCAATGTGCAAATCCGTCTTATTCTCTAATAAAAAAACCGAAATTAAGGTATAGCAAATTCCTTCCAGCTCAGGAAATGTGCAAACAAATGTCTAACCTTACGCCAACAAACCATGAAAACCTTTACTGGCCATCTATGAGGACTTCTTGGCCACATTTCTTTTAAATAGATCTAGATAATTCACATTTATAAATACCATCATTTGAGTGTGTTTAATCTAAACAGTTTGGGACTCCTGACTGTTTGTGTTGTAATGAAAAGCTTGAAAGCAATTTCTCAGTATTACTGTAGCTAAAAAATAAGGTTATTCAGTGTTAATTGCAACTAAATGTTTAATAGTGCCAGCCCAAAAGATGGCAGATCTTTATTTTAAAGGAGAACTACCTAGAAATTGGCTGAAGTCAGTTTTGATCCAAAATCAGCAGTGTATTCCTTGGTTTATAGGAGGAAGGATTAAAATTCATGTTTCTTTCAAGATCATGTCACTGAGAGCTGAAAAAAAGATGCAGTTCTTGTGCTCAACTTGTATTTGTTTGCTTGATGGTTTCAGACAATTGAATTAACCCCCCAAATTGTCCTCTCTGTGTTTGCAGCTGGGAGATCTGCTCTATGAGAAAAGGCAGTATGGGAAAGCCAAGTGGGCTTGCATAAAGATGAAAGAGAAGCAGTACGAACAGAGCATCTGCCTGGGGTTCATGAAGCTCATGAGGTACATCTGTGAGCAGAACTCCTCAGGTAATGGGCACCTCAGTCCTACAGCAGAGTTAGAAAATTGTATTTCTGAACTAGCTCCTCCTAATTAGGGAGGTGCTGTGATTAGCTTTTCCCAAATACGCCACCCTATAGGGGTATCTTTCCACGACACAGCCTTTCCAGAAAAATCATAGAAATCATGGAATGGTTGGGGTTGGAAGGATGTTAAATCCCACCCAGTGCCACCCTTGGGACACCTCCCACTGTCCCAGGCTGCTCCAAGCTCTCTGCTGTAAATCTGGCATTTGCTACAGGATTTTAGGGGCTTAATGTTCACAGCAGCACTGAAATCATCTGTCAGAGTGTGATACCAAAAGGGACCAGAGTTTTCTGCCTCTTTCCCTTTCATTCAAGATATTAAATTGTCCCTGTCCCAATGGACACAGACAATTTGTGGTCAAAGCATGTTTTCCACAAAGATACTCCAGTTTTAACTCAAAATAATGGCAAATCCACCATGTCCTTGAGAGCTTGTGGCTGCCTGTAAAATGTGCACCTGGTGTCCAATCCAATTTAAACTGGTTTTCACTTCCAGACATCAGTTCTCATATTTTTCATCCTCCAGTTATTACAAAGTTTTGCCATGCCCAGTGCTCTGTGCTGTAATTGAGTCAGCCCTTAAGTGTCTTTCCAAGAAAATACAAACATTGATCACAAAAGCTTTTCTTTCCTCAGGTACCTTCCCCACTCTCCCCAATCTTTTAACACTTTAACATGGTTTAAAGGTAATTTTAGCTCCAGGACTGAAGGGAGTTTTTCAATCTGTACAGAAGCGAAGTTCCCCCTGTCAGCCATCTCTGCTTCCCCTCCTGCAGTCCAAACACACAACAGTGCAAAAACATACTGCAGCATTTTTAACAACAGCAAATCCTCCATGAATTCACAAAGCAGCCCCTTCTCTTGCCTACAGTTCTGTTCCCAAATATTTATATACTCTGTCTCGCACACACACGCACAAACATTTGCACACACACACCAACTGCAAAGCACACTGAAATCATGGAACCACAGATGGTGTGGAAGGGACCTTAAAGCTCCTCCTGTTCCACCCCCTGCCATGGCAGGGACACCTCCCACTATCCCCAGGCTTCTCCAAGCCCCGTCCAGCCTGGCCTTGGACACTTCCAGGGATCCAGGGGCAGCCCCAGCTGCTCTGGGCACCCTGTGCCAGTGCTGGACTGGTACTTCCAACTTGGAGCACACCCCCCACTGCCTAAACCCTCCCAACGAAATCTTTTCACGAACCCCGTGCACTCATTTAAACAATTCAGTACGAGTTCAGCAGGCCAGCACAGCGTGCAAACCTTCTCTTGGTGTCTCCTAAAACCTCTCAAACGCCACTGTGTGTGCCCAGGGCTGTACCTGGGGATCACGGTCCCCATCGTGACCATCGTGCACACCACCGAGGCGCTGTCGGCGATGACACAGGCGGTGACAGTGGCCTATTACCTGCCCGAGGTGCTGCAGGACGAGCCCCCACACCCCTTCGACTCCGACATCATCATCGAGGAGTGGCCTGCCACCATTGTCTACAGCAGGTGAGAAATGCTTTAACTCTGCTCAACACAGGAAGAGCATGCAGTTCTCAATCTGGGCACGTTACGTTTTTTAAACCTTGTAAAAGGTAACAAACGGTAAAACTTAAATTTTCAGGAGTTGTAAAAGCTGCCTGTTGTATGAATGGGATGGTCAGGAAATAATGGTTAATTATTTATACCAGGAAAGGCTCTTCCCCCAGAGGGTGCTGGGCACTGCCCAGGCTCCCCAGGGAATGGGCACGGCCCCGAGGCTGCCAGAGCTCCAGGAGCGTTTGGACAGCGCTGCCAGGGATGCCCAGGCTGGGGCTGTTGGGGGGTCTGGGCAGGGACAGGGGTTGGACTCCACAATCCTTGTGGGTCCCTCCCAGCTCAGGATATTCTACATTTATATCAATTACTTGGTAAAATGATGCATCTGTAAATGTGTGATAAAACACACATTTTTATGGTTATGCTCAGTAGTCAGGAACAAAGCTTCCAACACGGCACAAAAAATATTATGAAAAAGTTGTTTGGGATCAGTCATGGTCAGTACCACTGGTGAAACACAACCAAATAATTCAGAGGGCATTTCTAGTCTGTGGGAAAATAGTGGGTTTAAAAAGAACCACGGAATTGTTTTTAAAGAAAAGACCTTTGAGATCGCCAAGTTCAATCTATGACCTAACACCACCTTACCAACTAAACCACGGCACTGAGCGCCACATCCAGGCTTTCCTCAAACATCTCCAGGGATGGCGATTCCACCACCTCCCTGGGCAGCCCTTTCCAACGCCCAATCACTCTTTCTGTGAGGTGCTTTTTCCTGATGTCCAGCCTAAACCTCCCCTGGTGCAGCTGAGGGCTGTCCCCTTTTGTCCCGTGGCGGTTCCCTGGGAGCAGAGCCACCCCCTCCGGGCTGCACCCTCCTGTCAGGGAGCTGCGGGCTGCAGCCGCAGTGGATCTGAACTCGCTATCGAGGTGACCATTGCAGGAGCTTCCGAGGGATCACCAACGAAGACTCGATCATGAGAGAGATCAACCTGCTGGCAGCCATCCTGGAGAGCCCCGAGCTGTGCCTGCGGGACACGTTCATCATCGCCGGCTACACCAACCCAGCCGCCGCCAACCGCCACAACGAGATCTGGTTCCTGCAGCGGCCCTGAGCTCCTGCTGCGGCCCTGAGCTCCTGCTGCCGCCCTGCCGAGCTCCTGCTGCCGCCCTGCCGAG
>NW_024582054.1:35482335-35509591 GCF_017639235.1 Corvus kubaryi
TGCTGCCGCCCTGCCGAGCTCCTGCTGCCGCCCTGCCGAGCTCCTGCAGCGGCCCTGCCGAGCTCCTGCAGCGGCCCTGAGCTCCCGCTGCGGCCCCGCCGAGCTCCCGCTGCCGCCCCGCCGAGCTCCCGCTGCCGCCCCGCCGAGCTCCCGCTGCCCCGCCGAGCCTCCTCCCCGCTGCCTCCCCGGGGAGCCGGCGCAGCCCTGTCCCCCCTCCCAGCTCAGCAAAGGGGCTCTCGGCTGGCTGAGGGAGAAGCGGCCCAGCCCCAGCCCGAGGTCACGCCCCACACACAGATCCCTACGGCAACTCTGACAGCTTTTACACAAATTTAATGGAGGGTTTGAGCACTTTAAAAGTTAGTTCATCTTATCCTTTTATTTTTTTTACAAGGTAAGGGAGGCAGAGACCTCTCCCTTCATCCATTTTTTGGCATCCCTAGCCTGCTTGTGGCTCAGGATGGTCCCTGGGGACATCCTGGAGCGCTAGCCTGCTCTGGTGCTGCACAAAGACCCCGCTGGGGCTTTTAGTGGGACATACCAAACCCACCCCACACAGGCAGAGAAAGAATGTCCAGGTCTTAGTTCCTGAAGAGAACTACCAGATCTATCCCATTGGGATTAAAGCACGGAGCAAGAACAGGCCAGTGCTGACAGCTGTGGCACAGAGAGCCCCAGTGCTTACCTCAGAAAGCTCCCAACCAAAGCACCCCGAGTCTGGAGAAGAGACCAAAAAGGCACCACAGCCCCACTGCTCGTTCAAGTGTTGACAGCAAAATTACGGGTTACCTTCACCACACCCCCCAGGAACCCCATGACTGCCTCTGGCATTCCTAAGGACACACTGGTTACTTTTAACTCCAGCTTTCTGAACAGTTTATCCTCACAGCTCTGCTGGATGTTGAAACACTGCAGCTGGAGTAAACTGTTCAGAACTTCTGACGCTGCTCTGGCAGCCCCAAGCTATTAATGGGATAAACGACACAAATACAGAGAAAATCCCAGCCAGGAGTGACCTCGGGCAGCCACCTCTGCTGAGGGTAGGGCCAGGCAGAGCTGGCTGCTCCAGGCACCACAGCCAGGCTGGAGCATCCCCAGGGATGGGAGCCCACAGCCCCTCTGGGCCCTGTCCCAGTGTCTGACCACCCTCACTGTGAGAGTTTCTTCTTCTTCTATCAATCTGTTGTTTGTTTTGCCCCTCACCCCTATGATAACCCTTTAGCTGCCAGCCTGGCTCGCTGCAGAGGCTGAGCTCCCACATTGCAGAGCCCCCAGAAGGTCTGGGAGCAGCATTCCCGCTGCTCCACAGAGCCCAAAAGCACCTACTGCACTTTAGAATCAGGGTAGCAAACAATTCTGCTCTCCAAAATCCCTCCCTAACGTCTCCCCTTACTGATAAGGGGGTAGAGCTTATTCTTGATAGAAGTGAATGTCTTTTTATATAAAATTCACTGAGTACATCACCAGCATTATTTATTGATTACAGGATTTAGGGTTTCAACAGAGCTTCTGTGCTCTTTAATTACAACACAGACCAGCAAGCAGAGCCAGTGGCTGCTAACTCACAGCAGGGTGAAAAAATAACTCCAGAAATGGATTTGTGGAGGGCTTCTGAAAGAACCTGAAGCCTCCTGGTCCCACAGGGCTCTGTGCTCAATCCAAAACCTCTCCCTGAGCAGCAGGATCACAGTGGCCCTGGCTTAAGTGGGACCAAGGTGCCCTCTGGTGCCTGCTGGGCATGGAGATTCCTTGGGAAGCCGCAAGGAGAGGGGAAAAAGGAAATAGAAAATAAGAGAGAGACACAAAAACCTTCGTTTTAACACAAACCACAAATCTTTATGGGCAGGGAAAAAAACCCACCCAAATCAACTAAAATGCAATACAGTGTCACCACCTGGGAAAAGGAAAATTAAAAATGCCAGCCAGCATTAAACTAAAAGCTCTTAAATAGAGAAAAACAGTAAAAATATTCTAAAACCTGAGGTGAATAGAGGGCCCAAGGAGGCATTAAATAAAAGGTTTTGTTCTCATATCCTCCCCCAGATTTTTATAAGAGCAAACAAAAGTAATTTTCACCTTTGACAAGATTTTATGGCAAATTAAAGACGTTTCTGCCATCTGATTGCTTTTGCCAGTTAGAGAAATTCTCATAATGCTTTGGCACAACAGATAGCTCCTGCAAGCAGTGAAATCCTCACCACAGAGCACCAGCTTGTCCATCATTTCCATTTTGGCCCTCTCCTGCAAAAGCATTGCTGTGTCTCACGTCCCTGTCCATAGGCAGCCCGACCCTCCTGAGACTCAGCTCGCCGTGCGGGACGTTCCAGAGGCGTCCCTGAAGCACGAGCAGAGCTCTCTGAGTGTGCTGATAGCCACCCACAGCCCGCTGCTCCCTGCTGTTCATGGCAAACTGTGAATTCCAACATAGCTTTTGTTTCTTTTGACTCCTGTTAGATGGCTTCTGCTGCTGAGACAAAAACTACTTCAGCTCCAGTTTGGAGATACACTTCATGGCTTGGTACCAACAGCTGTCACTGGCCCTCACCAGCACAGGGACCACCAGCTCCAGTGTTTAGCTGACACTCAATACAGTTTATTTGGTTGTTACACCAGTGAATGCCAAGCAAACACCACTCTTACTCAGATCTGAGAACATCATGTCAAGCAGGATGACCTAGAACAGGTATTTTGTTATCCATCCGTAGCTCTGCTTTGGGAGCCACTCATGGATTTTCAGTTTTGATGGGAAGTTATTAGGTTTCCACTCATGCAAGGAGGTAATAAAACAGCATTCACCCCTGTTTTTGGAAGATTAAATGATGTAGCCTTAACAGGTAAGTGTTATCCTGCATACTGTGTATTTTCCAAACAAGAGTTAGTGCCTAAAAAGTTTATTCCAGCTATTGTGATACTCAGGGCCTTGCTTATTGTATGTAAAGACATCTCAACAGAGCTCCTCTGGCATTGTTGCGCTGTGCTGTTTGACGCTGTCCTTCGTTCTCACTGAAACGTTGTCTTGTTTACTGGTACTGTTTGTCACAATTAAAGAGAATGATTCTACTGTGCACAGGACACCTGGCTCTCGTTCTTGGAGCAGACACAGGTGCTTTTGCTCTCCTGCCTTTGGATGCTGCTCTGACTTTACAAAAGCCATTTAAGCCCTAAATTTGCAATGGTCACCTCAAGAGCAGAACCTGAGGTCCAGGAGCCACTTCCCCACGTGCTGAGGCCTCCAGAACTGAGGCTTGGCCTTGGCACACACTGCAAACCATCCCTTCACCCCCTGTGTTACTAGAAGTCGAGTTCTCCAGTAAAGCAGCAGCAATTCAAATGCAAATAGCAGACCAGAGAAAGGAAACAGAAACACTGCAGGCAAAGCTCATGTAGCCAAACCAACATGCTTATTGCAGGTTAAATCCCAAGTGAAACCCCCCCAAAATAAACCCCTGCACTCAACAGAGCATTCGGAAGCACCTGCAGTGATGCAAAACTACTTCAAAGTTTCTCTTTATCAGAGGAAGTTCCTCATTTAAACGCTCTCAGGTCACTGGGTTGAAAACAGCTGATGCACTCACAAGTTTTTGCCTTCCAGTGCTCCTCACAAAACTACACCAAAATCAATCAGCTTTAACCAAAACCATGCTCTGAGGCCAACAGCCTGATACATAACTTACTCCTAATTTTTTATGCCTCTCACTGAACAAAGAGCAGATATTCTGAACTTTTTAAAGTGGTATCTTATATAACATCATTTGCCTACCAGTACCTCAGTGGGAAGGCACAGATCACCGAGTTACAACTGACTGACAAACAGCTCTGGCCCCCAAAAATCTCTCCTATATTTGGGCATTACAGATTGGTAAAAAGAAAAAGATATCATCATCATCGAAATAGGCTCAAAATAAACCAATTAAAAAAACCTCCAGGAGAACTAATTACACTCACAGATGACTTAAAGCTCTAAAGAATATTCTTAATCAGAGAAAATGTTCCAGTGCACACACACAGATTCCTTAAGGCATTCTCAACATCTTAATACTCCTGAATTCAGCCAAATGCAGAAACCTCAGTTTAGGTCTGGGGTCAATTTTGCAAAGACTCCTGAAAGAGGGTGAGGAAACAAATTGGATTGCAAGTTTTCCACCTGAGCTTTTCAAGTTACTGCAAGGCAAAAGGTGTCCTTGGTGCAAAGTGAAACTGCAGCTGCTGCAACTGAAACCGTGTTGCTTAATTTACCTTCTAATGAATGTTAATTACATAGGAAAGTGTTGCCTTTATAAACCTCTGCAAGTCTAGATGGAGATGATAAAACACTTACTGTCACTGGCCACTGACCAAAAAGGAAAAGCAGCACTCACCTTGATGTAAGTGTTCTGAATTTCTACCAGTTCTTCCCCAAGTGGAACTACAATTTTTTCCACTTGTCTCTCGTGAGAATAAGGCTGAATTTCTGGAGAATCTTCAGCGCACACCTCTATCTGAGCAATCAGCAAGTTGGAGATAACTTGTTGCACAGCCTGGCAAAGAAGCCACAAAAACAAAGTAACTATTTCCATGTTTTAGCAGGTCTTAAACAGAATTGTAAGGAAAAGGCACCCATTACCTGGGATGAAAAAGGAAAGGAAGGTCAGGAAATAGAATCCCAGACTGGCTGGGGTTGGAAAGGAACCTTAAATCCCAGCCCTGCCATGGCAGGGACACCTCCCACTGTCCCAGGCTGCTCCAAACCCCAATGTCCAACCTGGCCTGGGACACTGCCAGGGATCCAGGGGCAGCCCCAGCTGCTCTGGGCACTCCTCACAAATAAATAATATATGGTTTATAGCATGAAAAGCACCAAGCCTCAACAAGTAATGGACTGCAGAGAGATTCAGTCTTGATGTGGAATTCTAATGGACTTCAGGACCCTGCAGAGGCTTCAGGCAAAAGAACAGAGCTTCCACTCAACCTTGATTATTTAAGTCTTGCAAGAAGCTTGGGCTCACCTTGGTGTCACTGCCAGGGGTGGCACTCAGGGCCAGGACCCGGAACTGATTTGTGTATTTGCTCAGCTCCCTCACCACCTAAGAACAGGAAAGTTTCATTAATGCCCTTAAAGGAGATTATTTGCTTGTACAAACTACATCAATGAAAATACCCACTAAGGAGGAAAGGCTTAACAAAACACACTAAAAATATTGAATCCCAGAATGGGATTGGGTTGGAAGTGACCTTAAATCCCACCCAGTTCCACCCCTGCCATGGCAGGGACACCTCCCACTGTCTCAGGCTGCTCCCAGCCCCAATGTCCAGCCTGGCCTTGGGCACTGCCAGGGATCCAGGGGCAGCCTGGAAATGTACCAAGAACAACCTTGGCAAATTATGAAATATTTTCTCCCTTGATTTAACAAAAGTATTGACAGCCCACTAACTCAGGAGAGCTGCCAAAATGTGAGTCGGAAGAAAAACTCTAAAACAAGTAAATCATGGATGATTAATCCCATGAAATCTGAACTCCACAAAATATCCAGTAAATTCCTCCAGTGGATCAAAGCAACTTCTTACATCACCTATTGCTCTGAGGAAATTAACCCATGATACTACAACAAACTCTTGGCTAATCAACACTAACCCCACATATAAAAAGAAATCTTAAACTGATATTACTCTGTTAAAGAACCTTACAAAAAAAACCTTACAGTTTTTTTTAAACTGCCCAGCCAAAAGTATTTTTAAACCAAAATTACAATCTAATGTAGGCATTAAAAAAATACCTTATAGGTATTATTAATAAACAAGGCAATGACAACACACAGGAGTGTTGAATCTCTTTCAAACAAAGTTAAGGACCTCAAGGACAATCTCCCACAGCTGTGACAGGGGCACTTTATGGAGATCCTGTAAATAATTTTGGGGAAGGTTTTTGTAACTGGGAGAGAAGAGTGGGGGTGGCTCCAGCCCTACCTGGCAGTAGGCATGATTGCCAAGGGCTTTGTGGGCTTCATCAATAACCAGACATTTGATCTCCACAGCAGGACAGGTCCCACGGGAAAGGTCATTGACCATTATCTGAGGTGTGAGGAAAAAGACTCTCTTGGTATTCCACAGCTCCCGCCGGCCCAGAGCCTGGGTTCCTCCTAGAAATAAACCAAATAACATCAGGGAACTGGTTTACTGGGAATAAAGTATGGCCTGTGACCTGAGAGCGATAGGGCTGGCAGACACACAAAATTATGGAATGGTTTGGGTTGAAAAGGGACCTTAAATCCCACCCAGTGCCAGCCCTGCCATGGCAGGGACACCTCCCACTGTGCCAGGCTGCTCCCAGCCCCAATGTCCAGCCTGGCCTTGGGCACTGCCAGGGATCCAGGGCCTCCCCACCCTCACTGAATACAATGACTGGGAAGAGGTTTTTTCCATTAAAAAGTTAAATCCAGAAGCATGGTAAGACTGGGAAGCTCAAGATGTCTCATAGCTGCCCACTGCCCTACACATCATTTAAAGCACCTCTGGGAAAGGTCTGGGCCAAAAGAGAGCTCATGCGTTCAGTCATTAAGGCTATTGCTCCAGTGAGTAACAAACTGCAGCTCAGGGGGTCCGAAAAAACTTTATAAAAAGCGGCAAAGAAAGCAACAAGTGGAGGGAAGGAGCGGGGGGAAAGCTAGAAAAAGGATAGAAAGCGTCATTATTCTTTGGCTTAACCATCACACAGAGCCCTCTGCGTGTGCAGCCACCCGCAGGCTGCGACCCACGGAGCTGCGCCCCAGCGCTTCACCCTTTATACGGATGACCTGGGGTTTTACCTACTGCGAAACCAGCAGTTAACCCTCCAAACACCCCTCACGTTGTATTTTTTCCCCCTGCGCTGTGGCTTTTCACCCCTCGGGCAGCAGCCCGTACCTGTCATCTCCGCCATGTCCCGGGCCGGGATGCCCATGACGCGGCCGCACGCCTCCATCTGCTGGGCCACCAGCGGCTTGGTGGGGGCGAGGAACAGCACCTTCCCCGAGGGGAACCAGCGGTAGAAGTTGTACATGACCACGGCGGCCACGAAGGTCTTGCCCAGCCCCGTGGGCAGGCACACGAGGGTGTTGGCCAGCAGCGCGGCGCCGGCCATGCGCTCCTGGTACGGGCGCACCGGCAGGTTGGTGGGGTAGATCCAGATGGACCCCGCCGCCTCGCTGAACCCCTCCACCGGGCCGGGGTCGGCCGCGGCCGCGGCTGCCAGCAGCAGGTCGTCATCGCTGTCGCCGCCCGCGTCCCTCGGCTCGGTTTTGCTCTGGGGCGCCCGCCAGACCTGCGGCAGAGTGCGCTGCCGGCCACCGCTCATCCTGCCCCGCGCCGCTTCACGCACGCCGCCATTTTAGCCCTGCCCGAAGCTTGAAATCGCCGCCCAGAGGCACGGGGAGCCGCCTCCCGGCCCTCCCCTTCTCCCCCGGCCGTGTCCCGGCCCTCCCCTTCTCCCCCAGCCGTGTCCCGGCCCTCCCGGCCCTCCCCTTCTCCCCGGGCCGTGTCCCGGCCCTCCCCTTGCCCTGCGGCTCCCGCTAGCCCGAGGCAATCCCGCTGCCGCTGCTCTCGCTCACGGCGCTCCCCGGCCGCCACGAGGCGGCGCCATTTTGCTCCTCCCTCCCTCGGCGCCGCCGCTGCCCTGAAACCTCCCCGGAGGCTCGGCCGGGGGTGAAGGGGAGGGCCCGAAGGCGGCTTCCCGACCCTCCCCTTCTGCCCCGGCCCTCCCCTTCTGTCCCGGCCCTCTCCCGGCCCGCCCCTTCTCCCTCCCGGGCGGCTGCCAGCCCTCCTCTCCGGAGGAGGAGCAGGAGGCGGGTGGGAAAATGGCGGCGGCCGCGGGCCCGGCGCAGCCCTGGAGCGCCGAGGAGCTGCGGAGCGAGGCGCTGGCCAAGAAGGAGATCATCAAATTCCTGCAGGAGCACGCGGCGCAGGCGGTAATTGCGGGGGATAATAAATAATTTGGAGTTGCGTATGGGAGGTTTGGGGTTTTTTTCCCCCCCACCATCTCACGCGCGTGTCCCGCAGTTCCTGGCGGAGCACAAGCTGCTGGGGCAGGTGAAGAACGTGGCGAAGACGGCGAATAAGGAGCAGCTGATCGCGGCTTACACGCAGCTCTTCCACACGCAGGTGAGGGCAGGGGGCGGCGGGGATGGAGCCGGGGCTCGGGCAGGGCTGGGGCGGTGAATGCGGCTCCTCATCCTTCCCCTCGCAGCGCTTCAAGGGCACGGACGGCGCCGAGAAGGCGGCGGAGAAGGCGAAGCCGGCCAAGGCGGAGGAGGCCAAGGGGAAGGCGGTGAAGGCTGAGGAGGCTGTGGAGGAGGTGGGTGTGATGCCCTCACCTCGCGTTTTTTGCGTGGAAAGCCAGATTAGCCCGGCCACTTGTCCCGGGGTGAGGGTTAGGGGGATCTCAGGGAAAGGCTCTTCCCCCAGAGGGTGCTGGGCACTGCCCAGGCTCCCCAGGGAATGGGCACGGCCCCGAGGCTGCCAGAGCTCCAGGAGCGTTTGGACAGCGCTGCCAGGGATGTCCAGGGTGGGGTTGTTGGGGGGTCTGGGCAGGGACAGGGGTTGGGCTGGGTGGTCTTTGGGAATCTTTTCCCGTTCAAGAGATTGTGTGATCCTAAGTCTTCAAAACCCTGGTTACACCAAAGTCCAGTGTTTGTACCCACCTTAACCTGAACCTGCTGCAAATGTTGCAGCCCTGCAGTAACATGAATACATCATTCACTAACAGTGTCTTCTTTTATGCCTTCAACTCAGTGGTTGTTCAATCTTGAGTGTATCTGAGACTATTTAACCTGCCAGTCCTAACTCTCTTTTTATAACCTTAGGGGCCACCAAAGTACACAAAATCCATTTTAAAGAAGGGCGATAAAACCAACTTCCCGAAGAAAGGAGACACTGTCCATTGCTGGTACACGGGAAAGCTGCAGGATGGGACAGTCTTCGATACCAATATTCAATCAAGTAAGGTTATGGATATGTAGATGTGCAGATAAACTGTTTGGGTTGGTTGCAAATGCTTCCGGAGGGAATTACCTGGGCTCCTCCAGCAGATTCGGGCAGGGGTTTGCCTCTGGAAGGTGTCTGGGGGCATTCCTGACAAACAGCTTCATCATGGTGGTGTGGAGCTGCCGGGTGTCCTGCAGCTCCTGGATCCATGAGGCAGCGCAGGGCAGTATTTTAGGACTGGCTGGTGTCAAGTGACACAGCTGCATCCTGCCAGCCCTGGCTTCTGGCATTCCAGGCCTGGGGAATGTGGAATGCAGGGAGTCAATCCGGGCTAGAGCTGCTTCGGGGGCGGGGGCAGTGAGATGGTTCCTACAGAACTCTGGCACCAGCAGTGTCCTTAATTTCTCTAAACAAACACACCCTGGGGCCCTTCTGTGGTAAATCTTTAAATTTGGAGGCATTGGACTGAGAGGGATTTGAGTACTCCAGTGTGCAATATTCCCTGCTGGTGTTTTTGTGACAGATCAGAGGATTTGGGGGTATGAAATTGTGCAATACTGGAAAGGCTTTCCCAGCAGTGATGTGCCACACTCAGGAACAGCATTCCAGAGTCACTGGAATACTCTCTGTAATTCCTTGTATCTGTACATTCCCTGTTGGATTTCTTCAGTTCCTTAATATGTCCATGCCTTGTACAGTCAACCTGAGTAATTCAGGAATGAGTCTGTGGGGTTTGAAAGATGCTTTGGTGCAGCTTGAACATTTAATGAAGTTTTTAGTGCACAGCACTAATATTTCCCCTGAAAATCTGATACTGGGCTAAAAATAATATTATACAGACAGATATTTGTATAAAGCATGATTATAATGGCAGTTTTACCCAAAGTGTGGAGTGTGCTGGTGTGATGTTGAAGCAAATGAACATAAACCTCTTTTCCAGGTTCAAAGAAGAAAAAAGCAGCCAAGCCCTTGAGTTTCAAAGTTGGCATAGGAAAAGTGATCCGAGGTGTAAGTAGAGCATTAAGGGCTCCCTCAGAGTCCCCGGGGAGCTTCATTCTGTGATTTATGACTGGGCTGCAGTTTTTGGGCTGTTCTGTCTCTGGTGGAGGCAAATTGCAAGGGATTACCCTGGGAGGGTGGAACATTCGTCCTCAGAGTGATTCCCTCCTTAGGCAGTGCATGGAGAACAGGCTCTGTTCCCTGGGATCAGCCCAGCCTCGGGCTCCTGTCAGTCTCTCACAGCAGCCAAGGCTCTTGGGATCCTGGGGCTCCATCCATCCCTGTGTGCATTCCCTGGGCTTTACTCTGTGCTAGGGCTGGACAGCCCTTTCCATGGGGAAATTCCTGCTGCTGTCCACCCTGCCCCTCCCCTGGCCCAGCCTGAGGCCGTTCCCTCTCCTCCTGTCCCTGTTCCCTGCGAGCAGAGCCCGACCCCCCGGCTGCCCCCTCCTGTCAGGGACTTGTGCAGAGCCACAAGGTCCCCCCTGAGCCTCCTCTGCTCCAGCCTGAGCAGGAGAAAGTCGTGCTGTGGGATGGGGTTGGAGCTGGGAAGGGGACAGTGCCCATGGGCAGCGCTGCAGGAGCAGCAGTGGCCCGGGTTTATCCCTGTGTTTATCCCGGGTTTGTGGGTGCCAGAGCCTTCCCTCCATGGGGACACAGCACCAACCCCTGGGCACTCCTGGTGGGCTGCTGGGAAGGGAATACTGAACCGGGGAATGGTGATGGAAACAGGCGTGTTCCCGTCGCTCCCTGTGTCATCCCAGCAGGGAGCACGGCTCTGCTCTGTGGGAGCTGTGGGAGCTGTGGGAGCAGGGCACGCCCACCCCCCGGGGTGTTCCACAGGGCTGGGGAGGATGCCCGGGGCTGTGAGGGGATTCCCGGAGCCGCAGGAAGAGCTGGGCAGTGCAGTGGCTGTTGTCCCCGCGGGGCCCTGCCCCGGCACCGGCTGGAGCTGCTCTCTGTCCTTGCAGTGGGATGAGGCCCTGCTGACCATGAGCAAAGGAGAGAAGGCCCAGCTGGAGATCGAGCCCGAGTGGGCCTATGGCAAGAAGGGGCAGCCTGATGCCAAGTATCCTTCCGTGACCTCTGACTCCTTAGGGAACCTGGGAATGCTGGGGGCACTGAGGCGCTTTATGGACAGGAATATTACAGCGGGGTTCACCTGTTACAGCAGGCTCAGGATATTCCCACTCAGGGCATCCAGGGCACTTCCTGGGGGGTGCAATTGCCCTTTTATTTTGGAGAAAAACTCGTGCAGGGGGAACTTGCTGCTGTTTTCCACCTGCATTTTTATTCCAGCTGCTTCCAAGTGCTTATGCCTGATGGGGATCCTAACGAGTGTAGGGAGACAGGAGGGGAGTTACCTGCTGCAGCTGTAGGGACAGAGTTACAGTTGGTTCTGGGATACAGCTGAAGTAGGGGGTAGAGGAGTGTTCCTGCAGCGTTTGCTGCAGCCCTGTTTCTTGTTTCCAACACTTCTGGAGGAGGGGAAGGGATTGTTCTGTGCTGGAATCCTGTAATCTGAGGAGCTGCCTGGACGCTTCTCCCCTGTTGACAGTGGAACAGCGTAACCTCCCCTGCCCCAAAGCTGCAGACAAGGCTGGGGCAGCTCAGGGGAATGAGGAGCAGGGAGTGCTGCTGAAGGTATCCATGGAGCTGGCCCTGTCCCCTGACAGCTCCTGCTGGATCCAGGGTGTCCAGCCGGATCAGGGACATCCCAGGGACACGGGAGAGGCCGGGGAGCAGCTGGGGACTCCCTGCCCCGGGAGGGGTCACTGCAGGGGCTGTTTCAGCTTCCTTAACACTTGCCAACAGGATCCCACCGAATGCAAAACTGTTCTTTGAAGTGGAGCTGGTGGATATTGAATGAAGAATTTCCCCTGCTGCTGGGAATCTGTTTCTGCCACAGAGAGCTTCCTGCCGGTGGTGTTGTAACTCCTGGCTCCGGTCACAGCGGTGCCTTTCTGGAGCTGAGTGCTGAGTGTTGTCCCCGCCCCGCTGCTGCACAGCGGCAGCCCCCCACTAAACCGCGTTTGTACCTGCCAGTGCCTCCCTTCTTTGTGTCTGTGCTCGCCCCGCCCCTCTGCCGGGGCACTGCAGAGCCCCGGAGCAGCAGGGCCCACACCAGCCCCGGCCCCTTCCCTCCTGTGCAGCCCAATCCCACAGCATTCCCACTCCATGGCTTATTTGACAGGAGTCTTCTCGCAGAGATCCGGGTGTTCCACAGGTGCTCCCGAGGTGTCCCCGCGCCACAGCCCCTCCTGTGAGCACCACCAGGGCTGAACTCAGGCATTCTGTTCTCCCTCCTGGCTCGAATGAGGCAGTCCAAGAAAGCTCAGAGCGCTACTGAATTCCTCGCTTTTATTACAAAAATGGGAATGATCACTTTGATCAAAATGAAAAAAGCTTTGCTCACACCGTGTACATGAAAAACTCTAAATACAAAACTCATCCCAAACACAGTTTGTGCTTTTAAAAAAGAACAAAGGTGGTTTTAATCCCTGCCCCCTCCCACACTACAGAACCCGTATGGCAGCTCTGCCAAGGCCCCCAATCCCAACACAGCCCCCTCCAGTCGGGCTGGGAGCAGGACAAGCCTTGGCTTCAGCCCCGGGGCCAGGGCCGGGCAGCAGAGCAGCTCTGGGGCAAAACCAACCCAAAGCCCCACAGCTTCACCCGCTCAATTATGGAATCATGAGACCGATGAGAATTCTTCTGATACTCCATAAATTAGTGCAGGGAATTAAAAAAAATCATTTATGGTAAATGAGAATTGTACAGAGACCATTTATCAGTTACCAGCACACGAATCTTGCTTCACACATACCCTGTGAGCAGCAGCTCGGTTCACATGCAGAGGACCAAAAGCAGGTGGCACAACAGTTCTTTCACAGCCCAAAATTAGAAAAATATATTTTTTTATTCCATCTTTGTTGAAACTGCAGCACAGTGAACTCCACTCCCTCCGGGGATCAAGTTGTGTGGTAATACTGTCCGTAATTCCAGGCGTTCTGGTAGTTGTACTGGAACCAAACACAGCAGCAGCATCAGCCACCGTGTCCCAGCTCCACAGGGAGCCCCTGGTCCTGAGGCAGCACAGCCCACCCCACACAGCTCCCCCAGCCCCACTGTGCCCAGCACAGCACCCCTGGGAATGCAGGACAACGGTGCCACTCCCTCTGGAAAACGCTGGGGAAGGCAGGCAGGGATGGAGGTACCATGCAGCCACAGGACAGATCCTCATCACAGAGTCACAGAATCAAAACACCCTGAGCAGGGAGGGACCCACAGGGATCATCCCAGCCCCTGCCCAGACCCCCCAACAACCCCACCCTGGGCATCCCTGGCAGTGCTGTCCAAACGCTCCTGGAGCTCTGGCAGCCTCGGGGCCGTGCCCATTCCCTGGGGAGCCTGGGCAGTGCCCAGCACCCTCTGGGGGAAGAGCCTTTCCCTGCTCTCCAGCCTGAGCCTGCCCTGGCACAGCTTCAAGGCTGCCATTCCTGCAGTGCTGTGTGTGAAACTCGGGGCGTTTTTCCTGGCCGAGCACTGGACAGTCTCTGTGCTGGATGAGACTCCTCCCACTGCCTGACTTTGGAAAGAATTCCTGACCCGGATGCAGGCAATCCCAAACCAGGGCTACCCAGGGGTTGTGCCCCAGCTGTAGCACTGCTCTCCCAGCTCTGGGGGCTCTGCACAGTCTAAACAACATTCTCCATTAAACCACTTCAAAACTTCCATGGATTTAAAAAACACGTGGATGTGGCAGCAGGGACATGGGTCAGTGGTGGCCTTGGCAGTGCTGGGGGAACAGCTGGACTGGATGGTGTTAGGGGGCTTTTCCAACCTCCACAGTTCCATTCCCAACTAAAATGCCTGGAGGAAGAGCCCCAGAGGACAAGCTGATTTTGCTGATTGTGCTGTGTACCAGCAGAACCCATTCCAAGCCATTACAGAATTACTGCCTGGAGACAGTCACTGTCCAGGCACACAGGAAAGGGGCACCCCAAGGCCAGTCTGGCCAAAACATTACCAAACACAGCAGCCCTGCTGCCCTGCCCTGTCCCCTCCCTGTGTGACGGGACAGCCACCAAACCGCTCCTCGCTCCACACAGGAGCACCAAACACTTGTGGAGCAGGCCCAGGAGGGATCAACAACCCACAGGAGCCGAGTTTTCCGTTCCAGGAGCTGGATGCTCCCAGGCTGCCCCTGCCCAGCCCCGTACCTGGTACCAGGCGTTGTAGTTGTAGGCGGCCTGGTTGACCTGCATGTCCCCGTCCATGAGCTGCGCCGACGCCAGGCTCGGGTCCTCCGTCAGCAGCTTCTTCTCGTCCGGCTCCTCCGAGCTGCAAGGGAACACAGCCTTGTACTGGCACCCTGGAGAAACGCTGGGCCTGTCCTCGTGTGGGGAGTAACAGCGCTCAGCTGGGGGCCCTGGCCCAGCGGCGTGAGGGAATTGGGCTTAGGGAAGGACAGCTGCTGCTGTGCTTCAGAACTGGCTGGGTTTAAAGCTGCTGCCCAAACTGACACAGCAAAGGCACGTTCCTGCTTAGAGACTGAGGTATTTTACCAGAACTGTTTGGCTCAATTCAACAACTCAACAACTTATTTTCCAAAAATGTTTCCATCCCTGGAAGCGTCCAAGGCCAGGTGGGATGGAGCTCTGAGCAGCCTGGTCTATGGAAGGTGTCCCTGCCCATGGCAGGGGGTGGCACTGCATGGGCTTTAAGGTCCCTCCCCATGAGAACCATTCTATGGCTACAGCTCTATTTAGTACACACTTTAAGAACTAAAATAAAGTGATTCTATCCTCACATCAGTAGGTTCAAAGCTGACAAACACCTGTATACACACTCACAGGCTAAAGAACCCCCCCAGGGCGAGGCTGCTCCCTGCACTGCCCCAGAGCAGTCCCAGATGGCTCTCCCAGCCCTGCCCAGGCAGCTGTGCCCAGTCCGTACCCGTTCTCCGCCCGCCGCTTCAGCGTCTCCTGCTCCTTCAGCAGCGCCTGGTGCTCGTCGTAGGCATCCAGGAGCCTGGGGAGAGCACAGCCAGTCAGGCCTTGCAAACATCTCTAACACCTGAGCAATGCCTACTCGAAACTGTAACCACACAGCAAACTGCAGTGGAATAAATTCTAACCGGTGACCACCACCAACAGGGGAAAGCCAGCCAGCCCAGCTCTATTCACAACAGCTCCAGCTCCCAACCTGCTGAACTCCCCTCACACTTGAGGCGCTTTTTATCAAGTTCCTTTGTAAAGAAGTTTTCTCAAGCGCTTTGTGATTCAGCAGCTCCTTCAGTGCCTGCTGGTGATGCCACCCACAGCAGCACTGAGATGTGGCAGTCAGTATTTAAACACTGGAAATTATTCCAATCCCAAAGCAGCACCTGCAGCCTTTCCCCATCCAGCAGGGAAGAACAAGTATGGTTAATGCAGCACAGGCATCCCGGCTAAAATTCCCACAGGTACTGGAATACCCCTTCATCTGCAGCATCTCACAAAGCCTGCAGCTTCTGTCAGTGTGCTCTGGGTGAAAAGAGTTCCTTGTATTCATTCTGTGCTCTGGGATCATTTGGGAACTGCAAAATTCCTTGTGCTTGATCTGTCTCAGATCCCAAACTTGTACTGACTGGCTGCCATGCAGAGGCAGCAGAATTTAAGGACAGCTATTGTTAAAAACATACAAAGCAGAAAAACTGACTTGTCATTAATCCTTCCAGGTTATTTAGCTGCAAAATGTAAATAAAAACAATAGACGATTAAGAGGCAAAAAGTATTGTAGTATTGAATTAAAAACTTGCATTTCTGGTGTATTCTCCCACAAAGGTGCACAGTTGTTACTAGTGCTGAACATAGAAAAACCCAGCCAGGGCAGTTTTGGAAACACACAGCAGCTCCAGGGAACAGAGCCTCAAAGGACACCTGTGTCACAGACCTGTCCCACTCCCCTGGGGAGCACCTGCCTTCACAGGGCTTAGCAAGGGGAAGCCACAGGAAAACCTGGCAGGCAGCAAAGCTCTGCTCAGCGAGGTGTTGGGCACTTCAGATAAAAAGGGGTAATTATCTGAAAACAGATTCCAATTCAAAATCTTTTCCTGTTTAAAAATCTATTCCTGTTTTAACACCAGGAGGCTGGTTTAGAAAAGCAGCTCTTCCTTACAGAGAGCTGATGGCACAAAGGAAACAATTTTAGAGATGCCACTGACCCCACCCCTTCCCAAGTGCTGCCAGCACTCTCCCCGTGAGCCCAGTTTGGCCACTGCCCACAGGACATCTTACTTGTTCACATCAGACCCAAAATCTTCCAGGAATTCCACTTTTCTCTGGGAGAATGTGATCCTCATTTTGATGGACAAGGCCCCATGGACAGCCTTGTCAAAGCAGCTCAGGATGTTCTCCTCGTTCTGCTTGAGGTCACCACTGTACTCCATCTCCAGCAGGTTCAGGTACAGTTTGGTGTTTTCCTGTGCAAAAGAGGCATTAGGAGGTGCACACCTGACCCTCACAGCAGGTATTTAACTCTGTTACACACCACAATTCACCCCATCAATACACACAACCACACACAACGAAGGGATTTTCCTTTCTCCCTGGGCTGGTTTGTTGCACAAACAGACCAGAAGTGACCAACAGCACAAACCCAGGTGCTGCACTTTGCTGGTAGCATCTGAGTGCCAGGTATTTCTGTGCTGACACCAAACCACCAAGTACTGCCCACACCAATAACACCAAACACACCAAGAACATTTAAGATTCTAAGAATTAAAACAAAGGTGCAAAGCACATTGTGCTTCTGATGGGAAAAGAGTGCAAACTTCCAGATTTCCAAGCTGGGACCCTGGCAACGTCAGGTTAGAGGGACTGTTGTCTTCATGCAGTAATGGGACATTACATCCAGTTACAACTCCTGTCATCACTGTTGCCATGTTTTACAAAACGCTTCAGAAAGAGAGAAAGACACCAGGGCGGTTTGAGTTTTGGGTAAGACAGCCAAGAGGGAACACATACTTTGTCCAGTTCTATGGCTTCTGACAGCACTTTTCTTGCCTTTGGCAGGTTTTTCTGCACTTTGAAGAGGTGCCGGGCGAGTTTGATGGCATAGAAGGAGGCTTCACTGATGGACTTGGCATTCCTGACAGCATCTTCCAGCAGCTGCTCCGCCTCCTCCATGTTGCCGTGCCGGCGCTCCAGGCTCACCCTGCGCAGGCGGATCATGGCCAGCCCCAGGATGCACTCCTCAAACGTCTTCAGGATCCTTCTGGCTTCATCAATGTTGCCTGGAACAGCAGGGAGATGCTTTAGGACAGGGCAGATCCCAGAACTCCCCCAGCAGAGCCCCCCCCCGGGCAGGGCTGCCCTTACCCTGCTGCTCCTCGAAGGCTGCCCACAGCATGTGCACCATGGGCTTCTTGGGCAGGTGGATGGTGCAGGCCCTGCTGTACACGTGCCTCACGCCCTCGATGCTGTGGTTCTCCATGTATTTGGCATACTAGGGTTGGAAACAGAGCAGAGACCAGCCAGGTTAAAGCTTGTATTTGTCTCTAAGAACATGCCAGAACGATAAAATTCTTTTGTTTAAACCCATTCAGCACCTTTATGGAACCACTAGACTAGTTTCTGTAAGGAAGGACGTAGAGAGGCAACGCAGTTGGCAAATGCAGCAGTCAAATCTGGTTGCAAGCAGACCATCTCCTAATGCAACAGATATAGTTATAGATGAACAACGTTCCACAGGGTACAAGGGTTAGTCACCAGGTCAAGGTGTGCACCAGCAGAGCCGTGAGCTGCCTCCCTTACCTTGATCCAGAAGTCCTCATAGAGGGCACATGAAATGACACATCTCTCAAAGAGGACCACGACTCGCTCGTGAGTGCCATTCTCTATCTCAAACTCTAAGTACTCTTTCCAGTTTTTCAGCTGAATTTTCTCCAGAGGTTTTACATGAAAGTAAGGCCTCTTGATCTGCAAGAGTCACAGGATGCAACTGGTGATTACAAACACACCACCAAGGGGGTCCAAACAATCAACAGCCACACAACCAACATTCAGTTACTGCCATTTCAGTGATCAGGGCTCCAGTGACACCTCCTCATCTCCTCAAACCAGGGTTACCCAGGTGTGTGGATCAAGGGATTTACTGCACTGACATTCTAGGCTACAAACTTCCTTTCCTAGAAAGCTTTTGGAGTGCAGAGATGCTGGGCAAGGACCCAAGGCAGCCCCGTGTCAGTGACATTATGGACACACTGGACACTGCCCACATCCATCAACACAGGTGAAGTGCTCACTGTGGTACACTCAGCCCACAAATTAAACTCAGAATTTGGTTGAGAATCATGACAAGGAAAGACAGCACTGAGCTGGACTTCCTATTAAGTATTTACATCAAGCTGGTTATAGCAAGACCATGAATTAGCACCATCATGTTATTGTTGATGGCTGCAAGAGGGGCTGGGTGGGACAGAGCTCTGGTGGGACAGAAAATTAAACATTGCTCTGTTTACATTTAAATTGCTTTGTCTGGCATCCTGCCAGAGATCCTTTGCTTTTCCTCACCATCTTTAATTGCATTTGATTATGTCTCTCCTGTGCTGCAATTCCCTCTCAGATCCAAACCCACACAAATGGATGAAGAACTTACAGTAATTAAGGAGAATCCAACTCTTCAAGGCCACCTGAAATTTAAAGCCAAACCCCCCCTTCATGCTCCTCACTGACCTCTGGTGTGGAACCCAACACTCTGTGGCCATTTTGACCAGCGCACAGTCCCATTCCTGCTAAAAACAGCTCTAAGCAACCCCCAAAGTCTGGGTGGGATCTGTGCCCACCCACCTCTCTGCTGTCCTTGACAGACACGCTGAACTCTGCATTTGCAGCTCCCCCCAGCCCCTTGGTGCTCCAGGGCAGACACTCTCTCGTGGTAACAAGAGCACATTGCGGCCAGGAGCAAGGGGACACTCAGCTTCCCACACCTTTCCTGCCCAATGCCCGCAGTTCCAGTGCTCTCCCAAGTCCCACAGGTCTGCAGCTTAAGGCTTCCCAGGGCAGGAACCTGGGACACTCTGACTGCTCTGCTCCCTCCTGCCACGGGTCGCTGGCACAGAGCCCCCTGACAATGGCTCCCCACTCTGTCTGTGAGCTCCTGGGCCATCGAGGCACCCGGCCCAGACCAACCCAGTGCAATAAATCACCCACCAGTTCTGACATCACCCAGCCCAATAGAGAGTCTCTGAAACTCTGTCCCAGCTGGGTAACACAAAGGATTCTTTAGAACAAGAAGTAAATTTAAAACAAGGACCATGTTTGCCAGGAAGAAAATTATGAAGTTGTTTTTCTCAAATGTAATCCAACTTAATTCTACAGCAAAAGCTGTATATTTGCAGTGATCAAATTATTAGTTCAATTAATTACTTTTAATACATTATATACAGGAGGTCCATAACAAAAGTTACCTGATTAAGTGTGTAATGTTAAAATACAAAACCACAGAAATTTCATCCTCCTTTGAGCACAGGCTTACCTTTCAAAGGGAATCCCCTCCATCCCCTCATGCCTTTGCACCACCCCAGATGCACGAGGCAGCACTAACTCTCAGGACTCACTGGCTTAGCAAACATTACAGCACCTTGCCTCTCTCCAAACACTGCTCAGAGATCTTTACATCATCAGGTGCCAGGTGCCTCTTCACAAGAAAAATGGCAGAGAAGTCAAACTGCTCCAACTTTGAGTCTCTGTTCAAATCCCACCCCCCCCCCAACAGCTTAAGGCTGTTTCACAGAATTCCCAGCTCCCAGTCCTGTTTCCAAACCACTTGCTCGTGTTGCCTCACACAAACCCCACTTACCGCTTCCTCAAACGTCCACCTCTTACTGACTTCATGCTCGTTGTGGTTAAATATCTCCTGATGGATCTCAATGATTCTGTGCCTCATGTTCTCTATCTCAGTGATTAGCTAGAACAGAATTTTAACAAATGTAACACAGGCAGACATGGTATCACCTCTGTAACTGCTTCCTGTGCCAGTGAAGTGCATGGATTCTCCCTGAGCAGCCAGGGAAGGGCTGGGACACTGCCTGATGGAGCCTTGGCACACACAGCTGAACTGGCTTTTATCTTATGCTAAAGCTCATTTGAGATTAAGGCTGGATTTGGATCCTAGTCAGCCCCAGTTTCAGTGTCTGTGTTCTCACCATCAGCAATTCCTTCGGACAGCTCTGCACTTTCCTGGGCCTGTAAGAGTCTGAACCTGCCCAGGCCACTGCTGATGAGGAGTTTTCTTAGACCACAGATCCCAATCTGCTGATCTGGAATAATTACTGTTTGTTCCTAAGGTTTTGTACAGCGCTTCTTTCATTTTCTCACTCATTTCTTTAACACCTCTGCCAGCACTGGAAGGGGCTGTCCTGTTACCACACGAGCCACAGGGCAGCGATGTGCTCTGGGCACAGCTCAAGTGGCTGCAGGGGAACCCTTGCCCCAGCCCCAGGGAAGGACAGGGGTGGCCACTGGTGGGCTCAGTGATGTGCTGGGCTGCAGGACATTGATATGTACGAGCTCTCTGGGCACAGCCCAGCTACAGCAGACTCAGCTGGCTGCAGTGCAATCCCTGCCCCTGCCCCAGGGAAGGCCAGGGCGGCCATGCCCACCCCGTGCAGGTGCCCACCCCGTGCAGGTGCCCACCCCGTGCAGGTACCTTGGCGGGGTCGGTGATGTCCTCGGTGCCGCAGGGCAGCTCATCCCCGTCCTCGCCGCTGTGGCCGCTGGCGGCCGCCAGCTCCCGGCGCAGCTGCACAAACTGCTCAGTGGTCAGGAAGTCTCGGGGCAGGTTGTTCTGGATGTGCTCTTTAAACCTAACAACAGCCACAAAGCAGGCATGCAAAGGGGTTGTTTCATGCTGCACTGCTGCCCAACAGGGCACAGCTGTAAATCCCAGGGGGTTCTGCTTCCCTTCACGGCTCCTGAGTGACACTGAGAGTGCTGCCAGCACCCACCACCCTCACCAGTGCCGTGTGTCAAAGGGAAAGGGCAGCACGGCAGGCTGACAGAACCCTCGCCATGGAAAAGAGATGGCAAAGGACAAAACCAGTTATAAAGGAAATACTTTATTTCCCACGCCAGGAGATCTGTAGAAGTTACAGGAAAGACTGTGTGCAATTTAACTGAGGTTGCTGCTCACCTCTCCCTACAAATGCAGAATTCCACTGCCTAGAACTTAATCAGGATTCCTCTTTATTCAGTTAAATCGGTGCTTCACCACACGTGGGCATTGCACCAGAATTAATATTCAAAACTGCTCATTCTGATTTCTCAAAAACATCCTCTCTTCTTCCCCACACTTCCAATGCCTGTCCTTATTCCACAACAAAACACCTGAATTTAGCTAAAGCCAAATTCCTCAAATGTGCATCAGTACTTTAAAACAACCAGTCCAACTGCCTGAGTATGTCAGTAAATAACTACATAAAACTGTTTCAAGTTCTTGCGCTGAGTATTTCCACCTTTCACATGGCATTAACTCCCTTTACCTCTGGAAATGATGGCTGTAGAGCTGCGTTGGGATTCCCAGGATGCGGTCATAGATGGATGTAACTTCCCTTAGGTTTCCCTGGTCATTTTCCCAGTTTATATACATTTCCCAGAGTCTGTCAGAACGGAAATCTGTCCCAGCAGCCAGCACTGCATGTTCATAGGCTCTGGAAAAGGAAATTGTTTTACAGCGGTTTCCGGATGCCGGGACAGAACAAGGAAGGAAAGTCCTGGCTCTTATTAAAGGTTATGAGCACCCTCATTTATTTGAAACTAGACTTATACTAATTATTTACATTCTTCAAGGTGTTCTCTAGATATCTGCAGCAAGGTGTCTAGAGATTCAGAAAGCTCACACTCATTTTCTTCTTGCACTACCACAACAGAATAAGTAAAGGCAACAGCAAAAGCCACTTGCAGAACACAAGATATTAGGAAAACACACAACCTTTATCACTTTTGTCTTGTACAGACTACTCCAAACCCACCAGTGCAGCAGTGTAACACCCAGAAGCTGTGCAGCAATTCTGCAGCCTGATTCAGATTCAGTTCCAGTTCAATTAAGCTTTCTGATCAAACTCTAGTCCAACCCTTTAACCAGGCCCACTGCCAGCCACAGCAAGCAGACACATCCTAGCCATACCCTGGAAACCCCAAGGAATTAAATTCCAAGATTCCTAATGCTGCACTAAGTATTTCTTAACATCCAGTCTGAAGCTCTCAAGCCACAGCTTTTGCCCCTAGTACCACACTGTATTGTGTCCCCTTTCTTCTGGAATTTGGCTCCATCATCTCTTAAAAGCCCTTAAAGCGACACCAGGCTACTATTAATTTGTCCTTTATCTTCACAACACAGTAACCTGACCCCACTGGTGTGCATGGCTATCAGGCTGCTCCCAACTCACCCCCGGATGGTACTGTTAGTTTCAGGATCAGCAGGGTCCAAGGTCTCCTTTAGGAAGTTTATATAATGTATCCAAAGATCAACACTAAGAGGAATTGCCTGAAGCCCTCGGCGATAGACCTATGAAGAGAACATGAACTGTACTTCAAATCCTTAATGGGGTCCTAAGAGAGAGGCAACACTGTGTTATCCGGTGAACCTTAGAAATACTAATTACTGGAATTTTGTTTAAATAATCTACCATTACCATTCGGGTGGAGGTTGGATAGAACATGGCAATGTTCTGATCTCCACGTGCAGAGTCTTGATCTTCAAAGCGCAGCGGTCCCTGCATTCTGACCAGGTTGTGTGGGCAGGCTTTGGGGTACAGACCATAGGGCACAGACCCATTAGAGCATCATTGACAGCGTCTGACCAAAAATGCAATAAGATGGAGCAATTGTGACCAGCAAACCAACTATATTGCTTTGAAAATGAGTAATAAATGGAAGTGACAGAAAAGCCCTGCCCTACTTGTTAAGCTGCAGTGTAATACAGAGGCTTGCACTGCAAAGCTTGACAAACTGTAGAGGTTTAACGCACCTGCCAACAAAGAGAGAGAACATTAGCTCCAAATGCCACAGCTGGGACACGTGCAAACACGTCCCTCGAGCCCTGGCCGTGCAGGGCAGGCACTGGCAGCCCAATGACTCGCAGTGGGACAGTCATTGTTGGCTTTGGGACTGGTGGCAGCGCTGGCCCTGGGCCCTACGTACCTCGTCTGACTGCTTGACGTTGTCGTGGCGCTTCTCCAGGTCCGCGTACTTCTTCCAGTACCCATAGCAGTAGGGGTAGTGTGTGAAAAACCTGTCAAAGGCTTTCCTGGCTGCTGGCAAGTGGTTCTGTGGGAAACACAGAGTGAGCACAATCAGTTCTTTCCTTAGGAACAACTTCAGTTTATTTTACAGACAATTATTAACAGAGTGTTAGAAATGCTTGGTGTTATTTTGACATTCAGCAACCTGGGCTCACGGAAGGTGTCTCTGCACATGGCAGGGGGGTGGAATTGGATGAGCTTTAAGGTCACTTCCAGCCCAAACCATCCTGGCATTTTATGATTAAATGACAACAGTGGCAAGGACAACTGCCTTAAATCAGCATCCGTGACAGCCTGATGTCCATTCTGCATTTGCCACTGGAATCCCATGTCTTGTTTTAGTTCTTTATTTATTTCCAGGAGACTGAGGAGAAAGGGGCAGGCACTAACCTCCTGCTCTACATACTGCAGTAGATAAACCCATCCTGTGAAATCCTGCGGATTGTCCTCTACTACTTTCCAAAACTTGTCAAAATCCGGAGGGAAGCCAGCCTCGATATCTGTGGTCTGTAAACTCTCAATGTTTGGAATTTCGCTCTCCTGCGTGTTATCCTCATTGAGGTCGGGGGAGCTGTCCGGGGACTGCTCCATCTCAGTGACACTCATGATCTCGGTGCTGAAGTCCATGTGCTGCTCCTCGGCCACGCTCTCGGCGCTGGGCTCCGCACTCTCATTGCCCACAGTTGGCTGCTCCTCCTCCGTGCTCTCCGAGTTCTCCATGGCACCGCTGTGGGACTGGATCCTGTGGGAACAGAAGGATTCAGTGCTCCTGTAGCGAGATTCAAGCAGAGCTTGGGTGTGAATCGGCAGCTCAGAGTGTCCCAGGTGCTCCAGGCATCCCCGTATTTCACCACAACCCTGATTACATCTGTCTCACACATCAGCCTTGTTCAGCAATAAAAAATATTAACAGCAGTCATAGATTTTCACATCTGCACATAGAAATCGTTGTGGGTTGCTAAAAAACTGTCACAGGGAGCTATCGAGGTATAAAAGCGAATCATCACAGCTTTCCTGTAGGAGTCCAGTGGAAGTTTATTTTAAATAAAGAATTATGCTCAAATTCCATAGAAACATTCAGGCTGGAAAAGCTGTCTGAGACCATCAGGTCCAAGTTACTCCAGCAGTGCCAAGGCCACCACTAACCCATGTCCCTAAATTCATTCAATTCTCCTACTTAGTACGAGCCAGTAACTTCTTTATGAAATAATAGCTGTTAAAAGGTGCCCTCAATGCCAGGCTAAATCAAAGACAAGAATTACTGTCAGCACCAACTCAGTCCCCACTAGCGATGTCCAAATAAACCAACCAGCACCAGAGGGCCACAGAAATGCTCTGGCTGCCCCTAACCCACAGCCCCTCACTCCCCCCCACACCCAGTGCCAGGCGCTTCCTCCTGCCCCTTGGGACAGACTCCTGCTTCCTCCCACTGTTCCTTTGATGCCCCTGCCAGGAGCCACTGCCTGGCCCTGCCCTGCTGTGCCAGCGCCTGGCCAGCCTGACCTGGCTGCATGCCACCCTGCCTCGGCCTTCCCTCCTGGAGCCGGAGCAGGGGCACTGAGCCGAGCCTTCTCCCTGCCCCTCACAGCTCAGGGATCCTAGGGAACACCACCCTGCAGGATACAGCAGCTCCCAGCTGTGAGTCCAGCTGGGATGAAGGGCAGTGTTGGACTGTCATCCTCACACACTGCACTGCCACTCCTGGCTCCTTCTGTTCTCCTCGGAGCAGGTGGCAAAGCATTTGGGATTTTAAAAAGAAAAGAAGTCCCCACCCCAGAACTCTCCAGAGTTCTTTCACACTGAAAGCCTAAAGAGACAGCACCCAGACCACTGCTTTCACTTTGACAAGGACATGGGTAAAACACCACCATATAGAGGGGGAAGTTCTGGCCAGAGAGGAAAAAATCTCTCTCCCTTATCTCCAGCAGCTTCAACTCCAGGGATAACAGTTCATGTTTTCCCAGGAGTTCACCAAGACAAGGAACTCCAGCACAATGCTAAAGAGTCCATGTGGTCTATCCTGCAACTTCTCTAATAACTGCTTTTTAAATGTATTTCTGTTCTCCATCATCTGGCAGCCATGGGCTCAGAGCAGCCTGGGATAGTGGAAGGGTGGGACCGGATGGGCTTTAAAATCTCTTCCAACCTAAAGTATTCTATGATTCTATGATTTTGAGAAGAAAAACATCATTTGTAACATTGCATTATACATTAAGTATCAAAGAGTATTGCTGTGCCTTTACCAGTGCAACAGGCAGAGATCTGGATAATTCAAAGGCTGCTGCACTTCAGAGGGTACCTTGTGCAGGTTCTAAAGTCGAGGGGTAGGAGGAGGCAGTGACACAAACAGCAGCCCCAGCACCATTTACAGCTCTAAAATTTGAGGTAACCAGTGACAGAGGTAACTAGTGATGGGACAAGAGGAGATGGCCTCAAGTTGCACCAGGGAAGGTTCACGTTGGATATTGGGGAAATTTCTCTTCCAAGACGGTTTTCCACCCTTGGCACCCAGGGCAGTGCTGGAGTCCCCATCCTTGGAGGGATTTAAAAGCTGTGTGGATGTGGCACTTGGGGACAGGCATCAGTGGTGGCCTTGGTTGTGCAGGAGAATGCTTGGACTTAATGATCAGCCTTAATAATTCCATGATTCCATGGATTCTACCATTTTTAGAAATGCAGTAATTTACGACCTAAACTTATTCTGATGTCTAACAGATGTTTTCTCCCTCGACCTGATTCAGAAGACATTTTCCACCTTAAAAAAACTGCCCTCCAAATCCAGCTGTCTTCAGATTAGGAGGGGAAAAAAGAATGAGGGAGAAGCAGTACGGATCAGCACACAAGGTCTGACCTGCACACGAGGCTTCAAACTGAAACCAAGTCTGACAGCTGTTCCAGCAAAAGGCCTTCCAATCTTGTCGCTGGCATATCCCAAAATCTGACAGCAATCCATGGTTTAAACCAGCCAATGCAATAGGCCATGCCTAGGCCACCAAACTCCACGGGTGGGCATGAGGCTGGAGCACACCAGGGAAACTTAATTCCGGGGTTTTCACCTTAATTCCGGGGGTTTTTATATCACACAGGCTAAATAACTGAATCAGAGTATCAGACAGCTACACACACTGGTATTAAATAATTGATGCCAACATGTATTATTCACCCTGTTACCAGCAAAAGACTGCTGTACACAAAACTGCCGGTCACAAACGTGAATGAACGAATGGAACACAAACAGGGAAGAGGGGCAGGGGCAGGAATGTGGAGCCTTATCTGAGCCCTGCCCAGAGCGCTCCATTCACACCCCTGATAAGGCGCTGCTGGAACCACCCGGGGCAGGGCCGGCGCTGCCGGGCCCAGCACGGCTGTGCCGGGATTAGGTTTGAATCACGGAATCGTTTACTTCGGAAAAGCCTTTTAAGGCCATCGAGTGCAACAGGTGCCCGATGCCCACCTTGTCCCCAGCCCAGAGCTCTGAGTGCCACCTCCAGGAATTCCTGGGACACCTCCAGGGATGGGCACTCCAAACCTCCCTGGGCAGCTCCTGCCAAGGCCTGAGCACCCTTTCCATGGGGAAATTGCTCCCGATGTCCCACCTGAGCCTCCCCCGGCCCAGCCTGAGGCCGTTCCCTCTCGCTCGGGGCCTCTCTGGGCCCGGTCAGAGCAATCACGTCACCGGCCGCGAGGCGCGGAGCGGCTCCGCGCGGGCCCGTTACTCGCTCAGCGGCCGTCCAACGCACAGAACGGGGATACAAGGGCACAACAGGGACACCGGGATACGCCCCCACGGCACAGTTCACCCCTCGGGCACACCCAAGGCCCGGGAGCGGCCGCGGGAGGCGGCGAGGCCGACACGGCGCTCGGAGCGCCCCGCGCACGGCCCAGCCCAGCGCCCGCTCGCCTCTGCCTCCCGCCCCGGCTGTCCCACGGCCCGGCCGCTCCCGGCCGCTCCCGGCCGCTGTCGGAGCGCCCCGCTCTCCTCCCCACGGCCCCGCGCCCCCCGCAGCCCCCTCGCCGGTACCTGCCGGGGCCGCCACA
>NW_024582054.1:35514591-35519118 GCF_017639235.1 Corvus kubaryi
CAGAGCCACAAGGTCCCCCCTGAGCCTCCTTTGCTCCAGCCTGAGCCCCTTTCCCAGCTCCCTCAGCTGCTCCTGGGGCTCCAGACCCTTTCCCAGCTCCCTCAGGAATTCTCCAGCCCCGTCCCAGCTCTGTTCCCTGCCCTGGACACGCTCCAGCCCCTCCATGTCCCTCTTAAGGTGAGGGGCCCAGAGCTGATGCCAAGATTGGAGGTCCCTCAGCAGTGCCAGCACAGGGGGATGGTCTGGATGCCCAGGTCCTGCTGCCACATTATTCCTGGTCCAGGCCAGGTGCCTTTGGCCTCTTGTCCACCTTGGCACACCTGGGCTCACATTCAGCCGCTGTCACCGGGTTCCTTTGAGCAGAGCAGCTCTTGAGCCACTCCTTCCCACCCCATTGCAGAAATACATCCCTGTACAGAAATAAATCCCTTTATTTATATATCCCATTGTGTCCCGTGTCCAATGTGTCCAGAGCCCGCAGCTGGGGAAGGAGAAGGGTTGGAGTTTGTTCTCCCCCCCTGCCCAGCCCTGAGACAACAAATACTGCACCACTGCCTGTGGGGGTACAAAAATACATGTTTTTCACAAATAGCGCTGCGTCACTGCGTCCAGGATTCTCTTCCATTTTCCTTGTAAAGTGCAGTGCTGATGTGACCATGTGGTTCTTCATGAGCAATCCAGGGTCAGGTCCTGGGCCGGAGCCTCTGAAGGGAAGCACAGATGGGCTGGAGCGGCTCCTCCATGGCCACGCTGGTGACAGTGAGGGGAGCCAGCCCCGCACTGCCCAGCACAGCTCCGTAGGCTCTCCCAGCATGGCCCAGTTCAGCCCCGCAGACTGTCCCAGTTCGGTCTGGCAGGCTGTCCCAGCACAGCCCAGTTCAGGCCCTCAGGCTGTCCCAGCACAGCCCAGTTCAGCTCCCCAGGCTCTCTCAGCCCAGCCCAGCCTGGTTCCAGGGCCTCTCCCAGCCCAGCCCAGCTCTGCAGTCTCTCCCAGTCCAGCCCAGCCCAGCCCAGCTCCAGGGGCTCTCCCACAGCTCCCCCAGGCCCCGTGGGCCAGCACAGGGGCCATTCCCGCCCGCCCGTGTCCCGGCAGCACCGTCCGTGTGTCCGGCTGAGGCAGCGCTGCAGCTTCACCTGCGGGGATGGCGATTTCATGTTCCCGTCTCCAAAAGCTCCTCCAAGCTCTTCCTGATGTGCGGGGGCTGGGCTGCAGCGTGGGCGAGCAGGCCGGGGCCCATCTGTGCGGACAGGGCCTGGGCCAAGCTGGCCGTGGCCGCGCGGCCGCCGCCGGGGCCGGGCACGGAGCCGCCGCCGGCCGTGCTGCCCAGCAGGTGCCACAGCACAGGCAGCACCTTCTGCTCCACCGCACTCGGCTTCCGCGGGTACAGCTCCGGCACCAGCTCTGCAGGGCAGCAAGCAGCGGCTCAGCATAAAATACTCACTTAAATTACAGTTCAGATGTGATGCCCGGCTTTGAGAGGGGTTTAAATCGTCTCCTCAAACTGCTGCTGTACACGAGAGTTTGCTGCTGCAACGCCGGCAGCTCCCACAAAAAATATGTGATTTCCCCACAATCACTCCTGTTATCCTCTCCCAGCAGTTTACACAGTAGCACCAGTGCTGCTGATAATTACACTTTTCCATTAAACTGAAAAACTGAAACAAATAAAGGGGATTTTTGGTTGGTCTTTTTTTCAGTTAGGATTCTCATAAGGACCTTTATTTCTCACAGTGTAAGGTCTGGTACTTCCAATTTCCCCTCTATCTCACAAATAAGCAATAGGTATTTAAGAAAAAAAGCAGCCTTATGCTGTAAATATAGAATCATAGAATGATGGAATATCCTGAGCTAGAAGGGACCCACAAGGATCACGAGCCCAACTCCTGGCCCTGCACATATATACATAAAATATATGTAAAAAATAAATATATATGTTTAAAGATGAAATATTTTCCCTACTTGGACAATTAAACCACTGAATCATTTTGGTTGGAATAGATCCTCAAACATTAATTCAGTGTTTCATTAGCAAATGCCAGAACAGCCTCTTCTGCTGTATAATATAAACCCCTCCAAAAATCCCAGCAAGAGAGGGACTGTTTAAAGGCTGATTAACACCCTCAGAAAGCATAAATTTAGGGATATTTCAAGAACAGCCTGTCCATTGTGTTACTGAGTTCCATTTCACACAGAACTGCTCTGAAAGTGAGCCAAGGAACACGTTTGGTTCAAGCATATTTCCCATAAAGACACTCCTTGTTCACTTAAAACATGGAAACCGAGCCTTTCTCAAGGAATTCCTGGCTGGGAGGGTGGGCAGGCCCTGGCACAGGGTGCCCAGAGCAGCTGGGGCTGCCCCTGGATCCCTGGCAGTGCCCAAGGCCAGGCTGGACATTGGGGCTGGGAGCAGCCTGGGACAGTGGGAGGTGTCCCTGCCATGGCAGGGGTGGCACTGGGTGGGATTTAAGGTCCCCCCAACCCAAACCAGTCTGGATTCCTGGCAAGAGTATGAGGGAATGAGCACTGGGAGAGGGAATACAGCCTAAGGTATTTATAAATGTTAATCCTTAAGGTATTTAAATATATAAGGTCTTTAAATTTAAATTAAATCCTTAATATATTTATAAATATTTATAAATTCCAGGTATTTCTAGATCTTCCAGCTGACTATATAATACTAATAACAATCCTTTGTTTTGTCAGCAACAGCTCCAATTTCCATTAAAGAGCTGAAATGTGACAACTGTTGCACAACCTCCTGAGACAGAAGGGAAGGTACAGAGCCATCTCCACCTGGCAATTAATTTCCCTAATTAAGGTGGTACCCAAGCAACCAACCAAGCAAAGGAAAACATCACTTTACCAGCCAGCTTTTCTGTCAGGTCCTGCTTTGCTTTTCCACTCAGGAACTGGGCTTTGGTGCAGAGCGGCTGCAGGAGCAGGGAGTTGTCTACAGGCAAAGAGCAGAACACGTTAAATTCTTAAATGGGAAATTAAATTCTCTGGAAATAAACACAATGTGGGAAAAGGTAAATAAGAAAATGCTGTGGAAAAATGACCAAGCACTACTGAGCCATATCAGGATGATTTGTGTGGTTTAAAAAGGGTGAGAATAAACCCAATGGTTTTTACACAGTGTAACAACTCTGTGAAACTCTTGGAAAGAGTAACACTTTCAATTTACAACTTAATCACCACAACCGAAACTGTTCCAAATTAAGAGAGAATAAATTGCTTACCCAAGTGTTGACATAGAGCCTGGATAACGTTTGTGGCAGCTGCATAAATCCCTGGATTTTTGGAGTTGAGGTTGTTGTCCACTATGGCAGGAATTAACATGTTGATCACAGGTGATAAATTGTCTTTGAGCAGTGGAATCATCCTGTGCATGGCCTCCAAAGCCACCTGGTTCACTTTGCTGTTGGAGTCGTGTAAGCGAGGCTTGAAAGCATCAAAGATCTGGAAAAGCATCCAAACACCACTCGTGGAATTGGGAATCAGTGCTTGAGGTGCAAAGCTCGTTACCTGCTTTATTGTTACACTCTAATTGTCCATCTCTGCAATGATGGCTCTGGTATCTCCAGGGGTTGGAAACAGATGGTCTGTAAGGTCCCTTCCAACCCGAACCACTCTGGGATTCTGGGATATGCAAATACCTGGGATCATTTTCGGGGCAAGTCAAGCAACATTTGGTATTTTAACCCCGTGCATTATTCAACCACATCTCACCTCATCTGCCCTGAGTCCCTGCAGTGCAACGGACTCCAGGCACAGTAACTCTCACTGTGACTCATACTTCCTGCAAACCAGTATTTTTATGGCTCTGTTCAGCACAGGGAACGTTTGAAAGGTTTCAAACCCGTTCAGTTCGGATAGCAGGAAGTTCCAGAGCAGAACTCCATCATTCCACACACAGACACGGCACTGCTGGAGGACAAGCTTGGGTTTCCTTTCATTGTATCCATCTTTAATTCACACCTGCTGGACCTCTTCTTTCTCCTACAGAACTCCCTTTCCTACTGGACAGGATCCTCATCCTGAGCATTAGCACAATACTTTCCTCACCTTCTCCCACACACAAACTTCTAACTCTACTTCAGACAGTTTTTCAGTTCCTAATTAAACCTTTCTGCTTTTTTTACAACTATTCCACTATTTGGATATTTACCCAAGAGTGGCATGAAAAACAGCACACAGGATTCCAGAAATCATGGAATCACAGACTGGTTTGGATGGGAAGGGATGTTAAATCCCATCCCATTCCACTCCCTGCCATCATCAGGGACACCTTCCTCTATCCCAGGTGGCTCCAAGCCCTGTCCAAGCTGGCCTTGGACACTTCCAGCGACCCAGGGGCAGCCGCAGCTTGTCTGGGCAGTAGTTCAAAAGTGCTGAGTGAAAACTTCCATGTTTCCCTCCTCTTCCCTTCCATGTTTCCTTCCTCTTCCCTTCCAAGTTTCCTTCCTCTTCCCTTCCATATTTCCCTCCTCTTCCCTTCCATGTTTCCCTCCTCTTCCCTTCCATGT
>NW_024582054.1:35519128-35548427 GCF_017639235.1 Corvus kubaryi
CCTCCTCTTCCCTTCCATGTTTCCCTCCTCTTCCCTTCCATGTTTCCTTCCTCTTCCAAGTTTCCCTCCTCTTCCCTTCCTTTCCTCCCTTAGTGCCCCACACAGACGCACCCCCTGCTCCTCAATGCTCTCTGTTAATCACCCTTATACCAAGAAGGACCAAGACTTTTATGGAAAACTTTGTGACCCGGCTCTAAATCCCTTTGAATTCCGGCCTTTCCCTGGAGTTACCTTGACGATGTTGGCAAGCACCAGGGCCGGGTTGCTCTCCGTGTCCGCCAGCAGCTGCCGGACGCCGCTGATGCGCTCCCGGAAGTCTTTGGCATTCAGTGACCCGATAATGTCCCTGACATATTCCTCACCTTCCAGGGCACTGCGAGGAGCTGCTCTCCTTGGGGCTTCGTGGGCCTCTGTGCTGTCCCTGTGGGAAAGGGGAACGTTATTCCATGTATTACCGCAGGCCCTGGCCCTAGGGTATATCACCGTGTCCCACAGCCACAGGGAGGAGGAGGAGAGAAGCTCCAGCAGGCAGGAATTGTGCAGCAGGATTGATTTATTTAATTATTTTACAAACTCTTTTATAGACTTTTTTCTTTATAGTCTAATTGGACAAAGGATCAGCCACCCCTTGGGGTGATTGGCTAAAATCCTAAAAGATCCATTGTCAAAATATTTTCTACTATACCATAAACAAGACTTTCCAAGGTTGCAGGTGGCTTGGTTGTTTACATTCCCTGCTACCTCTTCTGTGAGAGAGAAAAGTCTCTCACGGACTTAGAAAAATAACAAGAAAACCCTCACTAGCAGCATTTTTGTATCTACATTCCATGAGCCACGTTGGAACAGGAGGCTCATCCCAGACATTCTCTTCCCATCTAACTGCAAGTATCAGGAGTAAACAGAAACTTTCGCCTTAAACACAGTGAATTAAAAATAAATCACCGAACAGCAATCGTTGTTCCCAAAGTCTTATATCCATTCTGCTCCAAATGCAGCTGGTTTTGTGACCAGTAACAACTGGGAACTTCCCTCACATCAATGGGTCACAACCCTCCCAAAAAACTTATTGCAGTTTCTTTTTTCTCAAAGCACTTTAAAGTCTGACCCCAGACCAGGTGTTACCTGAGCAACGTGCCATGCTGAGGTGGAAACAGCTCTTTCTAGAACATTTATAAACATATTTCCTGTGGGACCTGATCTCATTAGAGAGTCATGGAAAGAATTCTAAAACCTGTGGAATCACCTCTCTGTCCAGGTAAGTATTTACAGACCATCCAGGCAGAGTCATTGCCTCACTCCTAATTCCTGAACACAAGGCTTGGGTGGGGAAGGGAATAAGCAATCCAAATTTATCAGTACATGTAGAATCAGTTATTATTTTGAATTGTGGAGGGTGTGTTAAAGAAATGTGGTTCTGAACAGTCACACTGCAGTCACAGCCCTCTGAATTCTGTTCTTGGATGCAGTTTTTGGCTTGCTTTAAATCTGAGAGTGTTTCTTTTTCAGTTCATTGAATCACAGAACCATGGAATGGTTTGGGTTGGAAGGACCTCAAAGCCCACCCAGCCCCACCCCTGCCATGGCAGGGACACCTCCCACTGTCCCAGGCTGCTCCCAGCCCCAATGTCCAGCCTGGCCTTGGGCACTGCCAGGGATCCAGGGGCAGCCCCAGCTGCTCTGGGCACCCTGTGCCAGCCCCTGCCCACCCTCACAGAAAGGACATAGTGGAGTGTCCTGGGGCGATCCATAACGTTCTTGTATTCCAGATCTCTCCCAGCCAGGGAGCCTCTGTGTGTGTGTGTGTGTGTGTGGTGCTATCCTGAGTGTTTTTGAAATCCCCCCACCCCGGCACTTCGCGGGATTTCCCCGTGTGGTGTTGGCTTCGTGGGCTGCTTGCTCTTTGTCCAGGCAGAGGTCCTTTTTTTCGTCCCTTTTTGGGTTCTCTTCTCATTTTTGGTTTTTCCCTCAGCTCGGAGGGACTGCACTGAGCGGGTCTGAGCTGCCTTAAGGATGAATTCTGCGGGTGCCCGTCCATAGCTGAGGAATCCCAGCAGGAGAAGAGCAGCCCCACTCTGGATCACCGTGGGCAGAACCAGCCAGGCAGAGTGGTCCCAGCCCTGGTGCTTGGCCTGGCCCTGCCTGTCCCCTGATGTGGGGAGGAGGCTGACCCTGGATGAGCTGTCGGGCCTTTGTCTGCTGCTGGAACTGCTCCAGGAGGCTCCTGCCTTCCAAACACGGATCTGACACCAGCTTGTCCCTTTGTCCTAAATCCTGAGACCATCCCTGAGAGCAGTGGGTGTTTCCAGGTCTCTCCTTGCTCCTGTGGAGTCCATGAGATGTAGCACTTTGCTATGCAGCAGTTATTTACATTTCCCCCTGCTGCCTGTTGGCATTCTGTTTGTTAATAAACTGTTATTTTCTCACTTGTATCTACTCGTATCTCATTCCTTATTGGCAGAGAGGGATTGATTGGAATCAAGAGGAGGCTCCTCATTTCAGAGTGCCCCCCTCTTTAAACTGTCTCAAAGCAAGACAAGGTGACAGTGCTGAGGTGGCCCCACCAGAACCAGCTGGCAGAGGGTGGGAGGTGACACTCTCTCCTCACTGATGGATCCCACGGGACCAGTAGGAAATGGGAAGTAGCAGTATGGAGCCCTACATGGGGAGTCAGGGAAGCTGCTGAAGGACAAAGTGGATCCAGTCACACTGCAGAGGTGAGAGCCTCCAGCTGGCTCTGGACATGCTGAGCAGAGAAGTGGCCAACACTCTCCCTCTGCACTGGCTGGTGGATGGTGGCAAACGTTCTGTGAGAGTGGCAGGGAGGGTGGGAAAAGGGCAATTGGCAGAGGGAAACTGATTCTGGCTGCTGGAAAATGGCAGGACATCAGTGCCTGGGTAGAGAGGCTGACAGTGAAAGGCCATCCTGTGCCTGAGAGTCGGGATAATGAGGAGCATCACAACAACAAACAGCGGGATCAGGCTGCAAGAGTAAAGTGTCATGGGCAGATCTGGACTGGCAACACAAGGAGAGTGATTTCCAGCTTGGTGGGCCCGTGCTGCCTCAGCTCAGCGGGGAAGAGGGGCCACCTCTAAGTGGGCTCAAGACCGAGGGGTGGCTTTAACCACAGACACTGTATCCCGGGTAATCCATGACTGGATCCATGAAACGTGAGCTGAGATCAAGCAGGACCAAGAGGGTGAAGCCCCTGTGGTCTGGGGTCTAAGTATCAGAATGGGGAGGCCCTGTGGCACAGACCAGGGGATGTTAGGAAAGACTGACTGGGTTAATCCGGCCTCGAGCAAACACAAACCCATCCATGGTTTGTCTCAGAGACGTGGCTGCACTTGGTGAGTGACACAGAAACGTGTTGTGTACCTCAGGGGGAGTTGATTTGGGCTGAGATTGGCCTGTAATGTTGGTTGTAAAAATGCCTGCTGAATGTCACTGCCACTGCACAATTTAACTCCCATGCACTGCTCCAGTCCTAGCAGTGATGGACCCCATGAACTCTGCCCATACCCTGGGGATGGGCAGTGACCACTGCAATAACTGTATTTGTACACAGCTATATGTATAATGTATAGATATCTGTGTTTACAGTCCAAATGTACTCCTTTGTGCATCAATCAGATGATATGGAATAAGGGGTGGGATGTCCTGGGGTAATCTATAAAGTCATTGTAATTAACATCTATCTGAGCCCAGAAATTGTTACTGTACCTCCAAGACCTAAAAAAAGTCAATATAAAACCTGTAAGAAGATAAAACAAAACTTAAAATGGCCAGAATATGATCTAAACCCTTCAGCATCCCAGTCAGGGTCTAAGTCCTTGGTGACCACAGTTGTGCACAAATGACTGATTCGTTCTGCGGCTCCAACCAGGACTGGTTTTTCCATGAGTCTGAACAGCAACATCTTGGATGATGCTGCCATGGATCCATTGGATCCACATTGCCAGAGCAGCTGTGGCTGCCCCTGGATCCCTGGCAGTGCCCAAGGCCAGACTGGATGGGGCTGGGAGCAGCCTGGGACAGTGGGAGGTGTCCCTGCCCACAGCAGGGGTGGCACTGGATGGGCTTTGAGGCCCCTTCCAACCCAAACCATTCCATGATTCTGCAATTCCATACTGGGAATTCCAGGTGGTTTGTGTCCTGTGTGTGTATTCATAGATGGTCAATAGACAAATTAACTTCAAAATGCACAAAGCCATTTTAATATAACTGGTCACTCCGTTGAAGAGTTTCCCTGGAACAGGTCACGACCTTCCTTTTCCTTCAGGGATGTTGAACTTTCACAGCCCTGTGTGGCTGTTTCTGTGCTCCCTCCTTGGCCAGGTTCCTCCCAGGATAAGCACTGGAGCTCATTACCTGTCCGGGATGTTGGGAGCATCTCTGCAAGTAGAGGACAACCTCAAATGTCCAACACTTCCAGTCTGGGAACGCCTTCCTTTGGCTGAGGGTGTATCCAAGGGCATCTCCCCCAGGCCCTGCACAAAGGTACAGCAGGAATTCATGAACAAGAGAATCACAGGGAATTCATGTGGCTGCAGTGCTGGAATTGTCTACATCCAACAGCCCCTGGGACACATCCACCTGCCCCAGGTGTTCCACAAGAGCTTTCCCACACACCTTCTCTCGAAGGCTGCCAACAGCTTCCTTAATGTAAGGCAAATCCTTGGCTGGCACGAACTTCTCCAGGGTTTTATCCAAGTCAGGATGGGCCATCATGCTGAAGAGCATCTTCCGCCCGTAGAACCTGCAGGGAGAGCACCGGGACATCCAGGAACAGGGACTGGCTTTGTCACTGGGTCACTACAGGTGCGTCATTCCAAAGTGGAAGGGTGCAGGGAGATTGTGTCCAGGGCAGGGAATGGAGCTGGGAAGGGTCTGGAGCCCCAGGAGCGGCTGAGGGAGCTGGGAAAGGGGCTCAGCCTGGAGCAAAGGAGGCTCAGGGGGGACCTTGTGGCTCTGCACAAGTCCCTGACAGGAGGGGGCAGCCGGGGGGTCGGGCTCTGCTGGCAGGGAACAGGGACAGGAGGAGAGGGAACAGCCTCAGGCTGGGCCAGGGGAGGCTCAGGGTGGACAGCAGCAGGAATTTCCCCATGGAAAGGGTGCTCAGGCCTTGGCAGGGGCTGCCCAGGGAGGTTGGGAGTCCGCAGTCACTGTTACTGGAGGTCTTTTCTAACCTCAGTGATTCCATGACTCTAAGATTGCTGCTGACATGAGTAACCAGACCCCTTCCATCCTCCCCCAGAGGATGTGCTCAAGGACCACTATTTAATTAACTGACCAAATTAATGAGAACAGCCTTCCACTTCTGCTGGCTTTAACCAGGACGCTCCAGCCTTGTCAGCCAGATACGGATCAGATCCAAGTGTGGATCCCAGAGCCAGCATTCCCTCTGTGGCTGCATCTCCTCCATGCCCAGCAGGCACATCCTGTGAGCCCCTCTCCTCCCTGCAGCCAGGGTGTGTGGGAGGTATCCAGGTAATTCCTGCCACATGCACTATCCCGACAGTGCTGCCAGTGCTGGGATAGACTCAAAGCTTTGTCTGGAAGGAACCTTAAAGCTCATTCCATTCCAGCTCTGCCACTATCCCAGGGTGCTCCAGGCCTCATCCAACCCTTAATGATCCCCAAGGTATTTTCCAACCTAAGCGATGCTGTCGTGCAGGGCACACCCACAGAGCCAGGCAGAGCGTGCTCCCCGAGGGAGGGAACACTCACCGGGTTTGCTGGGAGCTGTCCTGGGCAAACCTGGCTATGGCAGGGAGCAGCCGGTCAGCCACGGGCTTGGCTCCGGCCAGGATGCGCTCCGGGCCCATGCGCTCCACGATGTCCCCGAGGTGCTGGGCTGTGCATCTCCTCACAGCTGAGTGCAGGTGGCTGGGGAGGGAAACAGGCCTGAGGGCCAGCCCTGGAGGGGCTGCTCACAGCATTCACCTGCCCTACCAAACAAAACCTTGGAATCACGGAATCCTGAATGGTTGGGCTGGAAGGGACCTCCAAGCCCATCCTGTCCCACCCTGTGACACCTTCCACTACAATTATTCTTGCTGGACACAGGCAGGGAGGTTTTAGAATTTCAGTTCTAGTTTTCCTTCAGATAATTTTATTTTACAAAGCACACGACTGTTCTTTCAACGAGCTCTAAGAAAAACCAGGCCCTGTGCTCAGAGACACATCCTGGGGACTTGGCATCACTGTAAAATTGACTAAAGCAGTGTTCAATCGACTTCTAAAGACCCTGCGGGAGTCTCACGATCCCTGTTTTGTACAAAATAAACACCTGCGCTGATGCAAAGGAGAGAACAGCCAGAATCAGCTTTCAAACTTGTGCAGCAAACGACCCTTTTATCTAAATCCTGCCTCCCCTGCTGATCCCACCTGTGTTCAAGAACACAATCCTGCAAGCTCTAACGTCTCCAATTTTATACTTGGATTAAAAATCCTACTTTGAGGACAGTTTGTAACTCCTGCTGCACTTTCAAAGGGAAAACAATAACTGTGAGGCTGAAAGACCTCACGCCATGAAGCAAACAAACCCCTTCTTCCCAGGAAAGCCCCTGCTCATGGAAACAGCTGGGAAACACTTGTGTGCACATAACACCTTAAACACAGCTCCTACAGACAAGAAACAGGATTTTTAAATTCCTGAAGTAAAGCCACTCTCAGCTCTGTCCCTGGAATCATGCTCTTGGATCATATATCTAATCACAGAACGGTTTGGGTGGGGAAGGGACCTCAAAGCTCATCTTATTCCAACCCCTGCCATGGGCAGTGACACCTCCCACTGGAATTATTCTTGTTGGTAAAGTCAAACCCAGTTTTGGAGCTGATGAAGAATCAGTATTTCTGTCTAGTCAGAATTAACAGTCATGATCACAGCAGGCTTGAAAGGAGCTGAGCAGAAACCAGGTGCATCTTAAGAGGTCTCATGAATTATAAGTGTCACCATAATTGAAGGTTTCTGTTGTGGTGAATTGAAGCAACTCAGCCCAATTTAGAGAGAACATCCCCTGGGGAATTGCAGTTGTGTCAAACAACCCTTTTCACTTCCTACGGAGACACAAATTCCCCCTTTGAAGGGTCATTCCCATATTCCTGGTCACAGCCTCTGGAGCTGGAGCTGCCCTGTGCTCCAGGGCCTTCCCTGCTGACAGGGCCAGAGTTTCCTGAAGCCAGGCCTGGAAAAGCTGCACCTTTAGGCCGTGCCTGATGTGTTACCCATTAAAAACATACTGTACTCCATGAGTTAGGAAAGTCTGAGCTGTGAACAGATTCATTTGTGCCCAAATGCTGTATTCAGCCTCACAGCTCAATTCTGATGCCTTGAGAGAGCAGAAAACCTATACAAATTCACAAACTGGAGGGGGAAAGTCCTTACAGCAAACCCCTCAGCAGGTGAGTTTGAATCTGCCAGCGAAGGTGGGGAGGTCTGACACAGACAACTCTGACCAGGAGGGCCAAGGGTCTCTGAAGCCAAGAAGGGAGAACCCAAAAAGGGCACTTCCCTTGGATGCTGAATGAAAGCCAGGGGTAGCTGCTGCCTGCTGCTCCTAAATTCACCAAATCGTGGGATCAGCCTGGTTTGGGCTGGGAGGGACCATAAATCCATGGGCAGGGACACCTTCCACTGTCCCAGGCTGCTCCAAGCCTCTTGTCCAGCCTGGTCCGGGACACTTCCAGGGATGGGGCATCCATCCCAAGTCAGTTTGAATCCCAGGAATTCATAAAGAACAGAAATCCCAAGGCTGATTTTTGCCTTTCAGTTTAAAGAGCAGGAAACTGCAGTACAGCTGTCAGGAGACAGAACCCATGTATCCCACACCAACCAGCTTCCAGGGAAAGAAAAGAGGAGAGAGAACGTTTTGAATCAAGACTAACTCTGAGGATTGGAGCTGTGCAGGAAATCTGTGGAGGGATTTCCAATGGAGCACCTGAAATGTGCCATGAAGGGAAATGTAGCCTGGGAAATGTCACCAAGGGTGGCAGAGAAGAGAGGAAGCACCAGGGGGTGCACCCAGCTCAGATGTGGTGAGCAGTGAATGAGGATGGAAAAGGAAAACAGACTGAACAGCCAGGGAAAGACAGGAATTAACTCCAGAAAAAAATGGCCAGCAGCACTGAGAAGGAAATTAAAATGCAGACACAGAGGCTCAGCCTAGAGAGGAACAGGACATCCAGCAAGATAGATGCAGCTAAAGAATTTTAAGTTATAAATCAGTTTTCCAAATAAAGAGGGGTGCTGAGAACTGGATAAGACAGGACCTGATTGCAGAGCAAAGGAGGAAAAGAACATTATGTCAGCTTTACCAGGCAAAGCAAAACAGCAGCTCCCCAAGCATATACAATGACAGCAAATAAAATTACTGAAGTGGTGCAAGCTGCCAGAAAATACACCAAGCTCCAAAATCAACAGCCAGCCTCTCACACAGTGCACAGAAGGGAACAGAGGGGCTTCAATTTAATTTATGCCAACAAACATCGCCCTGGCTTTAGCAGAGGTTTAGCAGAGCCGATTTACTGGATTTTCAAATTTCTGTTTACTGTACTCAGATTTGATGTTAAAAAGCCTACATTTGATAAATGTACTCTATTCACAATATTCTTTATAAAGTCTTTATAGGAATTACCTTTGCCCTCCATTTATAAGAGAACAAAGTGCACGTGCTGGAGTCACATTATTAACCATGGCCTTCAGTGCCTTGTCTACCTCTTCCCTTATAAAAGTGTTGGATTCCCCAGCTTTGTGCAAAAGGACTTTTACTGCATTATCTAGTTCTTGATCCATGCTCTTTTTCAGGTGGGTGAACAAATCCCCTAAACAGACCACAGCAGCTCGAGAAACACCTGAGCGTAAATTCTTGACCTGCACACAGGAAAAACCCAAAAAACAATGAATAATGTTTATCAAATAGACTTTAAAATAAATATTCATGTTTCCCCTTTGTCATTTTTAAGTAACATTACAAGCAACTGAGAAACACATTTCTAATTTGATTCACAATGGGTGAGAATTAAAATACACACTCATAAAAATGTTATTAACTTACAATCTACATTTTCTCAGTCTCTGAGTCTCAAATCATCCTTGAGACCACCCAGTTGAGGAAAACTCACCACAGGTGAGCGGCATAAATCACTTCAGAGAGCTATAAAATACATATATAGACACAGAGAGCCAGTGGAGTATTCTAATAGGAAAATTCAACCTCTTGAGCCACAGCCAAAGTTGTTTCGTGGAGCTTTGCAGTCAGAATAGGGGCATGGTAGGCAGACAAGCACCTGACAAAGTTCAGACCCTCAATTTTCTTCTCCCTGTGTGAAAAAAAAAAAAAAAATTAAATTCCATCCATTTGAAAATTTTCATTAAAATATTAAAGTGTGGAATTCTAAGGAATCAAATAGCAAACAAATCAGATAGTAAAATAAAGCAATGAGAAATCATGGAGTGGTTTGGGTTGGAAGGGACCTCAAAGCCCACCCATTCCACCCCTGCCATGGCAGGGACACCTCCCACTGTCCCAGGCTGCTCCAAGCCCCAATGTCCAGCCTGGCCTTGGGCACTGCCAGGGATCCAGGGGCAGCCCCAGCTGCTCTGGGCACCCTGTGCCAGGGCCTGCCCACCCTCCCAGCCAGGAAATAACGCAGGAAACTCTTTCCTGTGGGATGTTTTAGCACAGCAGCCTCTCAGCTGTGTCCCACAGTTCTGTTCCCAGCTGGCACCAGTGGAGATTAAAGGATCTGTTTCCTTCCCCAAACTGAAGGCAGCAGCTCTGTAACCACATTCCAAAGTCAGGAGACACTTTTATTCCACACAAAACACTAAGGAAGAGCTTCTGTTCCACACAAAGCACCAAGGAAGGAGCTTCTGTTCCACACAAAACACCAAGGAAGAGCTTCTATTCCACACAAAGCGCCAAGGAAGGAGCTTCTGTTCCACACAAAACACCAAGGAAGGAGCTTCTGTTCCACACAAAACACCAAGGAAGAGCTTCTACTCCACACAAAGCACCAAGGAAGGAGCTTCTATTCCACACAAAGCACCAAGGAAGGAGCTTCTACTCCACACAAAGCACCAAGGAAGGAGCTTCTATTCCACACAAAGCACCAAGGAAGGACCTTCTGTTCCACACAAAGCACCAGGAAGGAGCTTCTACTCCACACAAAGCACCAAGGATGAGCTTCTACTCCACACAAAGCACCAAGGACATGCTGCTAATTCCACACAAAGCACCAGGAAGGTGTCTGTGGGGCCTCTCCAGTCCTTAAACTCAGACCCTCCAAGTCTCTGTAAATGAGGGCTGAGAACCGGCCCTTCAAAGTTCCTTTAATCTCAAATCTGACCCAACTCCCCCATTCCTCTCCTCTCTCACCCACAGCCCCCCCTCACTGTTTTTTAACATTGCACCCACTTCTCTGCATTTTACGGAGATTTCCCCCGCTGCCCACCGTGCCCAGGCCCCCTGTGCACGCACCAGTCCTGGTCATTCAGCAGTGCCAGCGCCTCTGCCAGCGCCGTGTCGGGCCTGGGGAAGGGCTGCAGCTCGGCGGGGTCCAGCACCTCGGGGCTCGGCGGCAGCGGCGGCTCCCGGCAGCGGCCCCGCGGCGCCGGGCACGGCTCCTCTGCGGGAACGGAAGGGAGGGAGGGAGCATCAGCAGCGCTGCACGCTGTGTCAGCCAGAGCAGGGCACAGCGCAGAGCCTGCTGCAAAATGCTGCTGCTGCTGTGGAAAACGAGCTGCACTCTCCTGTGAGAATTTAAAGGGTTTAATAGAGAGACAATAAAAGACACATAAAATAAAGCAAAGGGATAACGGCCGGGTGCCTTGGCGCTCTGCCAAGAGCACACCTGATGCTCGAGGTGAGTCCTTTTTATACCATTTTTACTGTCTGTTCTCTATTCATATTCAAACTTTTCCAGGAGCTGTTCTGCATGGCCACTCCTTGGGTCTGCCTTTTTAGAGCATGCGTAGTCTTCGGCCTTGTGGTTTTATTTCTTTTGATTCTTGGGGTTGGGCCCGCTAGGTAAGAGTCGATGGTGGGGGGTGGATCTCTTAATTCTCCAGACAGTCAGGGCTGATTGCAGCTTTGGGCCTCTTTGCCCCCCGGGCAGAGCGGTGATAGCGGCTCCGGACTCTCCTGGCCGCCCGTTCTCCGGGCGGAGCAGCCTTTGGGCCCTTTTGTTCCCTGGACAAAGCGTTGGTCAGCAGCTCCTCGGGGCTCATCCTCTGCTCGCTTGGAGGTTCTCTTACCTGCTCACACTTGCTAACATTCTTGCTAAAAAGAGAGAAAACTACATCCACACAGCAAAAAGCACTTCTAACATTATATAATATCTACCTTTATACTTGCAAGAAGCCAATATAATCTATGTTCATAACACTACGGTGCAGGAACCCAGAGTGCTGAGAGGATTCCTCTGCCTGTTTTTAAGGGTTCTTGCCTCCCTGAACAACACTGGTTTAGCTTCAAACCTTGGAAAAAATTACCAACGGTCAGACAAGAACTAGAAAACACAGTGGTGTGAATTAGGCGATAGACTAATTAGGTGATAGACTACTATGTGAGATTGTCACAGGGTGAAAAATTTAGAGGTTTTGGGCTTCTCTTTGTAGTAAATAGGTAAGAGTAAAAAGTACCAAAATGGAGGATTGTTGTTGTTCTCTAAACCTTCTTCTCCTTCTTCTACTACTCCATGTTCTGCAGTAAAAGTGGTTTGGAATGACTGGATAGAGAATTCTGCAGTTCCTGCCCGTGTTACTGAATAATTGGTAGGAAAGTGAAAATAATGGACGTTTTTAGTAACTATTGGTTAAAATATCTTTAAAAGCTGTGTAAATCTGGATGACTCGAGCTCACTCCTGCTTTTCTGTCTTCTGTGCTGTACCTGGGTCACGCTGGTAGCTCTGTTCCTCTGATAAGACTTAATACACAACTATCTGGAAGCATTGAAACTCCAGGAAAAGTCTCTGTTTATCTTTGAAACTCCTTGCAAGGACTTTCAGCAAATTCTCTCCCATCAGGAGGGACTTGATTTAAGGCACGGTTGAGTGTCAATACGGGAAGCAGGTTTTCCAAAGGACACAGAATCCCACAATGGGTTGGGTTGGAAGGATCCTAAATCCCACCCAGTGCCACCCCTGCCATGGCAGGGACACCTCCCACTGTCCCAGGCTGCTCCCAGCCCCAATGTCCAGCCTGGCCTTGGGCACTGCCAGGGATGGGGAAGCCTCAATCACTCAGAGTTTCATTCATGTAAATTCGATTTTGCACACAACCTTCACTTCTGAGAGTCACAAACACAAAGGTAGTGGTTGTTTCATGCAAAAACAGATGCACAGTGTGCTAAAACAACATCATAAACCTTGAAGAGACACTTGAAAAATTCTGGCCACCTTTAAGCACCATCAGTAGGAGCTTTTAACATTTTTCTACTGCTTATTTTAAAGACAACTCAGTGCCAAAATGTACCCAGAAAAGGGTTTGGGGGGACAGGAGGGACTCAGTTTGCTGTTAATGCATTGTGTCATTTCAGATCCCGATCAAACAAAAACCCTCTGATGGTTCATGAATCTCCCTAACAGATTCTAGATGAAAAATGATCAACTGAATCCCCAATGAGGAATTAAATCCCCTCCAGCCCCAGCCCCACAGTGCTGATCTTCCAGAGCATCTCAGGACTGTCCACTGCACAAATAAATTGTAATTTGGGACTGTCCCACTCCACCTACCCAAATATTTTAAGAGTTTACTGTCCCAGCTTACCAGAATCTAGCAAGGATGAACACTTTGACCTCTTCAAACTGGATGTTCTTTTCAGGGAAGGGTTCAAGGCCACATTGTCTAAGGACAAAGATCCATTTCTTGGTGATGTCAATAAATCCCCACAGAAATTAAATCCTAGGAAAGAAGGAAATGTCCAGACTACAATAAAACCCATTAGAACCAAGTTAAAAACCAGTACTTCCAGCCCATTTCAGCAGCATTGAACAGGGAATATTCATTTAAGGCAAACCCTCATCCTCACTTTCTGCTGTGAGTTTCTCTGGTTCACTCATACTCAGTCTAATCCTTTCCCAAGGGTTTTCTTCCTTCCCTTCCAAGTCTTTGACTTCCTGCTGCTCTTTATGGTTGTCCTCTTTGTCTTCTTTCCTTTTCTTCCTCAGCTTCTCCTGAGCAGATTTGGACAAGGTCACTTTTATCTGCAACAAAATTCATGCACAAGTTAGCCCAGACCTGATGCCCCAGTTCTTGATGCTGGCCAAGGTCAGCATGGAAAATTAGGATTTCCTCTGATCTGACCCTTCTCTCTCATGTGTTTATGACACTTTTTGTGCCTCAGGAAAGCTCAGCCACATTTAATACATTCCCCCATTTCCTCCTTTGATCCCTCTAAGGGTTCACAACTTCAGCGGAAATCAGAAAATTAAGACATTGTTAATCATTAACTTCAAGTTTTAGTATTCCTCAAATGTTATTTTAAAGGCTTGTAGAAAGAGTTTCATTTCAATTTTTTTTGACTTTGTGTCACACTTCACTCAGATAAATCTTGCTCCATTTCCACTTGTAAAGAGTATTGAACAAACAGCACCACTCCTCAGGAAACCAGGTTATGGGCAGATATTCAGGGAGGCTTTTAAGAAAAATTTAGGAATGGAGCTGGATTAATTCATCCCTGGGGAAAACAGGACCTGATCCAACCCAGCCAATCCCTCCTTCCACATCTGCACGTGCTGTGAGAGTCAGGGAGGGCATTTTCCAGCTCCACTCCCTCCTGCAGCCCTTCTCCAGGGATTTCTGAGCGTGGTGGGAAGCTCCTGGCACATCCATTTGCCATCCAGGTGGCACCAAGAGGAAAAGCCAGGAGCAGCAGCTCGATGGCTTTGGCTGTTCCCATCAATCTCGTGTTGCCCCAGCACAGAGACTGCGGCTGTGCTGGGCTGGGTTCACCCCCACAAGACCAGGATGAGATGGCACCAAGCTGGGCAGTTCCTACCTCTCCTTCATTCTCTGCATGGCAATGGGAGTGGGAAGCGCTGGTCTGCTGGAAGCTTCTCCCTGGGGCTGCCTCAGCTCCCTCCCTGGCAGCCTGGTCATCCCCATTGGTCATGTGAGCTCGGGCAGGAGGGCTCCCAAAAACACCTGGGGGGCAGAACATGGGGTCACAGACTGGTTTGGGATGGAAGGGACATTAAACCTTCTCATTCCAGAGATGCTGTGACTGGAATTGTCTATCCAGGAACTGCAGCACTTCCATGCATAACTCTTTGTATTCCCATTAAACTGGGGATTGTCAACAATCTACATACAACATTGTATGGATCTATTTGTTCGTTTCCCACTCCAAAAAGGCACATTTCCCCTCATTTCATAACTCAAAGAGCTACAGGAGATGATTTTGGGTCTGTGGTACCTTTACCAACAACAACAACATCTTCAGATGTGAAGCCCAGGTCATTCTTCGGTGCAAAAGCAGACTCTGACTCTGCAGGGCCTGAAAGCACAAAAAGCACTCACTGTAGAACAAATCATGTTGGTTATGCTTTGGGGCACGTTTTATCCTCCCAAAACATCAGCCCTCATCTGAACTGATCCCTTCCTGAACCGGGGTATTGTCAGGTTACTGAAGTCAACAGGATTTACTGAATACTCATATGAAGGATGCTCATACCCCACTGAGCCTGGAGCCAGGCTGGGAATGTTCACCTGGAGAGGAGAAAGCTCCAGGGAGAGCTCAGAGCCCCTTGCAGGGCCTAAAGGGGCTCCAGGAGAGCTGGAGAGGGACTGGGGACAAGGCCTGGAGGGACAGCCTGTGGACACAGCTCCCTCAGCTCCTTTCCTCCATCCAGCAGCACCAAAACTGATGAAACACAAATAATCACAAGCAGTTGGTCCCTGCCCATTTCAGGGATCTGTACTGCACTGGGAGGGTAAAACACCAGCACCGCTTAACCTCGGTTCCCACAGGAAATGAGCAGCTTGCAAGCCTGGAACTCCTCACCTGAGGACCTTGAAACCCCAGTTTGGCCCCAGAGCAGCCAGAAATTCCCTCTGGTGAGCGCTGAGGGGATGTAACTCACCAGCCAAGGGAGAACAGCCACATCAAGGGGCCACTGCGGTCCCTCAGGGGAGTGCTGACAGGAACATACCTGTGCCAGGGTGATGCTCTGCCACCTCTGCGTCCCTGGGCCTTGCTGGAGATAATTTTGCAGGGTGGGATTTGCTGCCAAGTGCTGGGAAAGTGTCTGACCTGTTCAGATAAACACATTTCATACGTACAGTCCTGCACACTTGTCAAAGTCCAGCCAAAAACACTTTGTAGCAAAGACAAAAACAGATTTCAGTTTCTCCATGGAAAAACTATTTCCAGTATTTCCAGGAATGTTCACACTGAGCAGAGAAGGAATTCAGTGGGAATTATTTGATGAGCAGGTCCATTATGAAGAACAACATAAAGAAAGCCCTTATGAGGAAACCTTACACTAGGAGTAAATCTAGGCTACATCCATAAAGTGAGGAATTGTTTGGCCTGGGGACTGATGGTGCTGGTTCCAACCTGGCCAGGGACAGTGACCAAATCCTCCTGCCACTTCCAGGGATGAGCTGGAAGTGAAGAATGTCCAGCAGAGACATTCAGGAAAGTGCTCCGATCTACAAGAACAATTTCTAAATGGTTTTAAATTTCAAATGATTCTCGGATAGGAACGATGATGGAACCCAGAGCCAGTGCAATCCCCACAACCAAAGTCTCTTTTAAGCTCCAAGGGAAGGCCCCTGCTCCAGGAATGTCCCTAATTCCTGTATCCAGCTCCCACCACTCACGGCAGTTTATCAGCAGATAACCAAACCCTTCCAAAAGCAAACACACCAAAAGCCCCACTCTTGGTGCCCAGGCACAGATTTTGTGAACAGACAATGCCCGTTTGTGCCGGTGCTCACAAACCCCCGGAGCTAAATTCTCTGGCATTTTTCTGAGCATTCCAAGGCTTTCAGTGTCATTTGGGATGGACTCTGTCACTTCTGCCAGCTCAGTGTGACTGCCACATGTCCCCTCTCTTGCTGGCTAGTTCAGAACTCCTCTGGCTGAGGATCCAGTAGAATATTGAGCACTGGATAATGGATATGGCAACGTTGTACAGAGCATGGCTTAGCCCAAACCAGCACACCCAGGACTCTGCAGCCCTGACTTCTGAAGGATTCCAGCACTTGAATGTGGTATTTTAAAGATTATTTTAAAAATGTGACTCAGCAATAATGCACACAGGGAAGGGATGTGAATATAAATTAGTTCTGGGCTGCACAACTGAACACCTTCTGTTTGTGAATCATTCCAGGCTCCTTCTGCCTCAAAATCCTTTCCTTTTTACGTTCCCCATTTTGCTTTCTGTTCTGTTCACGCAGTCATACATCAGTTACATGGAAGGTTCCCTGCTCATGGCAGGGCTTGGAATTGGGTGATTCTTCAGGTCCCTTCCAACCCAAATTGCTCTGGGATTCTGGGAGTCTAGAAAAGATTCTTTTAGGACACACAAAAATACCTTCAGAGCAGAGCTACAAAGAGCTTCATCATGGGCTCTGGGAGCAGAAAAGGAAATTTTTTGGACTGGGAAATTTGCAAAATTCCTCAACCTCCTTTTTATTTCATTGAACAATAGTTTATACTTCTCATAACCAGCTGGGTTGTTGCCCTTTACAACCAGAGCAGCAGTTGTTACCACACAATTTCTATTTAGAAGAGCTCTGGAAAGGCATTTTAAATTCACAATTACCTCTCAGGAATAAATAGAACCAGATCTCGATCCACAATAAGAAACACACGCATTGTTTTCCTCTTCTCAACAAACCCAAGCCATTCCTCCTTCAATTTCCAGGCTGTAATAACCCAAACTTATCCTTGCTCTTCACTCTTGTCCTTCTCACTCCCCTGTTCAGCTCTGGGTCATGTTCTTGGTGTGCCAGGGAAAGTCTTTATCAAATATTTATTGCCCCTGGCACTGCCTCCCTGCCCTGGGCACTGCAAATTCATGTTAAAAGCCATTAAAAAATAGAATAATGTCATTAAGCAGCTCTTGTATTTTCAGAGAGGAACATAATTCACATAGAAAAATCAGGCTATTAAGCAAGGCAACCCTATATAAAATATGTGCCAGTTGAGATCATGATTTAACTAAGGCTGCGTGGGGATTTCCAGGCTGAGGGGACACCAAGTGACACTCACATCACTCTCCTCCTGGGGGGCAGGGCGGCCACGGGGGAGCTCAGGGATTCCTGGCTATAAATCCCACTCTCGCCGGTGGAGGCGGCGCTGGGGGAGGAGCCCTGGGAGGGGGAGTCCCCGTAAAATTCGAGTTTCACAGCGGAGTCGGGGCTCTCCAGGTCTGCGATGCTGCTGCTCAGCTTTGCCCTCTTCTTGGCTGCGCTGTTCCGCAGGGATCTCAGGGAATTCTGCATCTGGACAGCGGGGAAATAATGACAGGGGGGAGTCACTGCAGAGGGAAAAAGCTTTTTTCAGCTAAATAATGTCTATTCCTGAGTGCTCCGCTCAGTCCATGGGGTGCACAAGGCACTGCTGGGCAGTGTGATCAGCACTCACACGGTTTTTGTGGGATTACAATGATTCCTTGTTTTATTTCACAAGAATAATTATCCTGCAAGCAAATACAACTTCACAGCACTGCTGTAGCCCAGCTGCCCTTCCCACAGCACAGGGACAGATTCCTGCTAAAATGCATCAACTGCTCCGTGGTTTTCAGTAGATTAAAGGAGGGGTTTGACGGCTGCCAGCACACACAGTGGCACCTCAGGCTTTTCCCAGCAAATCTGCTTATCACAGAAACAGAACCATGGAATGGCTTGGAAAGGACCTTAAGGATCATCCCATCCCAGCCCTGCCATGGCAGGGACACCTCCCACTGTCCCAGGCTGCTCCAGCCCCAATGTCCAGCCTGGCCTTGGGCACTGCCAGGGATCCAGGGGCAGCCCCAGCTGCTCTGGGCACCCTGTGCCAGGGCCTGCCCACCCTCCCAGCAAGGAATTCCCTCCCAATATCCCATCTAACCACCTCTAAATCATGCAATCAGTGCCCAGCAAGCAGAGATCCTACACAAATAAGCAGGGAAATCTATAAATATTAAGAGTTTCATGCTACAGCATTCTTCCCTCTTTTTGCTGAATATTTTTTGCTGAATATTTTTCATGTCAGAAATTCCTCCTCTGTTTAACACCTCAAGTTCCTTTCAGTGGTGTTGGAACCCAAAGTGCAGGGAGTGTTTCTCTGCCTGTCCTCAAGGACCCATCCCCCCTGGAAAACACTGTTTTTAACCTTCGTCCATGGAGAGGGCTGCCAAGGCTCTGGGATGAATTAGAATCTACAAGGGTGGGAGTTAGCTGGTAGTATAATACATAGTTTAGAGATTTTAGGTTTATTAGTACAGTAAGTAGATGAAGGCAAGATGGAGGATCCCTGGGGTTTGTCAGGTCTCTTCCTTCTTCTTCACCTACTCCATTTTCTGCAGTGTTGGTAGCACAGAGTGATTGGTGAGGAAAGGCTGCAGCACAGGCTGTGTGACAGGACAGTTCATTAGGCATTGGTGGAAGAGTCAAAACAATGCACACTTTTAGTGACCATTGCTCAGTTTACCTTTAAAAGGCCTTGAGTTTTCCTGCATTTGCCTTTTGGTATCTGCTCTGCTTCACGCTGTGCTGTTGGCATTTAAGTCACTGATAAGATACAATAAACAGCCTGAAGACTGAGAAGATGCGAAAGTCCCGCTCATCTCTTATTCCTGGCAAGGACTTTCTCCCCCATCTGGGGAGGACATTTGGGGGTTGGGACCCTTCACAAGTGGGAACCAGAGGATGGAAGGTACAGACAAAAAGGCAAAGCCAGGAAGTCACAGAATCCCAGACCGGTTTGGGATGGAAAGGACCTTCAAGTTCACCTTGTTCCATGGGCAGGGACACCTTCCACTGTCCCAGGCTGCTCCAAGCCCCATCCACCCTTCAACACCTCCAGGGATGGGACAACACTGTGAAAGTGCATTTTTCACATTTCACCCACCTCTTCTTGGTCCACGTCCTCAGGCTCCACGTGCAGCTCTGCCAGCCCCGCTGCCAGCTCCGTGCCCTCGCTGCCATCCCTGGCCCCGGGGGGCTCCCTGGGGCTGGGCAGGCGCGGGATGGGGGGCACGGGCCGGGCCCCTCGCAGCCTCCCCTGGGGCACCGGGGGTCTCCCCAGGGGTGCCCTCAGCTGCAGGGATTGCTTCTCCAGAGGCAGGGAGGGCTTCTCCAGCGCCAGGGAGGGCTTCTCCAGCGGGCTATCCCCTGAAACACACAGGGACTGTCAGGGCTGGGCAAGGACAGCACCAGGACAAACTTTACATCTCACTTCTGTGTCCACAAAACCCCTTGTGCCACGGAATGAGTGTTAAAAACACACTTGTGCAGGCTCAGGTACCAATTTATTCCACTTTTAGTGTCTCCTTCCTTTAGGAAAATATAAATCAGTGTTTCATGCATGTGCATCCCAACATAGAATTAAAATAGCCTCAGCTGGAGGAGGCCCACAAGGATCATCAAAGTCAATGCACATGTCCTTAGTCCCTTTAAAAAGTAACTAACTTTCTTCATGAAGAGAAAAACACTCATCTCCACACTCCCCTGGAAGCTGCTGTAACAACAAAGGTACTCCAAAGAACCAGAAAAAAATCAAAATGCGTATGCAAAACCTGATAAGTGATAAATACAATAATAAATAATAAATACAATAATAAAGCAAGTGATAAATACATCTACAAGGCAGAGTCACATTGCAGGACAGGCAATTCCCAAAGCATTCAGCTGGAAATTTTCCACACATGCACAAAAATATGGGTCTCAGTGAAGATAAAGTTTCCAACAGGCCTCTTTAATCAGTGCAAAATTTGGTGTGGAAACTGTTACTTTATTTCAGAAGCCTCCTGAGTGATTAGGAATCAACCAAAACAGAGAGCAAAGCTGTTTTTACCCAGGGGGTTGGAACTGGATGAGTTTTAAGGTCTCTTCCAACCCAAACCATTCTGGGATTCCATGATTCAAATAAAGAAGCAAAAAGACAAAATGCACTGAGTAACCCTGTTCTTGCATGTGTATGAACCAGGGTATGAACACTAACAGGTGTTTCTGTACTGACTTTCCCTAAAAGTGCTCCTCTGGGGGTTTGTTTTAGTTCAGTTTGAAGCCCCTGAGATGTTGCTGAGAAGAAAAGCAGAGCTGTAGCATATTTTGCTTTATGACAAATCCAAAGGCTCCACTTTTGAGGAGAAGCCTGCAGGGATGTGACCAGTGAAGCCATCAATCAATCAATCAATCAATCCACCCCTCCCATTCCTAACTGCACCTGGGGCACTGCCCAATTCCCTCCCACCTGCCTCTGTGGATTTTCTGACCACTGAAAAATCACTCAGAAGACAACCCCCAAATCCCTTTTTATCACACTGAGAACGTTCCCACCTGTGTTTTCTCCTGGCTTTTGGCTGAGCAGCTGCTTCTGGGACCCAGGCTTAGGCAGCCCTTCGAAGCTTCTGAGAGGCCAGGAGCTGGAGAGGCTCATGGGATCCTCCTGGGACTTCCTCGGGGAGGCAGCTGGGGAGGAGAGGTGCTTGGGGCTGTTCCTGGGGGATGACAGGGGGAAGGAGGGCAGGATGAAGGTGCCCTGGCTGGCACTGGGACCTTGGAAGGACACGGTGGGCTCTGCCTGAGTGCAAAAACTTCTCTGGGTCTTGCTGGAAAAACTGAGGCTGGAACAAACTGAACAAAGGAAAAGAGAACAGTACTTGTGGTAACTGGCTCTTGTAATAATAATTTATAATGAAATAATGCACCACGAGAATGATTTCCAGTGAAATAATGCACCATAAAAATAATTTCCAGTGAAATGATACATCATTAGGATAATGTCCCATGAAATAAAGCACCATTAGGCAGCCAAAGCCTGAAGGCTTTGCCCAAGCAAGCAGACAAACCAAACAACTTCATTCTGCAAATTGCACTCCCCCTCCAAATGTGAGTTTAAGCCTTAAAACTATTTCTCTGGCATGTTTTGGAGAACTCTAGTTCAAACAAAAGAGTGATGCAAGTAGATCAAACACTGCTCTGATTCTCCCACAGCAGCACCTTTGCTCTAACACCCCGACACAGGCAGAGATCAAAGGTGGGGCTGGAAATTAACAACCACAAATTAAATTACACAGGAGGAGCCATCTGGAGAGGGACTGAACAACCTTTCAGTAACAGTTTTCATTTCTTAGGGAAGCAAAGGAACAAAGAGACAACTCCAAAGTGACATGCCCTGCCTTAGGCCACCGGCAGCAGCCACATACCTTTGTCCTGCTGACAGTCATTTAATCCCAAAAGCTGTAAATCAGAGTCCACACTGCCACTCTTCCCACGTGCCTGTGGGTATCCAAGTGTCCCACATTTCCCTGAAATCTGGGGCTGATGAGAGCCCACAGCACCTTTCAAAAGGGAACACAAAGAACTAAATCAATACTTCACACGTGGTGTCCACCAAAGAATACCCACTGATACTTCATCGGGAATAGAGACTCTGTGTGGCTCTGAGTGTGAAACCCAAACTCACTCCAAGTACTTAATTCCAGAGTCTCTAAGCAACCTCACAGAGCAGCTCCGAGGGAAAAAGGGAAAAGGACTGGCTGCTCTTCCAGGGCACTGCTCCAGCTGGGAACTGCAGGGAGGCAAAAGAACCCCCTGGAACAATCCCCTCTTTGAGCTTGTGACAGTGAAGGGGAGCAAACACCTTAAAACCCAAACCACGGCGAGCGAGCAAACTTGGCAAGGCCAGGATTCCTCAAAGGGGACAAGGGCAGAACCCAGGGCCATGGGGACACAATCACTCAGGTCTGGTCTTGCCCAGGCTTTTCAGCCCCTTGTGGCTACTAAAGCACTAAAATCTGTTTTGCCTGGGCAGCTCCAGCACGTCCCTGTGCCCCCACTCACCAGCACCACGGGCAGAAGGCTCCGAGCTCAGCTCCACACTGGGCTGCAATAAAGTCCTGGAAGCTCTTTTCCTGCTCAAAAATAACTCTTCACTGGCTGGGATTCCTTGGGAGGGCCGGAGCTTCGGGGAGTGAAGGAAATCATTGGATGCAGAGAATTGTAGGGAAAAGCAAAATAAACGGTGTGTGAAACGAAAGCACAGTCCTGCTCCGGGCAAACAGCACAATGACAAACATTTTGATACAAGTTTTACTTTCCCAGCTACCCAATTTTCAAATACTTCAAGCATTTTAGCTGTTTTCCAGGTCTTACTAAAATACAGGTTAAAACTACTCACACTGAAAGGGGAAAAAAGCCCAAGAAAATTACCTGGTAGAGAATTGCACTATTTTAAAAATTAAATTTTAGAAATTAAACACTGACCTTTTGAATTATGTGCTTTAGATGGGGAAGGGTTTAAACAGACAACAGAACCCCAAAATCCCAGAATGGAACAGTTTCTTGCAAACCACACACGCCAGAGTCAGTCTAAAAGCTGTACCTGGCAACACCAGCAGCTTTTACTGAGAACTGGCCACAGGTAGGGAGAAAATATCAATAATACCAGTATTTAGCAAAGAAAAGGTCATGCTTTAAATAAATTTCTGATTTAGTTAGTAAAATCAGTGGTTTAAATCATTCCCAGGCTGTATTTACTCTGCTCTCCTCTTTCACAGAGCAGGCGGCACACAGAAGAGTCTGAGCAGAAATGGAAATATTTATTTATTCAGTAGTGGGAGGAGCACCACAAGGTTCAGCCTCAAAACTCCTTTATCCAACATCCTGGTGTTCCAAATTCGGTGTTTATCCCAATTCCCCTGGTGAATGGGCGAATCTGTAGTCTAACATATCCACAACAAGTTTATAAGTATATTTTATTTTTTTATTTCACTGAATTTCTCAGTTCACCACAAAGATGGGTTCTCAGACTGGGAAAACTCCTGGAATACGGAACTGCAGCTTTCCATGAGCCTATAATTCCATTATCTCCTAAAGCCAGCCTGGCCCACACAGCCCAGGTTGTGCTGGACAGGGAGAGACCCCTGGGATAGCTCCCAGATGTCCCAAACCTTCCCTGCTCCAGGAGAAACCTCAGGGTGACTGAACAGATTGTCTGCCAAGTTCAGTGCCTGGGACACACAAACAGCAGCCAAAGGCTCTGGTTGAACATCTTTGAGGGGTTAATTAATATTGCAATGGGGTTTCACAAAGGCATCACACAATGAAGCAAAGGAATGGATGGGATTCTCATTGGGATGAGAATCATGACAATGAGCAGAAACTAATTGTTCTTAATTCCTTATAACATTTACTGTGTCACAGAGAAGCTGAGAAATAGAACTGGTTGTGGAATATAGAGAAAAACCTCAGAGTTCCAACAAAACCTCCAGGTCCTTTCCAAGTAAAGAGGAGACACCACATACACATCCAAGCCAAGAGAAATTCCATCTCCATATCCTACCAACAAGACTCCTCTTGGAATAATAAACTTTCCAATTCAAACTTTTTAATTACATATTCCCAATTCTTTTTTGACTGTTCCTCTTAAAAATGGAAACTTTCACTCACACATGGGTACCTGTGACAGGAAGTAAATAAGGGAAGCAGCAACTTCCCTGGTTTTCCATCCAGTGCTTTAAAAAGCAATTCCCAGAGGGAGCTGAGCTCCAAGGCCCACAGCTACATGGACATCAGCTCCTGGAGGAAACACTTCCCTGGGCCTGGGAGGGGTTTTGTGCTTAACAAATTGGCCAAAATGTTGGTTTTGCTTACAAAACCATGCTCGGATTTACTGTCAGCATTTCCCAGGCTCCAGCGGGATTGATGTCCCAGCCTCCAGCCTGAAGCAGCCTAAGCAAAGCCACCAAAATGCCCAAAAGCTGAAAACTTGACATCAAAATTCCCTGACAGCCAGAGCTAAAGGTTTTCAATCACCCTGCAGGGATTAGGCTCTCCCTGGAAGGATTTTGGGACAAGTGCTTAAAGCACACAAGGGAAAACTTCAGGAGCCTCCATCCAAACCAGGCTCTGAGAGACACAGGAGGAAAAGAACAGCAGGAAAATGAAGTGGATTATTCCAGGTAATGACAAGCTGGGATAAAAGAGGTGAGACCTTGGCATTCCTGCTCCTGTGATCAGCAAACATTTTCCATCCACGTATCCTCCAGTCCATAATGAAATATTCCTTGTACAAATCACCACAGCCTGGTTTCAGCTGGGGTTGTGGGAATTTTCTGCTTAGGAGCTGGTACAGGATAAACTTTCATCCCGTTTTTCCCTACAGATAAAGCAGTATGTGCAGAAGGAGCAAATTCCAACACTGCCATGACTGTGCAGCTTTGCTCAGCTGTTCCCATCACAGCTCCAGGAGTGAAAACTCTGCTTCCTTGTACACAAATTATAATTACAGCATTGCAAATTCACTAAACACAGGCTTGAGGGTGGTGGGAAATAAAGCAAACCCAAGGCTGCCAGATGCTTCCCTGGAGCAGATGACAGATCCCAGCAAAGGGATTTCTCAAAAGAAAGGGATTTCCTTTAAATTCCACGAATGCTGGAAAATACCTGAATCCATCCACCACAGGAATTGTTAACTTGGTTATCAAAGCACAGCCTGTGAGAGTGGCCCATCAGGGAATGGTTTGGGTGGGAAGGGACCTCAGAGCCCACCCAGTGCCAGCCCTGCCCTGGCAGGGACACCTCCCACTGTGCCAGGCTGCTCCCAGCCCCAGTGTCCAGCCTGGCCTGGAATCACATGCAAACATTCCCTCCTGCATCCCTTCCCTGTGGAGCTGTGCCACTGGATGACACTAAAGGTGCTCCTAATCCAACACCAGCAGCATCAACAACCTGCTCCCAGGGAAGAGACCAGCACCACGCAAAGACAACAATATCCCCCTAAAATCCTCTCCCAGCTCCAGAAAAACCAGGGCTCAGGTCCCAGAGGGACACCGCAGCTCCCAAGGAAGGGACACCTTTATCTCCCACAGACTGGGCACCCTCTGTGTCCCTCTGATCCTTGGAAAACAAAGAGGTCTTGTTCCATAAATCTGATTTCCCAGGGCATTTGAACCCTTGGAGGCCTCCACAAAGCCCAGCTAGCAAGCTCTCCAGCTATCAGATCAATATGGAAACGAGGAGAGTTCCACACAGTGTAGCCAACACCGCAGTTAGGGGAGATCCCAGAGTTCACATGAACTTTGTGACAAGGCTTAAATGTCCAGTGAAATGTTCAAACGCTCTTGCTCCCCCCAAAAGGAACCTTTGGGTACCAAAAGGTATCTCCAGCAGCAGGGCCAGGGCTTGCAGGGTCTGTGTGTCCCAGGGTAACTCTTACCCAGCAACAGCCAACATTCAAACCTGCCCTTGGACACCTGAACACCTCCAGGGATGGAGAATCCACAGCTCTCCGGAGAAGCCAGACAAACCCCTGAAGTCGATGTGCCTTATCTACCTTTTATTTTTAGTACACATTAACTTACACATGTTTTACTCACATCTTATCTGATCAGGAAAGTCTAGACACAGCCTTGGACAATCACTGTGTAACATGACCCTAAAAATATTGGCAGGGAAACAGCTTTAAACATTAAGCTACTTTCATGCATCCTTTCAGTCACTGAATGACTCCAAAAGTTAATTTTTAAGCAAAATCATTTCAAAGGAATGTCTGAATTAATAATTAATATCTGACACGTACAGAAACAAGTGGACTGCCTGAGATTCACGCATGATAAATGCATTTTCCTGACTGAAGGAGTTAAGGGCAGATCCAGGGCTAACTTCCCACACACCCTGACTGCTGAATGCCCCAGGGACAAGAGCCTGACTTACACAGCTCCTGGAATGTCTTCATCCCAGCCCTGGCCCTGCACAGACACCCCAACAACCCCACCTGGGCATCCCTGGCAGCGCTGTCCAAACGCTCCTGGAGCTCTGGCAGCCTCGGGGCCGTGCCCATTCCCTGGGGAGCCTGGGCAGTGCCCAGCACCCTCTGGGGGAAGAGCCCTTCCCTGATCTCCAGCCTGAGACTGGCACAGCTGCAGCTGCTCCCTCAGGTCCCTCTGGTCACCAGCATCACTGGACAAACTGTCCCCTGCCCCAGAGAGCTTCAGTCAGATGTGATGAGACAAAGCACAGGATGTGAAGAAGGAGCAGCAAAGGTGTCAGCTACAGCAATCAGGTAAATATTCCACTATTAAACCACCCCGATGTTTTAAGTTTCCTTTGCAGTAACTGGGGTCTGGCCAACAGGACTCCAGTTCATCCTGTGCCAAATCAGGTTGCCATGGCTGGAGGGCAGGGATGGATGGGAGATTGGGAATTGGGAATTGCTGGCTGGGAGGGTGGGGAGGGCCTGGCACAGGGTGCCCAGAGCAGCTGGGGCTGCCCCTGGATCCCTGGCAGTGCCCAAGGCCAGGCTGGACATTGGGGCTGGGAGCAGCCTGGGACAGTGGGAGGTGTCCCTGCCATGGCAGGGGTGGCACTGGGTGGGATTTAAGGTCCCTTCCAACCCAAACCATTCTGGGAATTGATGATTTCCCCACCTCTAAATGCACTTTACACACCAACCAAACAGAACCCATAAGCTGATTGCTTTCTCTCCCTCCCTGCAGGGGAGGAAGAAAACTCCTCCCACTGTACAGGGATAAACACAACCACATGTACAAAAGGTTCATTCCTTTCCAGAGCCCCTCCCTGACTTCCTTGGAGAGGGGCTGTTCCAGGCAGGGAATGTTCCCCCTTCCCAAGCCCCAGCCAGGTGTTGGTGCCTGTACTAACTTGCTTTTTATTCACAGCTGCAGAAAAACACCACCAGCAGCAGCAGCAGCACAGGGCTCGGCCCAGCCTCCCAGGAGAACACTGGCAAATAACTGGGTTTTTTACAGGCTGTATTAGTTAATACCGAAAAACTGTCCCAAAGAGGAAACCCTCCTTGCTCCAGAGGTGTTTCCTACACATCTTCTTGTCCAGACCCTGTCTGTAGATATCCCAAGGGAACTTACTGCCTGATTCATCAGCTCGGGAAGACACAGATGTCTTTAGGAGCCTCAGGAAAGGTAACACAGGCACCAAGGAGAGGGATGAGCACGTCGGCATTCCAAGTCTGGGCATGAACGTCAAGGTTTGACAGTACAGAGACATTCACTGAGTTTATTTTGTTAAGAGCCTGCCCCACAGCCAGGCTGCAGAGGAGCACTCGCTGTCCATGACCTCATCCAGCACAGCAACAAGTTACCAAGCAACTGAGAATTAAAATCTGAGTGCGTAAATGTGGCACTGAGGAATCTCCTCTGCACAGCCTCTGATTTCCTGAGGATTTCTGTTTGCTTCAGCTCCCACACAGGAGATCAAGTTACGATAAATCAAACGTGTCCACTTTAAAAAAACCCCCCAAAACACAACAGAAAAACCACCACACAAAGATACACCTCCACGTGTGGTATCCAAAACACGTCACAGAACCATTGGCAAAGGAAAAACGACCTGGACAATTTTCCAGAGGTTCCTCCCCTTTCCAGCTGCCGACGTGGTCAGTAGGTGATTACACCCAAACTCAACCAGAATCGTTATTCCAGCCTGACCTGGAATTTTTCCTGCTCGGATCAGCCCAAGGAGCAAGAGCCACCCAGGCATTTGGCAGTGCCCAGGTTTATCCCAGAGCGCCCTGGCTCACCCCACCCCAGAGCTCTGCCTTCAGAGCCTGAGCTGAAGGAATTGCTCAGTTTTCCTCCAAACAGGAAAGCCGCTGCAGTCAGTCCCAGGCTCTCCAACGCAAACATACAAATAAAGGATGCCTTCCCCACTTCTGTGCTCATTCCCAGAGGTTCACCTGTCATCGCTGACATGGCAGAGTCATGACACTACTGTAGGACCTGAGAAGCGACTCAGGGAGTCCAACAAACCTCAAAAAAAGATTCATATATTTTTTTGTAAGTGATAGGTAGTCTGGTAAGTTACTTGGTTGAATCTGACATAAGGAATTCCCAAATTTACCCTCCCAGAGCGATTTGACTGTACAGATCCATGGAACAGCAGCCATATCTCCAAATATCTCTCACTTAACAAGCCTCTGACAACTTTCCCTCCTCCCTTTAGAAATACCTTAAGGATAAAGGCACCCAGGGAGTTACATACCTGCTCCACACCCTTCGTGACAGGCATCCTGACCGCCGAGCCACCTTCCCTGTCCGCAGCCAGCTCGTTCTCCCAGGGCAGCTTGTTTTTGCCTCTGCCGGCACTCAGGACTCTCCTGGGGCTCAGTCCCCGCTCGGCACACGCGGGGCCGTGCAGCGCAGCCTGGCCGGCGGGGTGGCCGCAGTGGCTGTGCGCGCTCCGGCTCCTGCTGCCCATCAGCAGCCACTCGGTGTCGGCTCCGGGCGGGTGGCAGGGCCCGCGGCAGTGGCCGGAGGAGGACAAGGGCACGCCGTACTCCACGAGTCCCTGCTCGCCCAGCCTGGGCAGCACCTTCCTGGCCAGCCGGGCTTGCACGGCGTGCACGACCCCCGCGCCGCCGGGCCGCAGCTCCACGGCATCCAGGGCGCGGAGCAGCGCGCCGGAGTTGCCGGGGCCCAGCGCCGAGGCCAGCGCGGCGAACGCCTCCATGGCAGCGTGCCGGACCCGGCGCTTCGCGTCCAGCAGCGCCGGCGCCAGCGCGGCCGCCAGCCGGGGCAGGTCCAGCTCGGCGGCGGGGTAGGCGAGCAGCGCGGCGATGCACGTGTTGAGCAGCTCCTCGCGGAGCCGGGCGCTGCGGTGCCGCAGCAGCCGCTCCTGCAGCAGCAGGCGCAGCACGGGCCGCGGGCCGGCCGCCGCCATCAGCCGCAGCAGCAGCCGGGCGCCGTCCCGCCGCATGGCCGGCTGCGCGTCCCCGAGCGCCCGGGCGGCCGCCAATACCAGCGGGGCCAGCACGGCGGGGACGCGGCGGCCGAGGCGCAGCGCCAGCAGCCGGGTCACCTCCAGCGCCCCCCGCGCCACCGCGAAGTTGGGGTCGTGCAGCAGCGTGTCCAGCAGCGCGATCAGCCCCACCACGGCGGCGGCGGGCGCGGCGCTCAGCGCGGCCGGGCTGGAGCCCTCCACCGCCCGCCGCAGCTGCTCCACGGCCTGGGCACGGCTCCGGTAGTCCTGCCGGTCCAGCAGCCGCGCGCGGAGCTCCGGCGGCACCAGCGACAGCTCCGGCCCCTCTGGGGGAGCCGCGTCCTCCTGCGGGTCGGGGGGCTCCGTGTCTTCTTGCGGGCCGGGGGGCTCCGTGCCCGGACCG
>NW_024582054.1:35548827-35555506 GCF_017639235.1 Corvus kubaryi
TGCGGGCGGACCGGGGCGCGGATGCGGTGGCGGAGAAGCGGAGAGCGGCGGCGCGCGAGCCGCGGGGACGAAGCTGAAGCGAAACCGCCGGGGAAGCGAAAACCGCGGCGTCCCTCCCGCGCGGTGCGCGGTGTGGTACCGCCCGGGCAGCGGCGGGTGTGGGTGTGCGCGGCCGCACGGCCGTTGATTGGCGGGGCGCGCGGGGCGGAGCGGCCGGAAGTGACGTCGCGGGCGGTGGCGGAGCGGCGGAACGAGGCGGCGGCGCGGCCGGGCCGGGCCCGGGGCACCCCGGCACAGGTGGGAGCGGGGACACCGGGACACAGCGGCAGCGCCGCGTCCCCGGGAGGGGTGTGGATGCAGCCGGAGCGGCTGCCGGTACGCGGGGGGCCAGCCAGGCACGGGGAGACCCCCCGTGTGAGCGGAGAGTGGCGGAGCCGCAGAGACCCGGAGTGGTTTGGGCTGGAAGGGAGCCCGGGCAGGGACAGCGTTCACAGAGCAGGGTGCTCCGAGCCCCGTCCCCCGCCGGGACCGGCCGTGCCCCTGGCGGAGCTCGGGCAGCGGCGTTGGGCACGGCCGCCGGGGCAGCAGGAATCCCGTACGCGGGTCGGTCCTGCTGGCGATTTTCCTTCTCGCCCGGGCCGGGTGCTCGGGGCTGGCGCTGTGTGGGCATTCCCAGAGCCAGCCCAGCGGCTGCTCTGCCCCGAGCCTTGCGCGTCGCAGCTCCGGTTCGCTCTCGGGGCCGGGGAGCGCCCGCAGCCCTTCCCGCTGCTGCTGCCCCGCGCCGGAGCCGCTGCGCTCCCGGCTCACGCTGCTGCTCTGCGCGCCCAAATGCCTCCGCTCAGGTGCTTCCTCTGCTGCTTAACCTCTTAACTTACAGTACCTGCTGCTGCTCGAGGTATGGTTGAAAGGCTGAAAGGATCTGATCCCCCGGAGGTGTCCGTTTGATGTGTGCCGTGAGCACAGACCGCTGGGCTGGGATGCAGTTGCAGGGCTGCTTCACGTTCCAGCTGCTGATCGCTTGCTGGACATTCAAATAAATAACAGCGAATCCATGGTATGGGCGAGCCTGGCTGTGCAGGGAGTGTGAGAGGTTCTACCAGGGTGGTGCATCAAGCTTTATTGCTGCCAAATAACTTAAATATGGTTATTTTTAGGTGTTTGGGCAGGTTTTGCAGCTGAGCTGTGACCATTCCTTTTTTCATGTGGTGCTTTCCTTCCTGTGTTTCCTAATTTCTGTGTGTTTGTTGTGTTTCTGAACACAAACACAAAAGGGGAATAAAGGGGTTTTGTTACTGGACAGTTTTTTTATCATTTTAAATTTTTAATTTTTCCGTGTATAATTTGTGCTGCACATTTGTGACAGGGAGAATAATGTTGTCTATGATCTTGCCTTTTGCAGATGTGCTTAAATTAGCTTCCTTCAGTTATTTTTTCCAGTACAGAGTGATAATAGGAGAACTTATTTATCTCTTCATGGGTAAGAGGTTTTCCAGCCCCAGCTGGGAGCCTTCCCTTCCCTGTCACTGCTATTGTGTTCTGTATTTAAACGTTGGCAACCCGTTTGATTATTTCAAATTAAGCACTTTTAAGTGGGCTCCCCTGCAAGCAAGGTGTCAGTTAGGGAGCTGTACAAATGATGAACTTATTATTAAGATAAAAGAAGCGAGATCCTGAAGATCATTCAGCGAATCAAAAGCAGCTCAGCTCAGGAGTGGGGTGGTTGCGGTGTTCCCTGCAGAACAATGGGATTCTTTCCTCGTGGCCCTGGATCCTGACACGTTCCTACCCTCCACCTCTCACCAGTGCAGTGCTGGGGGCTGAATAAAGAGCTGCTGCACCCTGGGAATGTTCATGGAGCTGAAATTAGAGCAGGTATCCGAGTGCTCCAGTGTCACGATGCACGCGGGAACTTTGGGGAAGAGGAGTTTTGTGGATCTGTGGAGGAGTGAGGATCCTCCCCTCTGCACTCCAGGGGAGCGTGGGCAGCTGGCAGCGCTGGGGAGGTGCTGAGAATTCCAGGGTGCTCAGCCTGTCCTCCTGGGCCCTGCTCACCTGGGCAGCCCTGAGCTCTCCAGAGGCTGAGACCATCCCAGCAGGGATTTCCTGTCATGGTGGCAGCCCCAGGGTGAGGGGAGGTGAGGATCAGATCTCCCCCTTCTCCCGTGCTCCTCTGTGCATCCACAGCACGGGAATCTGCTCCAGCCCTGCTGGCTCTGCGGGGATGGTTTGCAGAGGGAAGGCAGGGAATGGGAATGGGAATGGGAAGCTGCTCCCTGCCAGAGCCTGGCCAGAGAAAGGCACAGCAGGACTGGGCTGCTCCCCAGGAGCACTAAGTAGGCAGGAATTGAACTGAACAAAAGGAGTTTGAGAACTTTTAAAACTTTGTCTCAAACCAGTGGTATTCTTTAGTTATTTCTGTTTATTTTTATTTCAGTCACTGCTCAGTTCTAGTGAATCCCTGATGTAGAATCACAGAATATCCTGAATGGGAAGGGATCCACAGGAATCATCGATCCAGCTCCTGTGTCTGCACAGACAGCCCAACAACCAGATCAGAGATATTTTACTCCAGAGCAAAAAAGAAAAGATGATTGTGTGTTTTTTTTAATTCAGAGTCGAATCTAGCATAGACTGTTAATGAACACTTGAAGTCCTGGGTTTAAGTTGCATGAAAAAGTGCAGCCTGTGAGGGTTGAAAGGGGAGCTGGGAAGTAACAAACCTTAATAAGATAAAAGCCAAAATGGAAAAATACCTTTTAACTGTTACGTGTGGCATGTCTCAGTAACATAAATGTGAAGTGACACATCCCAAACTGTGTTTCCCAGATGGACCCGTCGTCCCCGCCCTTCCTGCTGGCCAAGCTGACCCCGCTGCACTCGGAGCAGCTCCTGCAGGGCCTCAACCTCCTGCGGCAGCACCAGGAGCTCTGCGACATCGTGCTGCGCGTGGGCGAGGCCAAGATCCACGCGCACAAGGTGGTGCTGGCCAGCATCAGCCCCTACTTCAAGGCCATGTTCACCGGGAACCTGTCAGAGAAGGAGAACGCCGAGGTGGAGTTCCAGTGCGTGGACGAGGCGGCGCTGCAGGCCATTGTGGAGTACGCCTACACCGGCACCGTCTTCATCTCGCAGGACACCGTGGAGTCGCTGCTGCCCGCCGCCAACCTGCTGCAGGTCAAGCTGGTGGTGAAGGAGTGCTGCGCCTTCCTGGAGAGCCAGCTGGACCCCGGCAACTGCATCGGCATCTCGCGCTTCGCCGAGACCTACGGCTGCCATGAGCTGTACCTGGCGGCCAACAAGTTCATCTGCCAGAACTTCGAGGACGTGTGCCAGACCGAGGAGTTCTTCGAGCTGACGCACTCGGAGCTGGACGAGATCGTGTCCAACGACTGCCTGAACGTGGTGACGGAGGAGACGGTGTTCTACGCGCTGGAGTCCTGGATCAAGTACGACGTGCAGGAGCGGCAGAAGTACCTGGCGCAGCTGCTGCACTGCGTGCGCCTGCCCCTGCTCAGCGTCAAGTTCCTCACGCGGCTCTACGAGGCCAACCACCTGATCCGGGACGACCACACCTGCAAGCACCTGCTCAACGAGGCCCTCAAGTACCACTTCATGCCCGAGCACAGACTGTCCCACCAGACCATGCTGCTGACACGGCCCCGCTGCGCGCCCAAGGTGCTCTGCGCCGTGGGGGGCAAGGCCGGGCTCTTCGCCTGCCTGGAGAGGTGAGGAATGGCCCAGGGGGCAGTGGGACGCAGGCACTGGGGGCTTGGATCCCCCCAGTCACTGAGCTTGGAAGAGACCTGTGAGTCCCACCAGAGTCTGCGAGGTGTAGTTGCTGCTGTCCCTCATAAAACCTCTTCAGTAGGTTTTTATTGGCAAGGACGAGCCCCAAATTCAAAATGCTTAAATGCTTTTTTGTTTCATGAGTAATTTGCAATGTGAGGGGGTTTTGTTTGTGCCAGACGTTTGTTTGTGCAAACAAAAAGCTCTGAAATAATTTTCCTTCTGCTGATTGAGTTAATAACGTGGCTAATTAAAGTTTGTGCAGTTCTTAGTCTTCCCTCCAGGTATTTTTGTTTTACTTAATTTTCCTCCGATTTATTACTGTTTCAAACAAGTCATAAAGATTAACTCAATATATGACAAATATGCTTCCTGATAATTCAAAAGTCCTTGGAATTAAAACAGACTTAATCACAGTAGAGTGAAGAAGAAAGGAGGCTCAAGGGGGACTGTTCCCTCCAACTCCCTGACAGGAGGGGGCAGCCGGGGGGGTCGGGCTCTGCTGCCAGGGAACAGGGACAGGAGGAGAGGGAACGGCCTCAGGCTGGGCCAGGGCAGGCTCAGGGTGGACAGCAGCAGGAATTTCCCCATGGAAAGGGTGCTCAGGCCTTGGCAGGGGCTGCCCAGGGAGCTTTGGAGTGCCCATCCCTGGAGGTGTCCCAGGAATTCCTGGAGGTGGCACTCAGAGCTCTGGGCTGGGACAAGGTGGGCATCGGGCACAGCTGGGACTGGATGGGCTGGGAGGTCTTTTCCAAACTCAATGATCCTGGGATTCCATGAAGGAGTTCTGGATCATGATGTGACCGTGGCTTTAAGCCCAGCTGCCGAGCAGGTGTCTGTGCTGGCAGGAGCGGGTGAGTTCTGACCCCTCCTCCTTCACCTGCATTCCAGAATGAACCTCCTCAGTTCCTGGACAGCATCCCTGAGGCTCATCCTGGGAGCAGAAGGAACCAAAGAGAGAGACAAACAACTTTGTGCCCCAAGATGGTGTGGCTGGGTTTGCTTAGAACGTGGGATTAACATTCCCAGAGCTGGTGGTTAAGCTGTGGGGAGGCTGTTTATATACACGTGTACATGTATAGACATACATACATACAGACATTTATACATACACAGAAAGAGCTTTGATGTTGTGTGCCCTTATCAGCCCCAGGAACGTTCCCTGTGCCCAGCCAGACTGCCTGAACTGGTTCCACAGCTGGGTTCTGGATAATATTCTGGGATATTCTTTTCTGGGACAGTTCTGTGCTTGCAGAAAGAAACACATTTAAAAAGCTGGGAAGAGCTGCTTGTTCTTTTCCCTGTGTTCAGAGATGTCAAAATCATTTAAAGTTTATTTTCCCAATGATAGTCACTGATATTAAACCAGGTGTTGGGGCTGGGAATTGTTTGGTTTATAGCCTTAAAAAATGAAGGGGGTTTGTGCTTCATAAGAAGTGTTTGAGTGAATGAAGTTATTCTCTGATATTCTTCAGCTCTGCTTCTTTCCCACCTTCTTCAATGATTATAAAAATGTAGTCTACCAATATAATTTGGATTATTTTAAATTTTTTGGTGCTTCATAATAACAAAATTACATAGAATATATTTAATCTCTATTCTCTGGTGTTTCAGCAGCTCCTGGTTCTGGGCTCTTAGTGCCTGTCAGCTCTCCAGGGGCCTCATGCTCCTGTATGGTTTTTGAACAGATCATGTTTCCTCTGTACCAGATAGCCTCTTAATTATTTAGGTAATTTATTAATTAAACTATTCAGGTGGATTGGTTAGACTTTATATGGGGCAAGCTAGGCCAACCGTGTTCTCACACGGAGTGTAATTAAAAGAAAATGCTATTTTAAGATTTAAATGTAAGATTTAAATGTAAGATTTCAAGTGCTGTTTAAAAGAAATAAGCCGTTTTAAGGACAGATTTTTCAGGTTAGTTTGTGCTACACTGACATTCTGTTTAATTATAAAAAACTATAAATTATAGAGTGCATGTAAAACACGTATTTATACACTCCAAGTTGTAGTTTCTAAATGTATATTTTTAAGTATAGGTATCTTGTGCTTCCCTCTCTCTAATTTGCTTTTCTCTCTCCCGTTTCTGTGGCTGGTTTTTTTTTTTTGTGTTTACTCTTCTCCTCCCTTTGGGTCATGTTTGCAGCTGGTTCCTATTTTGGTTCCTGTTTTGGTTCCTGTTTTGGTTCACGTTTTGCTCAGCTGCTCCTTGCTCTTCCCTTCCAGCATGGAGATGTATTTCCCCCAGAACGACTCGTGGATCGGCCTGGCCCCTCTCAGCATCCCCCGCTACGAGTTCGGGATCTGCGTGCTGGAGCAGAAGATCTACGTGGTGGGCGGCATCGCCACGCACGTGTGCCAGGGCATCAGCTACAGGAAGCACGAGAGCTCCGTGGAGTGCTGGGACCCCGACACCAACACGTGGAGCTCCCTGGAGAGGATGTTCGAGAGCCGCAGCACGCTGGGCGTGGCCGTGCTGGCCGGGGAGCTGTACGCCCTGGGCGGCTACGACGGCCAGTCCTACCTGAGGAGCGTGGAGAAGTACATCCCCAAGGTCAAGGAGTGGCAGCTGGTGGCCCCCATGAGCAGGACACGGAGCTGCTTCGCTGCTGCCGTGCTGGACGGGATGATTTATGCCATCGGGGGGTATGGACCTGCCCACATGAACAGGTACGTGCTGGGGGGGTCCCTGTGCCCACCTGGGCACCAGCAAACCCCCCTGGGCAGCCTCATTAATCCCTGTGCCCATCAGCCCTTTCCCTCTGTATTCCTCTGTGGTAATTCTGCCTGGCAGCACCAGCTGTGCCTGTGACACCCCTGCAGTGAATCCCCATCCCTGAGATCCTGGGATCACCCCTGCAGTGAATCCCCATCCCTGAGATCCCGGGATCAC
>NW_024582054.1:35555516-35562010 GCF_017639235.1 Corvus kubaryi
AGGATCCTGGCTGTGCCTGTGACACCCCTGCAGTGGATCCCCATCCCTGAGATCCCGGGATCACCCGTGCAGTGAATCCCCACCCCTGAGATCCCGGGATCACAGCTGTGTTTTCCTTGCAGCATGGAGCGCTACGATCCGAGCAAGAACTCCTGGGAAACCGTGGCCTCCATGGCTGACAAACGGATAAACTTTGGGGTGGGGGTCATGCTGGGCTTCATCTTCGTGGTGGGGGGACACAATGGAGTGTCCCACCTGTCCAGCATCGAGAGATACGACCCCCACCAGAACCAGTGGACGGTGTGCCGGCCCATGAAGGAGCCCAGGACAGGTGGGACATGGCAGAAATGAACCCTCTGAGCTGGTAGAAGCTGCAGGGAGAGTGGCAGGGACTCCATCTGTGGGTGAAGGTCACTTCACCAGCCCTGTGAGAGGATCTTGATTTCTCCAAGTTCAGTTTATTAATGCTGAGCTGTAACAAAAGTAATAGGAAGTAGTAATTCTGCTCTACCCGCTGTTTTATCAGTGATTTCAGCAGTGATGAGTTTCTGCAGTTCTTGGTCACTGTTCTGTTGTATTTTGTTGAGTGTGGAGGCTCAGGGGCGCAGGGTTGTGCTGCAGCTCCAATCTCTGCTGCCTGCGACAGGGACAGCACCCAGGGAGCGGCTGGAGCCGGGCCAGGGCAGGTTTAGGTTGGATTTTAGGGAAAGGCTCTTCCCCAGAGGGTGCTGGGTACTGCCCAGGCTCCCCAGGGAATGGGCACGGCCCCGAGGCTGCCAGAGCTCCAGGAGCGTTTGGACAGCGCTGCCAGGGATGCCCAGGGTGGGGTTGTTGGGGGGTCTGGGCCGGGACAGGAGCTGGGCTGGGTGATCCCTGTGGGTCCCTCCAGCTCAAGATATTCCCTGATCCTATCCCATAGTGTCCCTGACAAGGGGCACTGGGACAGAGGGATGTTGTTTTATCCTAGGAAAGGGGATGAGAAGAGCACAAAAGGAGTGCCAGACCTTTTTATTCAGACAGTGAGCACTCTGGGGTCAGCCCCTGGGTGGAGGGGGGCGATTCCAGCTGGGGACAGAAGTGGCAGTGCTTCCCAGAGGTGCTGATGCCGTGCTCTCGTCCGCAGGCGTGGGGGCGGCGGTGATCGATAACCACCTGTACGTGGTGGGGGGGCACTCGGGCTCATCCTACCTGAACACGGTGCAGAGGTACGAGCCCATCTCGGACTCGTGGCTGGACTCGGCGGGGATGATGTACTGCCGCTGCAACTTCGGCCTCACCGCCCTCTGAGGCCCTGCCCGCTCGCCGCTGGCCTCGGCCGGAGCTGATCCTGCTGCACGGCGATCCCGCGGAGCGGCGGCCCCGGCGCTGCAGCTCGCCTTGCCATGGAAACGAGGAGGGATTCGGTCCTTGCCGTAGTTCTCCTTTGTTACTGCAGTAGCAGAGGGTGGGAAGCGGAGTGTCCAGCTGGGTTTGGCTGGCACCCTGCTCGTGGCAGTGGATTTGGGAGAGAACTGGGATCCAGTTGGGAATTTGTCCATCCAACCCTTCCTGGAGCTTTTGTCTCTTCCTCCTCTGGAATGTGGAGTTCCCTGTGCTGGGGTGAAGCGGGGTGAGAGCGTGGGGCGAGTGCAGGGGTGCTGACCCCTGGCTGTGTGTGCACGTGGGGAAAGCGCCAGTGCTTCACGGGGTTTTTTATGACCAGTAACTCAAGGGCTGCCTTGTTTCTGTATCTCAAAGTTTGTAAATAATAAATGCCATAGGATGTTGCCTGTACTCCTTTGTCACCTGCTTCCTGCTAGGAGGGCTGGGATGATCCTTGGAGACATTTACAAGGCAAATTTGTTGCCTCCTTGTGACGTTTTTGGATCTGATGAAGAGAATTTGCATTTTTAACTTTTCCTTTCTGTTTCCTTGTGGAGAAACGAGTGCTAGATGAACTGACTCTATCCTGCTGTGTGCTTGCAGTTGGAATGTGAGCAGAGCTCACAGCAGCAGCATTCCTAGCATGATATCCAATAAAACCTCCAAGCCAGCCCATCCCGTCCTCGTCCCCAGCGCGCTCGTGTCCGTGTTCCCCCTTTTCTCAAGGGCTGTATGATTGCTTCCTCTGAGTGTTCCCAGCTCACAATGGTGCTAAATGTAGGGGTACCCACGAGGCTGTTCCTGATTTCAGTGCATAAAGCATGTTTGGATTGTTCCACTGGTTTGGTTTCTTCTTTGCTCCACCCCCCCGTGCCTCTGCAGCTCTGCAGCCTCAGCCCCTATGGAACGAGCTCCCTCTCTTGGGTATTTCAGTGGGGTTTTTTATCGGATTTAGGGTCGCTGTCGCCATTCTCACAAACAGGGGGAGCCCAGCTCGGGTTCCTCAGACTCCAGTGCAGGGAGTGAAGGCAGGGCTCATCCCAAATGTGTGTCCTGCTGAGGGGCAGATCCTGGGATTAACCCAAATCCCACTGGGTGACAGCCCTGAACTCACTGAAAACTGGGCCAGAGAGAGAGAAAGTGATGCTGTGGGTTATAACCATCATGTAAAATGGAATTTAACTAATTTAGCACCTTTTTGGGTTGTCTTCTGCTCTCAGTCACCTTGAATTTGTGTGGTGTCTGTCTGCCCATTGTGGTACTGAGGATTTTTTTTTGCCTCCAGTTTCCTTTCCCGTTATTTTGACATATTCAGGGTTTGTTTTCCAAGCCCACACAGTGTTATTTTGAAAGGTGCAATAATATTTGAAGTAGTTGCTCTAAAAGCCATTTCTTTATGATTTTGCTGAATGGGGAGGGTTGAGTGCTCTGGATTTAGCCTGAATTCTGCAGAGCTGCTTGCAGCCATGGCTGCTCCTGCTCTTCCATCCCAAACACTGGGATTTCACCAGTCCAGCCGGGTGCTGGCACCATAAAGCATCATTCAGAGATCCTGGGTGTTGGCACAGACCATAAAATCCGGGAGGCCTCCTTCAGATTTGGTGGAACTGAGCAGGACTTTGAATGTAAATGAGAGAAACTGCATTGAAAATGCTGGAGTTGTTCATTTGACCCCCAGGAATTCCAGTGACAGCCATAAAAGCCTGGTTTAATTATTCCAGGACATCTGTGGGCAGGACAGGAGGGGCTCCATGGCTGTGTTTGCAGGTTTGTGTGTGGGGAGGAGGAGGAATCCTGGAATCCCAGGATGGTTTGGCTGGGAAGGGACCTTCAGTCCCACCCAGTGCCACCCCTGCCATGGCAGGGACACCTCCCACTGTGCCAGGCTGCTCCAGCCCCAATGTCCAGCCTGGCCTTGGGCACTGCCAGAGATGGATCACAACAGAAAATCCGTAAACAACAAAATCATCATTAAAAAAAACTCCATCAATCAGAAGGAAAAATCCATATTATGGTGATTATTTATATCAACATCTCTCATTTATGGAAGTCAAAGCATTGGAAATTGCAAAATGTTTTATTCCCTTTCCCCAGGCAGTGGGAATGATAAACCCCAGAAGGGTTTGGGGTGAAAGGCGCTTCAAAGACCACCTTGTTCCACCCCTTTCCATGGGGCATTCCTCCCTTGGAATGCGGTCAGAGGAGGTGCTGAGGTGAATGACTGACCCTGTGTCGTGGGATGTGACACTGCTACGCTGCAGAGAGCAGCAGGAACTGCTTTTCACTCCTCAGGAGCAATGCCTGATGAATTTCCCTGCTGTTATTGGGGAACTCCTTACCTAAAGATGGATCAGCTCGGGGATCACGTCCCTGAAACTCCACCCCTATTTCTGTCCGGGTGCCCCTGTCCCGTCCCTTCAGCGCTTGGGCAGAGGGAGATCAGGCACAGCAATCAGGGTAAAGCTGGGTTAAAACTCAGGAATGCCCTGGGAATGTCTGGCTGGGAGCTGGAAAAGCGAGGACCTGCAGCTGAGCTGTCACAACTCCCAGTTACCTCCCAGTTATCACCCAGTTCCGGTTCCTTATCTCTGAGATTGTCTGCTAAGCCCTTCACAGCGGGGTTTCAATGGGTTTCTTTGTGTCCATACAGCTCGGAATTTCTGCTTTTTAAAGATATCCACGTGCGGGCTGCTTGCCAGCCTCTCCCCCTGGGAATGCTTTCCTTCCAGGAACGGGTTGGAGTTTTTGTCCGTGGTACAAACGTTTTTTCTGGGAGATAACATTACCTCAGTGAACTTCACTGTAAGTCCCCATTCGCTGTGTGAAGCTGCAAAACATCCAGAATTGCCTGAAATTCTTTCCACTGATCTGAAACACAAAGAACTGGATGGTAACTCCTATTTTTTTATTTGTATTTTTGCCTTATGCGGTGTGCTGTGTTTTAAACCCAAGGAAAACTCGGATTTTTAGCAGGGTTTAGTAACTGCACAGGGAATTTTGTATTTAGGCTTGGCTGGAGTGCTTTGGTTGGGGTAAAAATTTCCCTGATTTTTGATCCCTGGAGTTTTGTGGTTTTACCTGTACATCTTTATGTTATTTCTGTTTTAGCAGCCACATCCTGGTTTGGTTTTGTTTCCAAAAGCAGCTTTTGAGTTCCACGGGACAAGAGCTGAGCTGTGCTGGGATTCTCTGGCAGTTCCCAAGGTGTTGTCCTTGTGCTCTCGGAGCGTTGTTGTGATGATTTCATTGGAGGTGAAGCCCTTTAGGAAAATAAACCCGGGAAATCCTGGTTTGTCTGGTGCTCACTGCTGGAGCCGCTGGAGCTGCTCCCACCTCTGCCCTCATTCCATGGCTGCTGCCCCTTCTGCCCCACTTTTCCAAGTTGTTTACGATCAAATCCTGGTTTTTACCCCCATGCTGCTTTAATTTATTATTAACGCACTTGGACAAGCTCCAGCACACACAGGATCAGAGCATGGGGATTTTAACTCCGGTTATTGCTCTGGGAAGTGGGGCATATCCATGGAAAGCCTGGGAGAACTGGGATTGTTCAGCCTGGAGAAGAGAAGCTTTGGGGTGACCTCAGTGTGGCCTTGCAGGGCCTAAAGGGGCTCCAGGAGGGACAGGAGCCAGGGAATGGCTTCCCAGTGCCAGAGGGCAGGGCTGGATGGGAGATTGGGAATTGGGAATTGCTGGCTGGGAGGGTGGGCAGGGGCTGGGCTGGAATTGCCAGAGCAGCTGTGGCTGCCCCTGGATCCCTGGCAGTGCCCAAGGCCAGGCTGGACATTGGGGCTGGGAGCAGCCTGGCACAGTGGGAGGTGTCCCTGCCCATGGAAAAGGGGTGGGATTGGGGTTGGAACTCAGGCTGTGCCGTTGTCACATGGGGTTAAATGGGGAGAGGCTGAGAGGTGCTGAGCCCAGCTCTGGGGTTAAAAATGCACCTGAAGCTTCAGCTGCCCCTCCCTGTGTGTCTCAGGGATGAACAGATGGACATATTCCCCTAAATTCTCTAAATTAAAAGGTAATGTCTTCAAATTACCGATATGTGTCCTGCCAGGAAATCACATCGAGAGGAAGGGTTTGCTTTCCTTGCTCCCAGCGCAGAGAAATGTTTGAGTCACCAGGGGATGCTGGAAATCCGGATCCAGCAGCTTCAAAGTGCCCAGGGTGTGGATGTGGGTACAGGGGGCTCACAGACACCCCCCTTTGAGCAGGGAGGGTCAGCACAGTGAGAGATGGAGGCAGAATATGAAAATATTCTACAAATGCTCCGGTTTATGCTTTTTACAATCAAAGTCTCAGCCCAAACCATCCCTGAGCTCTGCTGCGCCTGCTGAGAGAAGCACAGAATTCCAGACTGGTTTGGGTGGGAAGGGACCTCAAAGCCCACCCGGTGCTACCCCCTTTCCATGGGCAGGGACACCTCCCACTGTCCCAGGCTGCTCCCAGCCCCAATGTCCAGCCTGGCCTTGGGCACTGCCAGGGATCCAGGGGCAGCCCCAGCTGCTCTGGCAATTCCAGCCCAGCCCCTGCCCACCCTCCCAGCCAGCAATTCCCAATTCCCAATCTCCCATCCAGCCCTGCCCTCTGGCACTGGGAAGCCATTCCCTGGCTCCTGTCCCTCCAGGCCTTGTCCCCAGTCCCTCTCCAGCTCTCTTGGAGCCCCTTTAGGCCCTGCAAGGGGCTCTGAGGGGTCCCTTCCCTTCTCCAGGTGAGCATTCCCAGCTCTCCCAGCCTTTCCGGACAGGAGAAGGGATTTCAGCTCCTCCATCCCCCGGGGAAGGAAACCGGGCAGAGCCTGGAGCTGCCCCCGTGTCCCATCCCGCCTGCGCTGCTCGGCGGGGACGGGGCTGGAGCCTGCCCCGGGCGGTGCCGGTGCCGGTGCGATGATTTGGGTGGTGCCGGTGCCGAGGGGAAGATGCGATGGTGTCGGTACCGGCGATGATTCGGGCGGTGCCGGTACCGGGGATGAGGATGGTGCTGGTACCGGGGATGATCCGGGTGGTGCGGGTGCCGGTACCGGGGACGATTCGGGCGGTACCGGGGATGATGCAGCCGGTGCCGGTTCCGGGGATGATCCGGCCGGTGCCGGTGCCGGTACCGGGGATGATCCGGGCCGTGCTGGTGCTGGT
>NW_024582054.1:35562020-35575072 GCF_017639235.1 Corvus kubaryi
GTACCGGGGATGATCCGGGCCGTGCTGGTGCTGGTGCTGGTGCCGGTACCGGGGATGATCCGGGCCGTGCCGATGCCGGTGCCGGTGCCGGTGCCGGTACCGGGGATGATCCGGGCCGTGTCAGTGCCGGTACCGGGGATGATCCGGGCCGTGCCGGTGCCCGTGCCGCGGCCCCGCAGCGCCGGGCTGGGCTGAGGCTCCTCCGAGCCGCCCGTCTGTGCCTTGTCCGCGTTAATCCCGGGAATTCGGGAAGAGCGGGGCCGGCGCGAGCATTCCCGGCTGTCACAGGCTGCTCCCGGGAAAAGGAAAAGCCGCTTTTCCTTTGGAATTGCCGGCTGGGGGCGGAGCGGCGGCGGCGGGGCTGCAGCGGGGCCGGGCGGGCGCTGGATGTCACTGCAGGATCGCCCTGGATGTCCCCGCAGGCTGGCACGGGGACACGGGCTCTGGATGTCCCCGCAGGCTGGCACAGGGACACGGGCTCTGGATGTCACTGCAGGATCACCCTGGATGTCCCCGCAGGCTGGCACAGGGACACGGGCTCTGGATGTCACTGTCGGCCCGCACAGGGACGGGCACGGGCGGTTCCAGCCCTCCCGGCTGCGCTGACCCCCCGAGCCCCTGGAACCCCTGCCCGAGGCTCAGTCACGGAATTCCAGAGTCACTGAGGCTGGAAAAGCCCTCCCAGCCCATCGAGTCCCAGCTGTGCCCGCTGCCCACCCTGTCCCCAGCCCAGAGCTCTGAGTGCTGCCTCCAGGAATTCCTTGGACACCTCCAGGGATGGGCACTCCAAAGCTCCCTGGGCAGCCCCTGCCAAGGCCTGAGCACCCTTTCCATGGGGAAATTCCTGCTGATGTGGGTTCAATTAATCCAAACCACAGTGCACTTCCCCCTTCGGTCCATGGGCACGGATGGCAGGTACCCCATCATGGAATCATGGAATTGTTGAGGTTGGAAAAGCCCTCTGAGATGGAGTCCAGCCCCTCCCCCAGCACTGCCAGGGCCACACTGCCCCATGTCCCCAGGTGCCACATCCACAGGGCTTCGAAATCCCTGCAGGGATGGGGACTCCACCCCTGCCCTGGGCAGCTGTGCCAGGCTGGACAGCCCTTTCCAGGAAAGAATTTTCCCTGATATCCAATCTAAACTTCCCCTGGTGCAACCTGAGGCTGTTTCCTCCTGTCCTGTCCCATCCCTCAATTCCCTGCAGGTCACACTTCAGGAATTGGGGCTCTCCCAGGTGGAATTGGGGCTCTCCCTGCCCTCGGCACAGCTCCAGGGAGCCCCTGAGAGCCCCGGGAACTCCTTCCTCAGATCCCTGTTTCCATAAGGAGCTCCACTGGCTCTTCCAGCCCTCAGCTGGGTTTCTGGCTCATCTCCTCCTCCTCCTCCCTGCCAGGTTATGGATGAATGAGGGAGTGTTATCAGTGAAGGGGTTCTGGTGTCCAAGAGCCTTTCCCTGGGCAGGCAGAGGTTGGGAACAGGTTGGGATCTGCTTCTCCTGGTTGCACAGAGAAAGGGGAAGTGAATCTCAAAAGAATCCCAGAATCCTGGGATGGTTTGGGTGTGAAGGGACCTTAAATCCCAACTCATTCCAGGGACACCTCCCACTATCCCAGGGTGCTCCAAGCCCCAGTGTCCAGCCTGGCCTTGGACACTGCCAGAGATGCAGGGGCAGCCACAGCTGCTCTGGGGACCCTGTGCCAGTTGTTTCTACTTCCATTGGAGCTCCATCCCCACACGGCCCTGGAATTCCAAGGGAATGTTTGGAGCTGTGCCGGTGCAGGCACGAGGTGCGTGCTGAGTTTTCTCTGCCTTCCTGCTCACTTGAAATCCTAAATGAAAAAGTGCTTTACTCATTTGTGCAGATTAATTCAGAGAGCTGGAGATAATAATTTATACATTTCCCCTGGATTTCCCCAGGGGTTTGTGGTGATTCAGATTAAACTAATTCAGCTCAGGCTGGTGCCCAGCTAGGAACAAACACAGGCTGACTTTTCCTCCCAAGTCCTCACCCAGCACAGGGAGAAAGCAGAGAAAATAATGGATGGAGTGAAGGGTGGTGAAATCCTGGGAGAGGGAGGCTGGATGTGGCCAGACCCAGGGGGCTGGATTTGGGTCCTGCTCACTGGCAGGGTGGGAACGGGAATGGGAACAGGATATGGAATGGGAATGGGAGTGGGAATGGGAATGGGAGTGGGAATGGGAATGGGAGTGGGAATGGGAACGGGAAGGAGAGGAGGGGTGGCAGGGGAGCAGGATGGTCCCTGCAGAGCCTCCCCTTGGCTCCTGGGAGAGGGCACCTCTCCCATCCTTCCTCCCCAAAATCCCTCCCATGGGCCTGCCGTGCCCGAGGGTGCAGGACAGCGCCGGGGACAGGAGGGGCACTGGGAGGACACTGGTTTGCTGTGCCAGGCCAGAGGTGACCCTGCACATGCCAGGAGGGCTGGGATGGCCCCACGGGATGCTCCTGCTGGAGACCTTGGAGCCTCGGCGGGACCCCCAGCCCCGTGCCCACCTCGGCCGTGGCACGTGAGGGGATTCCCATCATCCTGAGCAGGGAATGCTTCGTGTTCCTGCGTCAGCGCGGGGAGGATGGAGACGCTGGGGAAGGGAAGGAACGTTTGCCAGAGTTTCTCCAGTCACCAGGAATCACTGCAGCGTTTGAAACACTCATCCTTTGACAGGATGAATCCATCCTGGAAGTGCCCATCCCTGGAAGTGTTCCAGGCCAGGCTGGACAGATCTTGGAGCAGCCCGGGATAGTGGAAGATTTCATTTACGGCTTTAAGATGAGTTTTCCAAATCCATCCAAAATTTTGGATGAGCAGCTCCCTAGGTGCGTGGCACAGGTTTGGATGCCCCATTCCCATTCCCATGACCATCCCAAATCCTCAGCAAGGCTGGCAGTGACTCCCTAATGATCCAAACATGGTGCCCACCCTGGCTCTGGCAGGTGGAATTGGGGCTGGCAGGACCCCACAGCCCCCCGACCCCCACACTCCTGCCCAGGGACCCCAAACCCTGACCCCACAGGGCTCTGGGAGTATTTGAAGCCAACAAAACCTGATTTTTGTTGTTCCCAAGAAGCTGTTGGGAGGCTGTAGGTGGAGAGTCCACAGCTAATCCCGGGAAGTGTCCGGTTCTCCGGCTGTGTCCCTCTCTGCTTCCCGATGGCCCCTGCCTTCCCAGGGATATCACATTTTATCAGCTCCCACGTGATTGCAGATAACCCCAGCCCGGCTGCTTTAATTCGAAGTGACAGAGCTTGTCGCACGGTGCCATCCTGAATTTCCTGCAGGAGGAAGAGAAGGAGAGGGAGAAAATGGGGGGGAAAAAAGCATTTTAATATGGCCTGGAGGTGCTGGAGATGACACAGGGGTAATCTGGGACACGTGGAGCCAGCTCTGGGCCCTGCTCCGTGTCAGCATCACTGTGACAGCAGCTCTGGGGGAGCTCAGCCTGGGAAAGCCCTGGTGGGACTGCGGAGGGTGGGGGGGAGAATTCCAGGGGCTGTGGTGGTGATGCCTTTTCCTGGTCTTAAGAGTCAGACACGGTTAGAAGGGGAAAAGGGATTTTACCTTGGTATTTTTTTTAAGGATCCTTAGGTGCACACGTCCAGGTCATATGCACCGAGATGCACCCCGCCCAGTGTCCCCCAAAGATCTGGTATCACATTAGAGGTGTTACTAATTAGCAGATCTATCAAAGGTTCCCCAGTGAGAGGCTCGAGTGAGCCCCCCTCCCCAAGGAGCCTTCCCCTGGATGGTTCTATCTCAGGTTACAGAATGTGTTCTGGAGAGGACCTTGGGCTCTGGGGCACACTGATCCCCGGCTACGAAGCTTCTGAGATGTTGAGTCTCCTGGCTGAACAAACAAGTCCAAGAATGGAGGCAAAAAGCACTGAGAATACAGAGGTTGTAAAAGGTATAACAGGGGTATAAAAGAAAAGGCAAAAAATCTTCATGGCATCAGTGGTGCCAGGGCAGGGCCGGGAGCTGCGGCGTCCCTGGGGAATGACGGGCGAGGGGAGCGGGTGGGGCTGAGCTCGGTGTCCCCTGCACCTTGGGGACACCCTGGGAGGGAGCTGGGCGGGCCTGCAGGACCCCAGAGGTGCTCTGGGACAGCCCTGGGGCATGGACACGCTGTGGGATGTGAGGGGAATACCGTGGGATTGCACGGGATTTACTCTGGGATGTTCCAGGAGTACCCAAGGGATGGAAAGGGGCGATTTGGGATGGGGACATGGCAGGGCAGGGGGACAGAAGGGGTGCAGAGGTGGCACGTGGGTGACCGGGCCTGGCCATGCCTGTCCTGGCTGCCCATGGCACGGCCTGGGGCCAGGGAGGTGACAGAAACCAGGATTAGGGATAATCCCCCTCTTGGAATGAGAGGGGAGCATTCCCCCCCCCATAATCACCTTCAGTGAGGATCTGATGATAGAAAACTTCTTTTATTCTGCAGAAAGAAAAGAAATAAATAACCTTATTTGAGGAATCTGCTTTCAGAATTACTTTTTAATTATTAAATTTAATTAGCAAAGGTCATATCTTTTAATTACTCAGAAGGAAAGAGCCACACTCAACAGAGAACCTGATCAAAGGGGGAAGTTCTTGAGAGGAAGATTGTGCTTAGAGAATAGGAGATTTTTCCTCTTGCCACAAAAGTATAAAAGTCCAAATGAAAAGTTCCATCTCCTCCTCCAGAGGAATCCATGGAGCTGCTCCCAGGGCTGGAGCTGCTCTGGAGCCAGGCTGGGAGAGCTGGGAATGTTCACCTGGAGAGGAGAAGGATCCAGGGAGAGCTCCGAGCCCCTTGCAGGGCCTAAAGGGGCTCCAGGAGAGCTGCAGAGGGACTGGGGACAAGGCATGGAGGGACAGGAGCCAGGGAATGGCTTCCCAGTGCCAGAGGGCAGGGCTGGATGGGAGATTGGGAATTGGGAATTGCTGGCTGGGAGGGTGGGCAGGCCCTGGCACAGGGTGCCCAGAGCAGCTGTGGCGGAGCTGAAATGTAAATGTTGGGATGAGCAGAGAATTCCTGGGAGCGACAGCAGAGCCCTGGTGGGACCTGGGGTGTTCCCTGCCAACCCCCGGGAGAATACACAGAATTAAACTTAAAAATGCCTTGTGCTGGAACGGAACAGGGATTTTCCTCACATGTGAGAAGGACTCGGTGCAAGACGTCTGCATGCGAGAGGAAGAGAAAATAAATCCCTCTGGAGCTCCTGGAATTATTTTGCTGCTGGTTTGTAAACGATGCAGCCGTGGTGGAGCGGGAGAGGTCGGAGATGGCATCGACTCATCCCAAAGCAGCGGTGCTGGAACTGGGATGGGGGAAATGGGATGGGATGGGAGAGCAGGGATGGGGGAAATGGGATAGGGGAGATGGGGTGGGACTGGGGGAGCTGGGATGTGGGAGATGGGATGGGGTGGGATGGGATGGGATGGGATGGGGTGGGGTGGGATGGGATGGGATGGGATGGGATGGGATGGGACGGGATGGGGGAGCTGGGAGCAGAGCAGGGGTGAGGGTGCCAAGCCCCGCCTCGGCCCTGCCTGTCCCCTCTCCGGGGCGATCTCCGCAGCGCTTCGGCCTCGCCCGCGCCGGGGGATGGAGCAGGGCCGGGATTTGGGCAGCCCGAGCCGAGGCCGGGATTTCCGTGGCAGGGGAGGGTCCGTGGGGAGCCCCCGCCCCCGCCGGGCTGTTTGCTCGCTGCTGACACCGGCACGCGTTCAAAGCCTTTGGGACAAAAGGATTTGAGGCTCCGAAAGGATCTTACACGGATCCCTGTGACATTTGACATGCTAATCTTATGGAAATAGATTAATTACAAGTGCTTTTTCTGTAGGCTTAACGCGCTCTCGGAAGGTCACTGCTGAGGGATAAAATGATGAGATTGTGCTGAATAATAATAATAACCGAGCCCGGCGTTCCTGCGGCGATTGCCCGGCTCGGGGCGGGCGGGGGGGCAGGACGGGACCGTGCCGCCGGCGCTGCAGAGCTGCGGAGCAGCGCCGGGACCCCGCGCCCCGCGATGCTGGAACACCCGGGGACGGGCTGGGGGCTCCGAGGGCACCGAACGCACCCCGGGGCCCAGAGGGGTCGGGGCTCGCCCTGAGGAGCAGCACGGGCTGGGTCCTGCTTCCCGGCACAATCCCCCCCCTCGGCAGCGACACGGGGTGGGGTGCGGGATGGGTGCTGGGTGCGGGATGGGTGCGGGATGGGTGCGGGATGGGTGCGGGATGGGTGCGGGGTGCGGGATGGGTGCGGGATGGGTGCGGGATGGGTGCGGGATGGGTGCAGGATGTGGGATGGATGCTGGGTGCGGATGGGTGCGGGATGGATGTGGGATGCGGGATGTGGGATGGATGCAGGATGTAGGATGGGTGCGGGATGGATGCAGGATGGGTGCGGGGTGCAGGATGGGTGCAGGATGGGTGCGGGATGGATTCGGGTTGTGGGATGGATGTGGGATGGGTGCGGGATGGGTGCGGGGTGCGGGATGTGGGATGGATGCGGGATGAATGCAGGATGTAGAATGGATGCAGGATGGGTGCGGGATGGGTGCGGGATGCAGGATGGGTGCGGGGTGCGGCTGGGGCCAGGAGCGGGGCACAGAGAGCGGTGATTCCCAGTCCAGTCCCAGGGCAATGACGTTCAGGAGCTGCTTCCCCCCTCCCTCTCCGATTCCCTCTCCAGCTCCCGGGGGATAACGCCGGCAGACGGGCGCCGGTGTCAGCTCAGCCGCCGGAATTCGCTTGTAGCCATTCCCATTCCAGTTGATCCGGGTTTGTGCCACGGGAATTGCCTCGTGCGGGCAGGGTGGGCACGGGGCGAGGGGCACGGGGGACCCGGGCACAGCCGGGGACACTCCAGCGGCACTCCCTCCTGCACCAGGAAACTTCCTCGCGGGAGGTGTTTGCCATCCTCGGACAGGAGCCGCAGTGGGCAGCAAGGGGCTGACTTCCAGCAGGGAATTGGAAAGGCTCCCAGAGCCCCGGCCGGGGCAGGGCTGCTCCTCGGTGCTGCCGGGTGTCGGTCACTCGGAGACGGGAAGGGAAACGCCTGCGGCTGGGAGGTGCTGCTGCCTCAGGAAATCAGGGAACACCGTCGGCTCTCAGGGCATGGAAAGGTGCGCGGGTGAGCTCACCTGGGCATCCCCTGCCGCGCCAGCCCCGCGGCACCGCCGCCCCCGCCCTGCCCCGTTTTTCCCGAGGGAAATGTGGAATCGCAGCCGTGGCGTGCTCCATCTCCTTGGAGATGGTCCCTCGCCCTGTGCCGGGGCTGGGAGCCAGCTCTGGGGCTGCGGAATGCAGCGGGGCTGGAGCTGGGGGGCCTGCGAGCCTGGAGCGGGCAGGTGGCCCCTGCCAGGGGCAGGGCCAGGGAAGGGGTGTTTCCATGCCAGGGAAGGGGTTATTCCATGCCAGGGAAGCGTTTATTCCATGCCATTCCGTGTTGGCATCGGTGTTTGCTTTGCTGGGCACCAACAAAGCATTTCCTGGGATTCCTGGTGCCGGCGTCTTGTTCGAACCAGGTCAGCGGGATGTGGGAGCTGCCCGGGATGCGTGTGAGCCTCTGCTGGGAGAGCGACTGGATTTGCCTTCGGGAATGAAACCGAGGGAGAACCAAAGCCGCCCTGCCTGCCCTTCCAGCGCTTCCAGGCGCTGCGATGCGGAGCAGCCCGGCAGGAGCCCTGCAGGTGGTAGCAGAGCTCCACCGCAGCCACCGCTGCCAGGGCCCGCAATTCCACTGCTCCCAAAAGCGCTTCCCGCACTTCTTTCCAGAAGAGAAAAGGGGCCTCTGCTCGCTCTGGCCACGGAGCGTGAGCTCGGCCACGCTGCACGGCCGGGAATGAGATCCATGGGCTGGACCTGGGGCTGATGGAGGGGGAGTGAGGAAGGAGATCCATGACGTGGACCCTGGATTGATGGAGTGGGACCAGAGAAGGAGTTCCGTGACTGCGGGTCCTGGATTGATGGAGCAGGACTGAGAAAAAGGTCCATGGTATGGAACCAGGTGGATGGAGCAGGACTAGGGAAGGAGATGCATGGCCTGTACCATGGATTGATGGAGCAGATCCACGGCATGGATCCTGGGCTGATGGAGCAGATCCACAGCATGGATCCTGGATTGATGGAGCAGATCCACGGCATGGATCCTGGATTGATGGAGCAGATCCACAGCATGGATCCTGGGCTGATGGAGCAGATCCATGGCATGGATCCTGGGCTGATGGAGCAGATCCACAGCATGGATCCTGGATTGATGGAGCAGATCCACGGCATGGATCCTGGGCTGATGGAGCAGATCCACAGCATGGATCCCTGACTGATGGAGCAGATCCACAGCATGGATCCTGGATTGATGGAGCAGATCCACGGCATGGATCCTGGGCTGATGGAGCAGATCCATGGCATGGATCCTGGGCTGATGGAGCAGATCCATGGCATGGATCCCAGACTGATGACACTGGCTGCTCAGGAGGAGCCAGGATTTACCTGGAGGGGTCGCTCAGGGGGTTTCAGTACAATCCTGATCCCCTTAAACCCAGCCCAGGCAGATTTACAACATAACACCGAGCACTGGGAAGAGATTTCCACAGCCAGCAGCGCTGGGAGATGAAAAGGCATTTCCAGCAGCACCTGACTGTCCCTGGCTGTTTTAAACAGCTTTAGGGAAGAGGTTATTTGGGATTTGCCATCCCAGTGCTGGCAGGGAGCTGCACGGGGCTGGCTGCAGCAGGGATTAGGATTTACAGTGGTCACCAGCAGGCCCAGCCAGGCTGGGCTTTCCTGGCAGTGCTCCCAGTGGAGCTGCTGGCTCAGGGTCGAGTGAGTATTCCTGCTATCCTGGAGGAAAACTATGGAAAAACCCTGAAATCCCACCCTGGGGTGGTGTTGGGTGATTGGGGTCCCACCAGCTGGGCCCTCCACCCTCCTCACTGGGGCACCCAGCCTGCACCCGGAGCTGGAGCGACGCCCGTGTCCCTCAGGAATTTGGGGTTTGGCTCCCATTTCAGTTGCAAGGATTTGATTCTCCTCACAGAAAGCCCTGACGGTAACGGCCGAGGATCTCATCTGGCTGGGGGGAGGCTGTTAGTTGTGGAGAAGGTTCTGACAAGAGCAGGAAAAATAACCCCTGCCACGGCAGTAACCACAGCTCCCCGAGCCTCCTCCATCGGAGGCTTTTGAAGCACAATCACTTGGTTGGGTTTTTTCCCCTTTCCAGAACATCTAAAACCTGAAAAGGTCATTTCCCCCCACTGTTCCGTTTTATTAGGAAAAAAAAAACCACCCCGGAAAACACAAACTGAAATGCAGAAATAATATTTCTGGAACAGTGCTGGGGAGAGGTGAGGCAGGAATTCAGGGATTTGAGGGTGGTGTTCACCCCACCCACACCATGGGCTGGACAACGTCTCCATGGAGAGAACTTCCCCATATCCCAGCTAAACATCCCCTGGGGCAACCTGAGGCTGCTCCCCCTTGGCCTGTCCCTTGTTCCCCGGGAGCAGAGCCCGACCCCCACCTGGATCCCCCCCTTTGTGAGAGGTTGTGGCAGTGCTCAGGATGGACTTTTTAAAACCAGGGATAACAATGCCCGGTGGGAAGCGCTCCAAGGGGCCGGCTGGGCTGCTCCTTCTCCCAGAACTCTGGGAACATCAGCACCCACCCCTGCTCCGGGCAGGAATCCCCTCTCCGGGTGCTGCCTGCGAGGGGCAGGGCAGGGCAGGAGGCTGGCTGCCTCTGGAATCAGGGCTCCATGGCGAGCAAAGGGGCTCCTTCCCGGCTGTTCCAGGGTTCTGGGATGATGTTTGCGGATAACCTCGGCTCTCTCACACTGTGATCACAGCCCCGTGGTCGGGATTCAGCTCGTGCGGGATAATTTGGCATTCTCCCAGCACCAGCACTGCTAAGAGCCAAGGATTTTAGGAAAACTTCTTGGAGAAGTCCCTTGGCAGCTTGGATTGATGGAACAGGACTGAGGGGAAAGGTTCTGACCTTTTCCTGTGACCTCCAGGTGTCCATCAGGCCTCAGCTGCTGCCACAGGGAAATGCAAGGTGCTAAAAATGGCCTTTTTTGCCCCTAAAAGCTTCATGATTGAATTTGAGTGTGGCTGCAGCCACCACCTGCCTGCTGCCTTTATATTTGGGCATCCACTGGTGGGAGCAGCACAGGAAAATCTTCCAAGAAAGGTAGAAAATGGATATTTTCACTGCCAGGGCAATTGGTGGGATGGGAGCTGGGGTGTCCCTGGAGAAGGGGGAGGATGGATCACCCAGAGATCCTGGCAGCTGACCCCGTGCAAGGTCCTGGTTGGCCTGGGCCATGGAAGGTGATCCCTGAGTGTGTTCCCAGCTCTCCAGTCCCGTTCCTTGTGCTGGAGAACCATAAAATCCCAGACTGGGTTGGGCTGGAAGAACCTTAAAGCTCATCTTCTTGCCAAAGTGTTATTATTTCTTGACAAAACTCTTATTTCTCTCTTGAAGACAACATTTAGGTTGCTTGGAGCAGGTTCAAATGTCAGCTGAGATTCCCAGGAGGGCAGGAATTCCCATCAGCAAGCGTGGGACATGCTCAGGTCCATAAAACCTCTCCAGGTCCTGCAGAGCCTCCCTGCCTATTATAAAGCATTTATTGAAAGTTAAGTTTTGTGTGAGAGCTTATTAAAAAAGTGTGCTTTATGGATTTAATTAAAGTTCTGCATATGAGACCTTGCTAATCCTGTTTGTGCTGCAACTGTATTAACGTGCTAAAAATCAATATATTTGAGTTTAAATATTTTATTATGGCAAGCCATTAAATATTAATGATGTAACAAGTAATCAGTGTCACTGCTTCTGTCTGTTCCGGGGGAAATCTGCAGGAAAGGAGAACAAAAGCAATCTGCCGGCTCAGTTTGGTGATTCTTTGTGGCTCAGCTCAGGAATCAAAGGTTCTCAGTGGGTTTGGAAGTCATAAAAGCATCTTGCCATGGCTGGAGAGTGGATTTCTGTGAGGGCCAGCAGTGACAGGACAGGGGGAAGGGGTTTAAGTTGAAAGAGGGGAGATTCGGTGGGAGATTGGGAATTGGGAATTGCTGGCTGGGAGGGTGGGGAGGGGCTGGGCTGGAATTGCCAGAGCAGCTGTGGCTGCCCCTGGATCCCTGGCAGTGCCCAAGGCCAGGCTGGACATTGGGGCTGGGAGCAGCCTGGGACAGTGGGAGGTGTCCCTGCCCATGGCAGGGGTGGGAATGGGATTTAAGGTCCCTCCAACCCAAAGCAGTCTGGGATTCTGGGATTCTGGGATTCTCTCTGCCTGCAGGGGAAAGCAGCCATGGGAATAATTAAACTGTGCTGCTGCAAGAGCCTGATTAAGAGGGAGAAACCTTTGTGATCTCTGACAAATGGACTCAACCCGGACTCTTCTAGTTCAGCCTCACTGAAAGCACAATTGAACGGTTCAGGTGGAACCCAGCAGCCCCTCCGTGCCCAGCCCGTGCCCCTGACAGACCCACAGGGGCTGGGGCTGTCCCTGTGTGCCAGGGAGGGGACTCTGCCCCCTGAGCCCCACTCCGGCCAGGCCCTGAGGGGACGCTCTGCCCCGGGGGGTCTCAGCCCTCCAGGACTGAGATTTAATAACCAGAGACCGTGTCCGGTGTTTTCCCCCCAAAATACAAATAAGAGAAAGTAAAAACATGCTTTGTGTGTGGTTATAGTGTTACATAACCCATCCATGCGTATTTACCCAGCTCTGGCTGCACAGCTCCTCTGCAGAACATTCCAGCTGCTCCCTGTTTCCCAGCGCACTGTTCCTCCTGCCTGGAGCTGCCCTGGGAAGGGCAGCGCTGCTGGAATCTCACCCCTGCTCCCACTGCTGCTTCAGGGCACGGGGTGGGCTTTGCCAGGGGCTGAGCAGAGGCTGGCACAGCCCTGCCTCCCCCAGGGATGGATCGGTGTCCCCAGAGCTGTCCCAGGGGAGATGCTCCAATACCCCCCTGGAGGCCCCACTTTTCCATGGCAAACCCACAGGAGCTTGGAATCCTCCCCAGCAGCTCTTGGAGAGGAGGCACCAAGGCAGAATCCCAGAATCCCTGGAAAAGCCCTCCCAGAACCCTCTGGCTGCCCCAGGGTCAGTCATGGAATCCCAGAATCCCTGAGGCTGGAAAAGCTCTCCAGGGTCACCGAGTCCAGGCTGTGCCCGATGCCCACCGTGTCCCCAGCCCGGAGCCCCCAGTGCCACGTCCAGGAATTCCCTGGGCTCCAACCCATGCGCACGATTGCCAGCGTGGCTCAGGCCATCCGTGGATGTGCCCGAGGGCAGGTGAGCCCGGAGCCCTGGCTCTGGCATTCCACAGGCCCAGGAGATCTTGGATTTCAGGATCTGGCTCTGTGCTGACCTGGCTGGAAGCTGCGGATCCAGAATTCCCTGATCCTCCTCCAGCTTCCCTCCTCCCTCCTGCGCCTCCAGCAAACACGGCTCTCTGGGAATATTTGTTGCCTCTGCTGCTGGGTTTGGTGGTTTTTTTTTATTTTGCCTTTGCACTTCTGCAACTTAAAAATGCTGGAACTAATTTCGCCTCCTGCATTTATTTTCCCCAAGTTCCCGAGTGCCCGAGCTGCTCCTCCAATTACCTGCAGCCCAGGGAGCTGCTTTCCTGCCTAATTAAAGGAAACAACAGCAACAAGGCAGCCTCAGGCAGCCTGGGCTGCAGCAGCGTGAGGGGAACTGGGGCATCCAGAGGCTGGACTGGTGCCACTGGGCCTGGGGACCCTCTCCAGGGGCAGGCACTGGGTGATCCCACCTGGATCATGGGAAAGGATCCAGGTGTTCCTGTGCCTGAGCACAGGAGCTTCCCACCCCAGGTGTGACCTCAGGACTGACTTGTCCCCAAAGCTGGAGCTCCCAAAACCGTTCCCAGGCACTGGGAACATCCTGGGGGTGCAGCCTCAGCACAGACCAGGGCAGGGGGGGCAGCTCCGTGCCAAACGCCAGGAGAGATTCATGGAATGTTTTGGGTGGGAAGGGACCTTAAATCCCACCCATCCCAGCCCTGCCATGGGCAGGGACACCTC
>NW_024582054.1:35580072-35611709 GCF_017639235.1 Corvus kubaryi
TGGCCCAGCCTGAGGCCGTTCCCTCTCCTCCTGTCCCTGTTCCCTGGGGAAGGGCAGCACAGGGGAAACACGGCAGTGCACACCGAGTAAAATTCAGCCTCTTTGCTCCCAAAGCCTTTTCCAGGGGCACCTGCTGCATTCCCAGGATGAATCCCAGCTGCCCCAGAGTCTGTAATGAGGTGTGTCCCAGACTAAGGCGGGTTAGGGGCGATTACAGCTCCCACTGTGCTGCTGTAGCAGGGCTAATGATCTAAAGTGTTTATTTCATGCTCCATTTCTGCAACTAAATGGCTGCAATAGATAATGGGATTATCCCAGCCTTTTTGGGCTCCAGGCTGGCAGCCATAAGGAACACAGGACGTGTCATTATTAGGGGAGAAGTGCTGCTCAGGTATTTCGTGGTCATTAGGTGTTCAATCAGAACATTTATGTGTGGAGGAAACAAATAAACCGAGGAAAATGATTACTAAGGAGCTACTAGCACTTTACACAGTCATGTCAGCAACTCGCAGGAGTCGTCTCAGTAACTCCTGGGAATCTTTTGGGACTACAGTGAATGGATGCTCTGCCCACTCTCGAATACATAAAGCCTTGGTACACTTCTCTCCTGATTCTGCCAGGACACACTCCTCAAGTTCTGTTCTTCTCCTGGGTGATTTATGGCCCATTCCAATGGAAATGATTCCATGAATCTCCTGGCTCCCTGCAGACTCCCAGGACTGACTCAGGGTTTGGGTACCTCTGAGTCACTGCTGATGTCCTTGGCACATTTATGGTGAAGAGGCCCAGGAATTGCAGCTGCCACACTCTGCTAAGTGGGGATTTTCTCCCTCCAGCTCAGATTTCAGGCTGGGAGAGGGTGGAACAGCCCCTGGAGAGGGGGGTGGTGTCCCAAGCCTGGCACTGTTGAAGGGACATTGGGATAATCACAGAATCCTGGAATATCCTGAGCTGGAAGGGACCCACAAGGATTGTCCAGTCCAACTCCTGCCCTGCACAGGACATCTGAAAAATCCCCTGTGAGACCTTAAGAACTTCGGGCAGCCCTGAGGGGCTCAGAGAGTTTGGAGCAGGAGATCAATGTAGAATCCCAGAATCCTGGAATGGCTTGGGATGGGAAGGGACCTTAAATCCCACCCAGTGCCACCCCTGCCATGGGCAGGGACACCTCCCACTGTCCCAGGCTGCTCCAAGCTCTGTCCAACCTGGCCAGGGACCTGTAGGTCCCTTCCAACTGAAATATTCTATTAAATATTAAATATAAAATGCACATATAAAATAAATTAAAGACACTAATATATATATATATATATAAAATATGTACATTTGGGGTAGCTTTCCATTTTTCCATCCCAGTCTATGTAAAATGTGCATCCAGCACATCCTGATTTTACCTGCACAAACTGGGGCCTACGTGCACCTTATCCTCTGGGAATCCATATCCAGTATTTCCCATTTCAGTGTAGAGGGCAGCTGTGGGACTGAGGAGAGCCCTCAGCACTGAGTGAACACAGGAAACCCTCCCAGCCATCCAAGAGGGAAAGGGCCCTTATTCCCTTATTCTGACTCGTGGAAGTGCTCCTTTGACCTTCGGCCTCTTGGCTGAACCCTCCTGGATCAGCTCTCCATGAGTCTGTGTGTAACCAGCTGGGAAAACAATACCAGAAAATACCTTTTCTTCTGCTTTGCTGGTTTTCCCCATCCCTGCACGCTCTGCTTTCATTCACAGGAAAACTCCCAGCGAGTTCCTTGGGAGTGGGGAGGCAAATCCCACCTGGGAGGGTGGTAAATCCCAGCTGGAAAGGGTGGCAAATCCCTGTTGGAAAGGGTGGCAAATCCCTGCTGTGAGGGTGGCAAATCCCTGTTAGAAAGGGTGGTAAATCCCTGTTGGGAGGGTGGTAAATCCCTGTTGGAAAGGGTGGCAAATCCCAGCTGGAAAGGGTGGCAAATCCCTGTTGGGAGGGTGGTAAAACCAGCCCCCAAACCAGCCCCCAAACCCTCTGCCCCGCTGGCACTGGGAGCAATCCCAATCTCCTGATGGGAGCACAGGCTGGGGCTCAGCACCCACTCCTGGTCTGTCCCTGTGCTGCCCTTTCCAGCTCCCCCAGCTCTACCCCAGCCCCTGCGTGGCACAAAGAGCTTCTGCGGCTCCTTGGGGATTTGCAGTCTTGGAGCCAGCCCCACTTCCACGGAGAGCGTGCCAGAAAGATTGGATCTGTCCTGGGTTCCCACAGCTCTGGCCGGGAATGGGCACACTCCATCCTCGGGAGAGCAGCAGGGATGCTGTCCTGGGTTGCAGTGTGTTCTATTACCATCCCCATGAGCTGTTGGAACCAGGTGGGGCAGGGTTTCCTTGCCCCCTCCCTCCGGACCGTCTTCTGTTAATGGCCCATCCATGCCCTGCCCATGACTCCCAGATAACTCCCTCCGGACCATCTTCTCTTAATGAGCCCATCAACACTCGGCCTCATGGCTCATTACCCCATTGTGAGATGCTCCACCCAGAGGGAGGAACCAAGCATCCCATCGTGGATATAATCTGGGACTCTGAACACCACAGAGAACCCTTCCCACTGGATTTCCAGAGGACAGGAGCTACACAGCCACCACTGGACCTTCTGAGGAAGAGCAGACCCTTTTTCTACAGGATCACCGCTTCAGAGGACTGCAGCCACCATTCTACCAGACTGCTGCCACCACCCTGCCTAACAGGGACTCAGGTTGTACCTTGACTCTGTCAGTTTGAACCAGTGTTTTCTTTTAGTTTTTTCCTTTACTTTAACTTCCCCATTAAATTGTTATTCTGACTTGGTGCCTCCCACTGGTTTGTTTTCAAACTAGTACAGCTGGGACATACTCCTGGCACTTTTAATTCATCTTCCCTGTGCTGCAAGCCCCGAGCTGGACACACAGAAGCACTTTTACCCCAGGCTCTCTGTGCTGTGCTCAGGGTTCATGGCCCTTCCTGCTTTGTTGCTGATCCGCCCGAGGATGATGGGAGGAAAGGGGGTTTGAGGTGCTGCTCGGGCTGGTTTGTAGCTGAAAAATGAGGAGAGTGTTCCCCGGCACATCTGGTGGAAGTTTTCACCCCGCTTTTCATGATCTTCCAACATGCTGGGCCGTGTCTTTGAGATTTAGGGTGTTTTATCGCCATTTTTCTCGCTCTGCTCTGAAAGCTCAGGCATTTCTTGCTGGGGAAGAGTTGTCTGTGACTTATTCCAGTGAAAACTGAAGTGATTATTTACCTAACGCTTTCAAAACCACCCTTTGCTTTTCAGACAGGTGCTGGTGATCCCAGGCTCCTGTGCTTGTGAAATTAAATCACTGATTCTTTCCAGTTTGAATGGAATTTTGTTGGAACATTTCTTGCAGTTATAATTTAATCTTTCTTTCCTTTCACAGAATGATTCGATTTTGCCCAAATCAGGCATCAGATTAATCTGAAATAATGTTCAAACAGCTTGACTTGCACAGAAAAAAGCCGTGACAGATCTTGTGCTCCTCCTGGAGCAGCCTTTTCCATCACACAACTGCCAGAGAGTTGGAGAGGTGGTCTGGGGAGCTCCCTGAGTTCTCAGCAGGGAGAGTTTTTCCAGTCACTGTGGGCTTTGCACAAAACCGTGGAATCATGGAATGGGACTAAAATCCCAGTCAGCCCCACCCCTGCCATGGCAGGGACACCTCCCACTGTCCCAGGCTGCTCCAAGCCCCAGTGTCCAGCCTGGCCTTGGGCACTGCCAGGGATCCACAGCTGCTCTGGGTAACACTGATGGATGAAATCATGTCAGGCTAAAACCCCCTCCAGAAGGATTTTGTTTTAGGAACACGTCCCATACACCTGGAGGGTGAAGAGGACTTTCCTTGTGGTGTGTCCAAGCCCAGGTGGGGTCCCAGGGCAGGGCTTGAGGAGGTGCAAGAAAATGAATTTTCATCTCCCAGCTGATGTTCACTGCAGTGATATTTTAATACAATTATCTGGAAAAAAATGCAAACTGAATTTTCCAACATGAATTGTCTGGAACAGATAAAGCTGCTCAGATTTTGGGGCAGGAGGGTGCTGGGGGGGCTCTGCTGTGTCCTCCTGGCTGTGTCTGCAAGAGAAGGTTAAAATCACTGTTAGGGCGTTCTTTCCTCAGTGCCATGGGTAAACAACCCCTTGATCCTTTTGGAAGATTTGTATTTCCAGATCTCAACTTTCCCGAGATGTCTGTGAGTGAGGAAAATGTCACAGAAAGTGTTTCTTCCCTTTCACCCCTCACTAATCACCACACTCAGAAGAACATGTTGTCAAATAGCAGATGGTGCATTATTCTAGAAATAACTGATCAACATATGTTTACTTTAGACATGAAGGCTGTGCTTGAAACAGCCAGGAATGATTTCATGTATGGATGAAGAAATGCTGCTTTCAAAGGGCTCAGCTCCCAGAGGGCACAATTAGCACATTCTAACATGGAGTTGGAAATCAAAGTTCTGCGTCTCCACCTGATTTCCACTTGTTTGAGCCGGGGCCTGGCTTGTCAAAGGATTTCCTTTTGTACTGAACAATCATTTTGGGTTAGGAAAATTCCCTGTTCTTAATGTTATTTGGGCTCCATCTGCTCCTAAAAATCCAGGCACTGCATTCCTTCAGGGGGAGGAAGTGAATTGTCCATCACCAGCTGACGTGGATCCCTAAGAACTCATTGCAACTTGCCTTTGGTCCCACATAATTCCATTTATTAATTGAAAATATCAGCATGCCTGAAAAAAAAAGAAGCTTCCCTAATTTTGGGAGACTCATCAGCCTTGGTAGGGGCTGCCCAGGGAGGTTTGGAGTGCCCATCCCTGGAGGTGTCCCAGGAATTCCTGGATGTGACACTCAGAGCTCTGGGCTGGGGACAAGGTGGGGCCAGGCATGGCTGGGACTCTGTGGCCTTGGGAACCTTTTCCAACCTCAGTGATCCTGTGTTTACGTGCTGGAATAATTAATTGAACCTGACTTTTCTTTTGCACTTGGAATTTTCCCCTCAAAAATCTGCCAAGCCTAATGTTGGAAAGAATAAAATTCACTCTGTACTGGAAAGCAAAGGTGCAGGACCAAGTCATCAATTAAAGAAAATAATTCATTTTCATTTTATAAATGGACAAGCTTCGTTTACAGGGGAGACAGAGGGATGAGTCTGTGTGAGCAACACCAGCGTTTTCCACAGGAACACCAAGCCATGGCTCTGATTTTTGTGGGATCCTGCAGCTCCTGTGCTGCTCAAAGCCTGATCCCACCCCTGTGTTCCTGGCTGGAATGATCCACCCTGGGATAGTGGAGAGTTATCACAGCAACAGCTCCCTGGGAGAACACAACCCTTGAGGGATATTTCCAGCAGGGATGCTGCAAAAGCTGTGTTCTCACACAGAGAGCAGGAAAAAAATGCAGGAAAACTTGAAGAGGACAAAAAAATCTGGAGGTTTTTCCTCCAGCATTTCATCCCAGCTGCTCAGAATCCAAAGGCAATGGCATCATCTAATATCCACCAACAGATCTGTTTTCCCTGCATTTGTCCACACCTTTGGAAACTCCTCATGATTTGGTTTCTCCAATACTCTGTGGAGGAGTGAATTCCACAGCCTAATTATGTACCTTAATTAACTCCCCCCTAAGCTTTATTTTCAGCTCAGTGCCTGATAATTCCACAGGATCACCTCTAACCTGGGGAAGGAGGAGTTGTTCTCCCTCTGCCCTGTCCCATCCCATTCCCAGAGGGTTTCTTTTCCGGGCTGGCCTTTCCAGGCCACTTCCAGGCCTTTGCTCCATTTTCCTCCTTTCTGGAGCTCCAGACCAACTCAGCACTGCCCAGGCCATCACTAAAACGTCTCTGGGATGCAAAACTGGGATTTCCCTGTAAAAATGCAGCGGGATTTTGTCTTTGAGCAGTGGTTGGGTTGGAACAGATCAAGCCTGGGAGCCCAAATCCCTGGGGAAAGGGCCTAGAGAGGCAAACAGATGCTGGGCTGTTCTGCTCGATCAGTACCAATACCGGGATCCTCTTCTGCTCCACAGAACAGAGCGGGGGCTGATCTTTATTAATCATCCCGAAGATGCTCCGTGTGCAAACCTGACAGCCTTTCCAGATGATTTTACAAAATATGTTCAGCAAAAATCCCAAACCCAACCATCCAAACAGCCTTAACCATCCCTGTCCAATCCAGGCAGGTGGGGATTTCTCCTGGGTGAGAGCCCAAGGGGCTGCCTCCAACGTTCAATTCCACTTTCTTGGCAGGGAATTATTGCAATTTAGAGAACTTTTACCTTGGAGTTTTTTCATGAGGAGACGAGAAAAATTGATATTATTGTTGTCCTGAACAACATTTCAGAGTGATTGGTGGATATTTTTATGTATTTATATATTTTATGATTATTATTTATATATTTATTTATTTTTCTAAAATTATATTTATATATAAAAATACTTTTATATTTGTTAGGTATTTATATATATATAATATATATATATAATTTTTATCTATATTATACACGTATCTGTATATACAGAGAAATCTAACTCTAACCTGATGCTGCTGGGGGTTAGAGAATCGTGGAATTGTTTAGGCTGGAAAAGCTCTCTGAGATCAAATCCAACCATTCCCCAGCACTGCCAAGGCCAGCACTCACCCACGTCCCCAGGTGCCACATCTGAGCAATGGCTGGGTGTTTCTCCACCGACCTCCTGCACAACCAAACTGCATCTGGAATCCAAAAGCTTGGGAAAAATGTACTTTGTTACAAGGAAATTAAAATCTAAAGATTCTTCTGAGGTTCGGAAGAAAATGCTGATGGCAAGCCCCACTTTTGCACGGACATGGATTTGTTCCTGTGTCAGGTGCTCAGCAGCCTTGGTGGCATCTGGTAAAGTGCCACTGGGGAAATAAATGTAGGAAAAGGGGCTGTGGTGTGGAAGGATTCTGAGAAGAGAGAATTTGGTTGCTCTCAGTCTGAATTTCAGTGACATTTGATGATTGTGAAGTTACATGGTCACAGCTGGATGGAAATAGGGACAGAGAAAGAACCAGAGAATCCTGGAATGGTTTGGGTGGAAGGGACCCTAAATCCCATCCCAGCACTGCCATGGCAGGGACACCTCCCACTGTCCCAGGCTGCTCCCAGCCCCAATGTCCAGCCTGGCCTTGGGCACTGCCAGGGATCCAGGGGCAGCCCCAGCTGCTCTGGCAATTCCAGCCCAGCCAGGAATTCCCAATTCCCAATCTCCCATCCATCCCTGCCCTCTTGTGCTTTAAAACCCTCCCCTGTTTTTGCAGCTCCCTGGAAGGGTGAGGGTGGAGCATCCCCTCCTGTGCATGATCCTGCCATGGCTGCTGTGAGTTCCCAGGTGTTTTGTCCCAGCTGTGCCTTTGGCTCCAGGCAGGGCTCCTGGAGAGCTCCAGTTCCTGTCGGTACAGACCACAGCAGCCACAGCCCGCAGCTTTTACCTCCATAAGATTTCATTTCCTTCCTTGGGCACTTTTCCTTTCAGCAGCCCGTGTTCTTGTGCTGTTAATTCCCTAAAAATCTATTTTTACTCAGTGGTTGCATTATCCCTCTATTCATACGAGCTGATTTAGAACTAATAAAACCTTGATTATGTACCATGAACCAGGAGCGGGATTTCGTTTGTGCTGAGATCTGCCTGGAAATTTGTTTCCCCACTTCTTTCATCCAAATGATTTCTTTGTATCACCGCCGCAAAGGATGCTCTGTGCTGTCTGAGCAATCATATTTAACTGTGACAGAGCAAATTAAAAAGGGATTTTCGGGCATCCACACAGCACAAATGAGGCTCACAGTTCATCTATGTCTTTGTAGGCAGCCACGGGGTGCTCAATATTTTTATTTGAAATTATGCACGTATGAGTGTGAGATGGTTATTGGCTCAGGAATTACAGTTCCCCCTCAGCTGCAGGCTGGGAGAAGCCAACCCTGCTGGAATCCTGGAGCGGAGGTTTTGCTGGAACGAGCTGAGCAAAACAAAGCCGGGCGAAGAGCGAGGTTTTTAAGAGCCGAATTAATTTTGTAATTAGGAAATTATGAGAAAAAGACAATGGTTTATTAATGGGGGATCTGGGAATGCTGGGAGCTGGGAACAGGGAGGGGCGGGGTGGGGCAATGGGGGCGGTGAGAAGGGAATGTGGAGGGCATGGAGGGCACTGGGGCTATCCAGAAAAACAATGTGGAGTGAGACTTGCACTGGGCATGAAGAAATATATTCCATCCCATCCCATTCCATCCCATTCCCTTTCACTCCATCCCATCCCATTCCATCCCATATAGAATTCCAGACTGGTTTGGGTTGGAAGGGACCTTCAATCCCATCCCATTCCCACCCCCTGCCATGGCAGGGACACCTCCCACTGTGCCAGGCTGCTCCCAGCCCCAATGTCCAGCCTGGCCTTGGGCACTGCCAGGGATCCAGGGGCAGCCCCAGCTGCTCTGGGCACCCTGTGCCAGGGCCTGCCCCCCTCATAGCAAAAACCTCCTCCCTGTATCTGAAATAAATCAACCCTTCTTCTAGAAAATGTCCTTTCCCTTGCTCTGGTTTCCCTCCACCTCTCTCCGTGATCCTGCAGGATTTTGTCCTTTCCTGAGGCCCCACTTCCCAACCCCTGAGGTGCTGGGAGCTCCCTCTGCTTGCACCACCGCCTTTCACGGGCGGCTCTGGATCCAAAGCAAACCCATCACACTTGAAAACACAAACCCTAAAGATTTACACTCCGGAAAGAAAACAGGACATCCCAGGAGCTCCAGCAGGGTTTTTAGATCCCACCACTTCAAGCCAATTTCAGGAACACTGGCAGCCTTTGGACTCCATTTCAGACACTTAGTTGTGGTTTTATGTCTGATTTATTTCTGAAGGGCTACACAGTGCTTTTGCTTTCTTCCCTTGAACCTGGAGTTTTATGTTTTTATGGATTTTAAAGGAAATTTACAGCAGCACTAAGGCACTGCTTTTTGAAGCAGGGGATTCAGGGAGAAGTGAGCATAAAGTGGAGTTTGTGCTGGAAATCTGCATCTTCCTCTCCAGTGCGAGTCCATTTGATGTTCTGAAGTGCTACAAAAGACAAAATGCTCAAAACCTGCAGCAGGAGATGAAAGCAGCTGGGAAGATTTACAAATCTGAAATAGAAATTGCACGACAAAAGACAAAAGGACTCCTTAGTGAGGGCTCCCAGCTCCCTGGGTCACTGCCAACCTCCCAGCCCCACCAAGAGCTCCCCTGATCCCACAGCTTCCAGTTGAGTTCTCCCTGTCCAAGGCACGTTGCTCCAGTTACTGAGTGATTATTGGGGCTTTGAGGGTCCCAGGTGTGTTTGGGAGCCAGTGCTTCCATCCTTCTCCCTGGAAATCATCACCTTTTCAAACAATGGCAGTGCCTCAGCAGCCTCCTGGGCATTCCTTCCCCAAATGCTGGTGGAAAGAAGAGCCTTGAGGGGTTTCAGACGGAGAGCACAGAGGGTTGGTGTTTATCTGAGCAGTTTGCTGCCGGAACTGTTGCCATTTTCCAGCCCCTCCTGTGCTCCTGGCCCTTCATCCAGGGTGGGAAGCACCAACCCACCTGCACAGACACCACAGGGCCTTAAAGAAATCAGCAGCTCCTGGGCCAAGGCTCTTCCAGCTGCAAAGGTGGAAAAGGGTGAAGGCCCCAAATTCCAGAGGTTCAAGTTGGATGGGGTTTGGAGCAACCTCATCCATGGAAGGAGGCCCTGCCCATGGCAGGGGTGGCACTGGGTGGGCTCTAAGGCCCCTTCCCACCATTCCATTCTGGGATTCTGTGATAGGCCCGGCTCTGTATCCACCGGCATTCATCCCTTGATTCTGCATTTCCATTTTTATTTTCCTGGGTGGCTCAAAAACTGTGGAGGGATTTCAGAGGGATGGGGCTGCACCTACTCAGCTCTTCCCCAGGGCAGCATTATCCCAGAGTTCCCATCTTCCCTTTGCTCCTTCCTCCATCTGAATGTCCCCTTTGGATGGGGATGTGTCCCTGGGACAGCACATCAGCCCAGCAGATGCAGCTGTGCCCAGGGATGGGATGGGATGGGATGGGATGGACCCAGCCCACACAGCAGAGGGTGCAGGTGTGGATAAATCCAGCACTGACTGCATTTCCTGCTTGACAAAGAACAGGAAGACTTGTTTTGGAAACAACTGGAAAAGTTTAAAGCCGAAGTTCCTCTCTGAGAACAATGTTCTCATCTCCTGGAGCCTCGCAGGTATCAGCACTCTGCTGAGAGATAAGGACACTGGATGCCTCCACCTGGCACTGGGAGGTGACAGACGAGGTGATACAACCTGCTCACCACTTCCCTGATGCTTTTCCTTCTCTTTTTCCCTCCCCAAGCCACCTCTGGAGCAGAGAAACATCAAGGAAAATCTGTGTCCAGTGGCCACACACTCAAAATACACAAAGCAGCTCTGAACCAGCAAAGGGAGCTGGGCACTTTGGGAAAATCCCCTGTGTTTTCTGTGGGATGATGTGTGCTGGGGTATCTCCTGGTGATTTGCTTTCAAAGCGAGGAACTCGGGCTCAGCCAAATCAGGAGGGATGGATGCAAGTCCCCGTGGGCTTTTCCTTGGCAGCTGGCACCCGGAGCACGTTCCCTGTGATCTGAGGCTCTCCAGCTGCAGTGGAAATGGGACTGGAAAGGGAGATGTTTGCAGGAGAGGGGAGGGTGAGTTGTGTCAGGGTAAAACACCCAGGATGGTGAATCCCTGCTGGTCCTACAAAAGCTCTCTGGAAATACCTTGGCTTCTCCGAGCACCCCAATCCCTCTGAGCTGATGGAGCAGGTGCAGCACATTCCAAATTCCTGACCCTCAGGAGCTCTGTGCAGGAGGAATTGCTCATCCTGGTGAGTCTGAGCTGTTGGTTTGATGCTGGCCAGGAGTGTTCATGTTGATGGGGATGAACAGAAATACCTGTTCAGGCTTCAGAGCTGTGCCTCAGCAACCTCTCAGCTGTGGGACAAGGGTGAAATTAATGTAATTTTAAATGCTTGGAATGATTTTATATTTTCCCTCTGAAACAGCTTTTAAAAAACTGTGTTTTTCTAAAAACGCCCTGAATCTGGAGGGTCACTCCTTTTATTAAATCCGTCTGCCACGAGGGCCAAAAATTTGTACTAAACAAGCCAAATAAAAAGCCAATCACTCATTAACAGCTAGAGTAGGAATTTTCTGTTCCTTCTTCTGCTCAGGCGAGCTCAGGGAGACAGTTCTGGAAGGGCCTTGATGAACCCAGAGGGACAAGGGGCAGGATGAGGAGAATGTGTTTACCTGGACACATCTGGGAGCACAGATCCAGGGAAAGGGACCTCAGCTATGGCCTGGGGGTGGGCTGAGAGTAAATCCATGTGCAGGACAGCTCTGTGCTAGGAGAGGAGTTTAACCTGCAGGTGATGGAGATGGAGAGGAAGCATCCAGAGAAATGGGTGAGCAATTTTGGAGGAGGGAAATCCCCTCAGGGCTCCAGCTGTGGAGCTGCCCTGTGTTTTGGAGTGGGAATAGGGCAGGACTGTGGTGTGGGAGAGTGTGGGAATGCCCTGTGGATCAGGGATGAGGAGAAATTGAGGTGCCTGTGGAAGGGGACAGCCAAGGAAGGGCTGTTTCAGTCTGTGGGTCTGGTGTTTGCTTGTGGAAATCATTTTCTGCCCTTAATTCCTGAGGTGCCACCAAGTTAAAGCTGGTAACTTACTGGCCTGCTGCATTTATTTCAATTAAAACCAGGAACTCAGCTCTGTTTCAGTGAGGCTTAAAGGGATGGGAATGATCTGTCCCCGTTTCCTTGGAAAACAGCACTCATCCAACGGCACATCAAACCTCCCCAGATCCGTAGCAGAATAACAAACAATTTGTTTGCAGAGCAGGCTTTGGAGCTGATTGTTGTAATTGAGGATGCAGCGGAGCTTTTGCCAATTTCTCGGGCTCCTGCAATTTCCTCCCAGGAGCTGATTGCCAGCGAGAGCCGTGGCACCTTCATTAGCGCCTCCTGAACTTCCCAGGGAGCTGGGAAAGCAATTGCTGCGTGTTGGAGCAGGGAGGGAGGAGCTTTGTTTGCTGTCAGAATTCCAGACACTGGCCCAGCACTGAGGATGGGAATTGGGTTTTTTTTCAGCTCCTGTTCCTGAGCTCGGCCCGAGTGCAAAATCCCAAATGCACCTGCACACTCTAAATCAGCACTGCCCCTGGAACAGCACACAGGGAATGGGCTCAGCTCCCCTGCCAGGCTGGGCAGGGCCTGGCAGCAGGAGGGACAGGGAAATGTGCCTCTGGGAAGGGCTTTGGGGGGGCCTGGAGGTGGCACTCAGAGCTCTGGGCTGGGGACAAGGAGGGCATCGGGCACAGCTTGGGCTCCATGGGCTGGGAGGGCTTTTCCAGCCTCAGGGATCCTGGGATTCTTAGAGGATGGGATGAGAATGCACTGCAGTTCACCACAAACATCAAACAAGGCTCTGTTTTTCCATCAGAGCCAGGTTTTCCAAGGCTGGATTCCTTGTCCTGACCATCTCCTTTAATCTGCTTGGCTTTCCCATCCTGGGTCAGGGATTTCATTCGTTGCCAACCTAAAGGATCCCGTGATTCCTCACTGGGCACTGAGGGAAGGTGGCTCAGCCTCTCTGCAGTGCTTGGAAGTGTTGCACTCATCAAGGCTGCTGAATAATTTAGGCAGATTTATTTCACTTTCGTGGTTCATTATCATTCCTTGGTTTCTCATCTCCTTGCCTTGCTTTCTCATCTCCCTGCCTCGCTTTCTGGCCATGCACCAGATGAATATTCCTGGAGCCCGGGAGGTTCAGAGAGAGCCCCAGGCTGCTCCAAGGCCAAGGCTCTCCCCAGCTCTGCTGTTGATCCCTGCCCGTGGAAGGTGTCAGGATTAAGGAGAAGCACGGGGTGGGTGCCCAGCCCTCGCTGGCCCTTCCAAATTGTGTTTTGAACACAGGAATTTTCTGTGGTGCCAAAGAAACCGTTCCTGCCTCACTCAGGGGTGCCCTCGGTGCTCACCCACCCCATTTCTCCCCATCCTTGTGTTCCCCCTGGCTGCTGGATCCCTGTGGATGGAGGATCCGAGTGGAGGCAGGATCCCTGTGGATGCTGGAAGTGTTCACAGAGCAAGTGCTGCTTTTGGGGGACCCTGACCCCGCTGCCAGGGTGAGGAGCAGGGGCAGAGGCTCCTTTTCCCGGTCTGGAGCCCCAGCACCGCCGCTCCTGGAGCAGCACCGAGCCCTGCGTTCCCTCCTGCTCCTGCCTGGTGATGCCATGAAGATTTTTTGCCTTTTCTTTTGCACCCCTGTTATACCTTTTTACAATTTCTGTATTCTCAGTGCTTTTTGCCTCCATTCTTGGACTTGTTTGTTCAGCCAGGAGACTCAACATCTCAGAAGCTTCGTAGCCAGGGATCAGTGTGCCCCAGAGCCCAAGGTCCTCTCCAGAACACGTTCTGTAACCTGAGATAGAACCATCCAGGGGAAGGCTCCTTGGGGAGGGGGCTCACTCGAGCCTCTCATTGGGGAATCTTTGATAGATCTGCTAATTAGTAAAACCTATAATGATATACCCAATGTTGCGGGGGGACTTAGAGACATAGAGACACAAAGAAGAGAGACACAGAGACACAGGGAAAGACTCGGTGGGGTGCATCTCGATGCATATGACCTGGACGTGTGCACCTAAGGATCCTTAAAATAAACACCAAGGTAAAATCTCTTTTCCCCTTCTAAGCGTGTTTGACTCTTGATTTTAAGACCAGGAAAAGGCATCACTGGAGCCACGAGCCCCGTGCTGCTGTGCAGGGAGCAGCATTCCCTGTTCCAGAACTGTGGGAGAGCTGCTGGAGCACGGCACAGGGCTCCGCTGCGGCCACGGAGGGCTCTGCTGCTGCCCAAGGCGCTGCTGGTGTGCCTTGGGGGCTGGGGATGCTCAGCTGGGTCAGTGTGGCCCTGGCAGTGCTGGGTGATGGTTGGACTCCATGGCCTGCGAGGGCTTTTCCAGCCTAAATGGTTCTCAGATTCCTGTGGTGGAGCAGGGGCTTTGTCCCAGTGGGACCCTGGAGCCCCAGAGCAGAGGGGGGTGAAGGATCCACCCCACAAACACGGTCCCGGTGTGCCCCACTCCTGCCCAGCCACCTCTGCCTTCTCCGGGGTGCACAGCTCCATGGGGCTGCTCCCCCTGCTTCCCTTGGGAATGGCTGGGCTCCGGGGATGAGCCATCGGTGAGTACAGGGCACTGGTGTGGGGAAAGAGCAGGGCCAGGGCACAGGGACCGGCTGCAGAGCCCGGGAAAAGAGATGCTCCTGCACCCTGGGACTGCAAACCCAGCAAGCTGTGCTGCTTCAGCACAGCCTCTCACAGAGATGTGAAACTACCGAGGTGTCAGGAAAACCTTCATTTAAAATCATACACTCATGGAATGGTTTGGGTTGGGAAGGACCTTAAATCCCATCCCATCCCAGCCCTGCCCTGGCAGGGACACCTCCCACTGTCCCAGGCTGCTCCCAGCCCCAATGTCCAGCCTGGCCTTGGGCACTGCCAGGGATCCAGGGGCAGCCCCAGCTGCTCTGGGCACCCTGTGCCAGGGCTGCCCACCCTCACAGGGAAGAGCTTCTCTGTTGCTGCCTGTTCTGAGCTTCCCCTCCCCCCTCCCAAAGACATGTGCTCCGAGCTCCTTTGATCCAAGCGCGGGCAAAGCCAAATGTAACTCAGACTCTTCAGCAGTGTCTGATTGGCCGCTCACCCCGGGTCCGCCCCCAGTCCTCCCCTTTCCCCTTCTCCTGATAAAGATGGTCGAGGGGAGGCAAATGCTCTCTCACTCAGCTCAGCGACTTTCCTGTGAACATCTCTGGTCGTCTGTCTCATTTGAAGGCTTCTAACTGCAGGGAATTGAGCGAGCAGGGAGCTATATTTCTCCCTCTTTGCTTCTGCTGATGGTATTTGCTCTGCAGCTGATTCAGGTACCGATTTTAGAGCTACTAAAGTGCTAGATCGCCCTTGCTACCTCTCAAGGCTGCTCGAGGCTTTCTAAGGCATTGAAATACAAGCACTAGCCGGTATAAAGCTGAAAAGATACCTTCCAGATTCCTCCATTGCTAGTACACTTCTCCCTAATTTCTAATCTAAATCTGCCCTCCTTTGCTGTGTTTTTAGGGCAAGTCTCGGAGCTGTCCCTGGCACGCTGCCCCTTTCCCTCTGCAGACACAAATCCCTCTCTTTCTGCCGCTCCTGAACCCACCCAAGTGTCATTTGGAAAGCTTCTCTCTCTCTTCTCTCTTATTTGTTAAATACTTTTCCAGGGTATTTATCTGCAGCATTAGAATGAGGAATTAATCCATGGAGGATCCTCCCTGCTGCGCCCTGGGGGGAAGTGTCTCTTGTAGGATTCAACCCTTGCCGGCACAGTCTGCATCTGCTGGGCTTGCTGAGGCTGTGGGATGAGCCCAGAGCCCCTGGAAGCACAGGGAGGTGTCCCAAACCACCTGGCAGCAGGAGCTCTGTGTGCACCCACTGCTGGTGATGTGCCAGGAACAGTGTCCTGCCCCAGGGAGGGGATCCCCAGCTCCGTGGGGTGAGCTGGCACCAAAGGGATCCCACAGGGGAGGAATTCTGGTGACTTTGATGGAGTCAGGGAGGGCTGGAGTGCTCTGGCTGCTTTGCTCAGGCACCTCGAGGTCACTGCTGAGCAGATCAGGGCAAACTCAGCTCCCAGCTCCAAGGAACAAACCCCTCCAGGGATCTCGGCCCGGGCACGAGCAGGGAGCAGGGCTGCAAGGCTGGGGAAGGCTTCCCAAAGGGAAAAAGCTCCTCACTGAGCATTCACATTGAACTTCCCAGCTTTCTGAATCCTCCATCTGCTGCTCCCAACTCCTCTGTGCTGCCTGTGGAGCAACAGAGAGAACCCTGCCCTGGCTGCCACCTCTGCACTCGCAGGGACACCTTTCCATGGGGATAAAGTGTCCTCAGCAGCTCTGCAGGAGTGCCAGGCACAATCAGCCCGTTCCATACAGTCTGAACACCTCAGAATCCATTCTGGGCTTGAATAAACGGTTCTGGTTGCTGCTGCAAGAGGCTTGAGCTCTTTAAAAATAAACCTCTGTTGTGTAATGGATTTCATTAACAGCACATCCAAGGGCTTGGCGAGTAATAAACTGTGTGACAGTGTTCTCACGAGGGAGTGAATGTGCTGAGGGCTCCTGCGTGCCTTTCTTTGTGTCCAGAGCAGGATTTGTTGTTAGCTGGGCCCTCGATGTCGGGGTGTATTGGATGTTCCTCCTCTGCTTCCGCTGGGAGCAGCTGGGCCAGAAGGCTGGGGCTGCTCCTGTGGCATCTGGGTCACTGGAGGGGACACAGCTCCTGAGAGACTCAAGGAAGTCTTATTTACAAGTTTATTCATCTTAGATTGTAGAGAAACACACAAAATCCTGGAATGGTTTGGGTTGGAGGGACCTTAAATCCCATCCCATCCCACCCCTGCCATGGCAGGGACACCTCCCACTGTCCCAGGGTGCTCCAAGCCCCAATGTCCAGCCTGGCCTTGGGCACTGCCAGGGATCCAGGGGCAGCCCCAGCTGCTCTGGGCACCCTGTGCCAGGGCCTGCCCACCCTCCCAGCCAGGGATTCCTTCCCAATATCTTACAAGTCTTAATGATCTTATGAAAGACTTACATCTGTAGTAAAGCCTTTGCAGACAAGTGATGGCTTCAGGAGGTGCCTTGTTGGCTGCTGGAAGGGGATGAGGTGGTGGCTCAGTCACGGGGCCAGTGCTGGTTTTTAATAAAATTTGTTATTGACACACCTGGGGACCAGACTCAGCCCCAAAACGTGGGGCTTGTGCAGGTGGTGGGAATTGGAGACTTCTCAGTCTCCCTCCTCCGTGGTTCTTTGACGTTGAAAAGGGAGATTTTTGCATTCTGTTTACTTGCCTGGGCTGTATCTCCCTGTCGTTGTGATACGCTCAGTTATCAGATAATAAATACCCATTGACCTCCTTGGGAGGCAGATGCAGCCCTGGCAGAGCAGCGATTCCCCCGAAGTTTCCTGATGGAGCTGCTGGAGCCAGACCCTGCCCTGCTCCCCAGCCCATCCGGAGCCTCTGTGAGCAGCCACCCTGGAGCCCCAGAGCAGAGGGGGGTGAAGGATCCACCCCACAAACACGGTCCTGCTGTGCCCCACTCCTGCCCAGCCACCTCTGCCTTCTCCGGGGTCCCCCAAGCTTTATTTTCCAACAGCAAAACCAACAGAAATGCTGGAAGCTGACTCGAGAAAGCTATTTTTAGACATCCCTCTAACATTCCTGACCCCAAATTCCCGGGGCCTCGGGCATGTGGAGGTGTCCCTGCCTGCTTCCAGCTGGGAATGCCCCTTTATCTCATCCCGCTGCAGCCTGGGGTCTGTAACTGCGGGAATGCTGGAGGGAGAAGGAAGCGGAGTGTGGAATAACGAGCCTTTCCTTGATGCCATGAAGATTTTTGCCTTTTCTTTTATACCCCTGTTATACCTTTTACAACCTCTGTATTCTCAGTGCTCTTTGCCTCCATTCTTGGACTTGTTTGTTCAGCCAGGAGACTCAACATCTCAGAAGCTTCGTAGCCGGGGATCAGTGTGCCCCAGAGCCCAAGGTCCTCTCCAGAACACGTTCTGTAACCTGAGATAGAACCATCCAGGGGAAGGCTCCTTGGGGAGGGGGCTCACTCGAGCCTCTCATTGGGGAATCTTTGATAGATCTGCTGATTAGTAACACCTCTAATGTGATACCAGATCTTTGGGGGTGCATTGTGGTGTGCATTGGGGTGCATATGACCTGGACGTGTGCACCTAAGGATCCTTAAAATAAATACCAAGGTAAAATCCCTTTTTCCCTTCTAAGCGTGTTTGACTCTTGATTTTAAGACCAGGAAAAGGCATCACCTCAGCTTGCCTCCTTCCCTGTGGGGTCCAGACGCTCCTGTCCGAGCTGGGATGGATCCTGTCCGTGCCCTGCTGGTGCTGGCTGCTCGGTGCTGCTCTGGCAGGAGCCGGGAGCTTTTCCTGCTCCGAGTAAAACAGGAGCACATTTAACCCCCGCTTCGTGCTCCGGGCAGCGGTTATTAGTGAAACCCGGGCAGGTTTTGGCAGCATCCACTGGTACTTTGTGACTCTTTGTGTTTAACTAATGGCTTTTCTTTTTCCCCCCAAATTCCTGTGATTTTTGGAGGCTTCCACAAAGCCCAGGGCAGCAGTTTCTGGAACGGCCCGGCCTCATTAGGGTGATGCATGGGAACGTCCACACTAATGAGGAGTCCCGGGGAGAGGGAGACTTGGGGTTGTTCTTTCCTGGGGTTGCCACTTGAAACGAGAGCGATTGCCAAGAGCAGGTGGTGCTTTTCGGGAGGGAGAGCAGGGAAGGGGCCAGGGCCTGTGGGGCTCCAGGGAAGCTGATTTGTGCAGGAGCAGAGCTTTTCCCTTGGCTCTTCCCGGGGTTTAACCTCAGCTGCCAAACAATCCCCCCCAAGCCTCTCACTCGCTCTCCCAGCAGGACGGGGAGAGATGTGGGAGGGTGGAAGTGAGAAAATCCGTGGGTTGAGATAGACAGCTCGGTAGGAAAAGCAAATCAAGGCATTAATTCCCCGCTTCCTGTGGTGCTCAGCCATCCCCTGGACAGCAGGGCTCCAGCACACGGCTTGGGAACGCAAACCCCAAATGTGCCCCCGTCCCTGTCCCCCAGCTCCACGTGCTGGGCACAATGTCCTGGGGGCTGGGACATCCCTTGGGAAAGTCGGGATCAGCTGTCCCAGCTGTGTCCCCCCAGCCCCTCGCTGTGGGGTGGGTGAGGAGCAGAGCAGGGCCTGACACATCCCTGGGGGTGCAGATCCCAAACACAGCCCCAGCTATTGGGAAGGAACAACCCCACAGCCCCAGCCCAGCCCCCCCATGGACCCCTTTGCTCTGCATCCAACCCCATTCCCCAGGTAGCGCTTCCCAACCCGTAATTAACTCCGGGCCCGTAATTTCTCCGTGTGGGTAGAGGAGCTGCTCAGCTCAGTGAGCACCAAAAATAGAGCTCAGTTCAACCCCCAGCCAGCTCACGAGCTCGGTTACATTAAATGTTTAATTAACAAATTTTCCCCGCGTTACTTATGGCTGTTTATTCATCTATTGCTGTGTTTCGTGAATGATCCCGAGCAGCCTGTGCTTGTTTTGGCATGTTTGTCATAAACCTTAAATTAGATTTTTTTTGTTGAGCGGGTGACATCAATGACTTTTTTTTTTATTATTATTTATTTTGAAATGGGCTCTGGGAAAGGTTTTTCTTTCTTTCTCATTATAATGGAGCCATCCATTTCTTTTGAGGCATTGGCTGCATAAATCTAAAAGCTCTCAAAATGCCTCATTTCAGCTTTAATAGGCAGCTGGATTTTTTTGTGTGTGGGAAATACGAGAGATGTGGGATTGTGATTGCAGTGAGTGAGGGTGAGCAGAGGCACAGGTCCCCTGCAGGGATCTGCCGCCAGCTGGGCTGGGGACATCCCTTCCCTCCCTCCCCATCCTCTGCTTGTCCCCAGGGCAGGACAGGGCCAGCCTTGGCCTCACACCAGGCAATTCCTTTGCTGTTTTGGAGGGCAGGGCTTGGGTTGTGGGTTTGGGTGTCAGCAGAGAAGATGAGGAGAGAGGGAGCTGCAGCTTGGTCCTTTTGGGGTGAAATTGGTGTCTTTATCTACACCTGAGCCAAGGCCAGGCTGGATGGGCTTGGAGCACCCTGGGATGGTGGCAGGTGGCTCTGCCCATGGCAGGGCTGGAATGGGCGGGTTTGGATGCCCCTTCCAGCCCCCAGAATTATGATTATGGGGGAGTGCCCATCCCTGGAGGTGCCCAAGGAATGCCTGGAGGTGGCACTCAGAGCTCTGTGCTGGGACAAGGTGGGCATCGGGCACAGCTGGGACTCGATGGGCTGGGAGGGCTTTTCCAACCTCAGGGATTCTGTTATTCCATGGAATTTTTTGTTCCCCTTTCCTGCTGCTGTTGGTCCCTCCTGGAGCAGGTTTCCACCTGCAGGGAGAGGCCCTTGGATCTCTCTGGGTGCCAGGCGCAGAGCTGGGTGTCACTGCTGACCTGGAGGAGCTGCTCCTGTTCCGCCTCTCAAGGGCGCTTCCCACATCCCTGAGGTTTGCTCCCTGTTCCAGGGACTTCAGCTTGAACCTCTCCTCATGTGGGTTTGGGACTACTGAAGCACCAGAATTTGGAGCTGCTGCCCATTCCTCATTTGGCAGGTTCAGCTTAGCACATTTATTTTTAATTGAATCTTTTTATTTTGTTTTATTATATTTTATTTTAATTTTTATTTCAGTTTTGTATTTTCTTTTTAATTTCTTTTAAGTTTTTTTTAATTTATTGTTTTCATTTTATTTTTATTTTATTGTTTTTATTTTATTGTGTTCTTATTTTTATTTTATTGGGGTTTTTATTGTTTATTTTATTGTTAGTTTTTATATTTATTGTTTAAAATTTATTTTATTTTTTATTTCATTGGGGTTTTTTATTTTATATCTTCTTTTTTATTGTATTTTTAATTTCATTTTACATTTTTTACCTTATTTCATTTTATTTTCTTATTTAATTTAGTTTTATATTATATCTTTTATTTTATTATACCTTACCTAATTTTACTTTACCTTATTCGATACTATATTAGTTTATTTGATATTATTTTAACTGAATGACATTATTTCATGTTACCTTATCGCATTTATTTTATCCGATTTTACCTCGGCAGATCAATAGCTGGCAGAACAACGAGATGGCTCCGATGAGAGATGATTTCCTTTTGCAGCTGCCCCTCTTGTGCCTCAGGAATGCTGCTGGAACTCTGCTTTCCCTGGGAATGGGAGCGGGGGCTCCCCCCAGGGCACAGCAATCAGTGATTCCTCCTTCTTTTCCCAATTCTGCCACTCCTGGCTCCCCTCTGGCAGTGGTGGGAGCTCAGGAGGGAGCGCCCCGAGCTCATCAAACCCTGCACTGATGGATAAACCTGGCTCTAATTTACATGGCTGGGCTAATTAAGTGGTACAAATTACCAGCCTTGGAAATTTCCACTGGCAGACAAAGCCATTTTTTCCTCTTGGCATCCTCTCGAGGGAAGAGGTTTTTGTGGGGAAGTGCAGAAGGAAGGGGCTGGATCTGGGGTCTCCCTGCCCAGGGAATGATGGAATTGGGAGCTGCAGGCCCTGGGGATGGGGCAGAGACCTGGCACAAATTAAATTGGCTGGGCAAGAAATCAGCTGAGGGCTGGGCAGAGCTGTGTCCCAAAGGAGTGCGACCAGTGCAGGGCTGCCGTGTTTGGTGGCTCTCGGGCCAGGCATCGGCCTGGAAAAGATTTTTATTATTATTATTATTATTATTATTATTTCACATTCCAAACCCACGCCGTGTTAAACTCACCCACTGTTCCAGGGTGTGCCAGGCACTGGAGTTGTCCCAGATGATTCTTGGGATGGGGTTGATTCCTACAAACTGAGAAACCCTTAATCCACCGTGGCACAAGGGGTGAGCTCTGCCCCCCTTCTGTGTCCAGAGGATATGGATTCATTTTCCTCTGGACTGGTTCCATCTGCTCGGAATCCCTGGGGTGGAAAACGAAAATCTCCTTCATCGCCTGGCTCCTTGCGCAGCATTCCCTGAGGGAAGGGGTGCACCCGGCTCTGTGAGAGGAGACCATTTCATGGAAAACTGGCTGTACCTCGGTGCTGGGATTTGGGATCCTTTCTGCTGCTCCAAGGGCCAGCAAACCCTGGGATCAGGATCCCAGGACACAGGGCGGTGACAGGACAGGTTCTCTGGCCCAGCCGCCCTGGGCGCTCCCCACACAAGCCGCGAGCTGCTGCCCGGTCGAGGCTGTACTTTCACTCACTTCGGAGCAGTAATTGCTCGTGTTAATGAGCTGTCTGATGATTAAAGGATCATCTCTGGCTCTGGGGCTGCTGCTGTGACTCGGGGCTGTCCCTGAGCTGCAGCCACGGACGGGGCGTGTGAGCTGATCCCGATCAGCCTCCCGGGGCTGGCCAGGATAATTAACAACCCCAAGCTTTTGGGTTCTGGAGCTCTTCAGATGAAAGCCAGCAGGAGAGAGGGATCAGCTCCTGATCCCAGCACTGTTCCCTGAGCACCCCGGAGGTTCTTGCCATGACACTGAACAGAGGGGTTCTGTCCTTAGGAGAGGCCACCTTGTCCCTGCCCTGCTCCAGAGCCACGGCCAGCTGGCAGGGCAGGGATGCCCCATCCCGTATTTTTGTATCCATCAGCAGGACTTTTCATATTATAGATGACCAGAGCAAACCACTCCTGGCTCTTCCTGAAATCTGGATATTTAACAGATCTGGAGGCAGATATTTAATGCAGGAAATTGAGTGGTGGTGATGTTCTCTTCCTCTTTATCCCATTACCTCTTTTCCTTTTATTTTCACCTGTTGTTTCCTGGCATTATGTGCAATGTTCTGTTCCAGAGCATTCCAATGGGATAAATGCAGATTATTTCTATTTGTAAAGTGGTTTTCCTTGTGTCCAGGAGGAATTGCATCTCCTCTGAGGTGCCCAGGGCCCAGCAGCGTCCCTCTGGCTGTGGCACAGCACAGGTGACACAATGTGACAACGCCTGTGACAAATAAACTGCTCCAAGCCTTTCTCAACAGCCCAGAGAATCAAAACCAACTTGAAATTCAAGCCTGGATGACTCTGCAGTGCCTCGTGAGGGCTGACAGGAGACACAGATCCTGTAATTCCAAGTACATCCTTTCCCGGGGTTCTGTGGATGCCGAGGGCCCCTCGGAGCTTGTCAGCCAGGGCAGTTCATTTCAAGGGATAACACTTCCTTCCTGGGACTGCAATGCGTTTTATTCATGGACTTGCTTCAGCAGATTTCTATTTTCAATGCTGCCAGCCTGGCTCCTGGTGCTTATTTGGGTTTTTATCCATGTGTACTGCACAGATAACACCGGAGTTCAGCTGCTTTCATTAGCAGGGCGAGGAGAGAGCCTGGGAGAGGCACAGCCTGAGCTCAGAAATGCTGAACTGGGGGTGGCCACAGACAGCTGGGGCCCTCCATGGTCATTTATTGATTTATTCCCTGCTCTCAGGATGGCAGGTGGATGTGGAATGTGCAGAACACATCAAACACGGCTAAAACAGAGGGGGTGGGAAGAGGGGCTGCCCCTGGATCCCTGGCAGTGCCCAAGGCCAGGCTGGACATTGGGGCTGGGAGCAGCCTGGGACAGTGGGAGGTGTCCCTGCCATGGCAGGGCTGGGGCTGGCTGGGATTTAAGGTCCCTTCCATCCCAAACCATTCCAGAATTCCATGAAAACGCCGTCCCAAGCCCTGAGGTGGGAGGAGCTCAGGTGCTGAGCTGGCCCAGCAGCTTTGGTGTCCTCCTCATGTCCAGTTCAAGTTAATTCTGCCTAAACCAGACCCAAACTGAGCTTCTCCTGTGGGGAAAGGCTGAAAGTGGGGATTAACAGTTGGAGCCAAGCTGGAACTGGGAGGGGTGGGATTGCCTTGGAGAAATCCAGGGCTGGACACCAGGGAAGGATTTATCCTGAAGGATTTAAAGTGTCCCTGGATAAGTTCAGGCTGAGAAGCAGAAGAAAGTTTCTGACCTCCACTAAAATAAAGAACAGCTCCCAACAGGACAAGAAGGGGAAAAGGATGGGTTTGTTTGCAGTTCAGCAGTTTATGGAAACAATCCCAGGATGTGGTCCCGTGGGAATACATGAAATGTTCTGGATGGATCCTTCTCCTTCTCACCGGGAATTGACAGGGCAGGAACAGCCACAGGGGCCTGGGACATTCCAACCCCTCTTAATGACCCTCCATGCCCCAATTTAGCAAAATTTCCCAAAACTCCATATTTTAGTGAGTAATTGTTCTTAAAAGTAGCTGGCAGAGCAGTTAAAATAAACTCATCACTCCTCAATATTCCACTCCTTCTTCCTGGGCTTGTTTCCCCAGATTTGAACTTTATTCTGGGAATAATAAATAGACTTTGCTGCACATGAGCAGCGAAAATGTCGTATTAAAAGCAGCCTGAATATTTAACTGAAGTTTAAACTTGTCATTCAATGAGCTGATAATAAATGCCATAAGCTATTCAGCTTTCAAATTAAATCCCTGAGCAAATGTTTTGAGAGAAGGGGCTGATTTATCCCTGTGTACGACTTTATTTGCTGGGAAATTTCAATATTGAAGTCACAGCACTTCTGAAAAAAAGCCTTAAATCAAGATTTTCCATTGACAACTTAATCTGGTAGCAGAGGCTGATGAAGATAGGCTGGTATCTTGAATATTGAGTTATTTCCCAGGCTTCTATTTTTCTCCCTTGGAAATTTGCTTTGCCAACTGCCTAAAAAGTAATTTTTATTATGATGGGGTTTTATTTTCACATAATTTTGCAGATTATTTACTGGGAATGAGAGGAGAATGGGGTTTAAAGAGATGTGATGGACACATGATGGATACCTCTCCTGTTTGCTGGTTCTTCTGTTAGTTGTAGGTAATAAATTCCAACTTCCAAGGCAAAGGGAATTATCCAGGGAGGAGCAAACCCCAAGAACCCTCCCTGAGAGTCCCTCAGTGCCGCAGCTCCCAGCGGGGAGAGGAACATCTGGAGAAATCAGGCCAGTTCTGTGTTCACATCTGCACTAAAAATATCTAAATCTGGTCAGATATTGGTGATTCTTCTCAAACTTCAGCTCCAGCGGGGCCAGGGCAGGCTCAGGGTGGACAGCAGCAGGAATTTCCCCATGGAAAGGGTGCTCAGGCCTTGGCAGGGGCTGCCCAGGGAGCTTTGGAGTGCCCAGCCCTGGAGGTGTCCAAGGAGGGACTGGACGTTGGGCTGGGACAGGGTGGGCATCGGGCACAGCTGGGACTGGATGGTCCTGGAGGGGTTTCCAACCTCAAGGATTCCAGGATTCTGAGAGGATGGGACCGGAATCTACCGCAGTTCACCGCACACATCAGCCAAGGCTCTGGTTTTCCATCAGAGCCAGGATTTTCAAGGCTGGGTTCCCTGTCCTGACCCTCCTCTGTCCTGCCCAGCTCTCCCATCCCGGATCAGGAGCCGATGCCCTTCCCGCAGCCCGGGAGGCACAGGCTGCACGAATCCACCAGCAGCTGTGTTTCCAGGATCAGCAAACGACTGAGGGAGAGGAGAGGGAACAATTTATTAACATTTCTTTTCCACAGGCAGCTGAGCCTGGGCACACTCCTGCTCTGGGCTTATCCCATCAGATATGGGGACGCTCCTGAGCCGAAAGGTGAGTCCATGTCTGAAAGCACTGAAAGGAAGCTTAAAAACAGAGAAGTTCTGCCTCTCACCCCTCTAAAATTCCCAAGAAACGTGCTCAGAGCAGCTCATTGTGGAGCAGGCTGTGCAACACCCCGAGGTCCCTCCTGTTCCCAGTCTGTGTGCCACAGGATTAGAAAGAGACTCCATGTATAAATAGAGTGTAGAAAAGAGCACAGCAGGCTTAGAGCCTTGTTTTCAGTTCAGCAGGCTACAGCGATGAACAGCGCTGGTTCCTTTCTGCTCTGACAGCAGAAAAACACCTCAGCAGTGCTTTTCCCCTCCTGGAGTTGCTATTCCAGCTCCGGAGCCGCTGTGCAGCAGCAGGGAAGCTGCCCTGTGCTTCCCACTGCCCGTGGATCACCGTTCCCACCTGCAGAAGCCTCCCAGCAGCTGGCAGCTTTCCCTCGTGGCCCAGGACTATTCCAGTCTGTTCCCCACCCTGCATTTTGGTGGGACAGGGTCTGGATGCTGCAGCCAGACCCTGGGGAATGTCTGGGCTCAGGTGTCACCGTCAGCAAAGCTCCAGGGACGTCCCACGGCCCTTATTCTGATGGGGCTTGGGATTTATGGAATCACAGAATCGTTGAGGTTGGACAGTCCCTTTAAGATCACAGAGTCCAACCCCTCCCCAGCACTGCCAGGGCCACACTGCCCCATGTCCCCAGGTGCCACATCCACAGGGCTTGGAAATCCCTCCAGGGATGGGGACTCCACCCCTGCCCTGGGCAGCTGTGCCAGGCTGGACAGCCCTTTCCAGGAGGGAATTTTCCCTGATATCCAACCTGAGACTCCCCCAGCTTTTATTTATCTCTTTTGATGTTGTTTCCATGTCTGAAGCATGGTGGCCTTTGGGAGAGCCTGAGATGGGCCTCATTCTCCATCCACAGGGCAATTCAGAGCCATCAGTTCATCACCCTTCCCAAAATTCAGACTTTTAACAGGCATTGAATTCCTTCAGGAGCCTTGTGGGTCTCTGGAGTTTGCAGATCTGGAAGCTGGACCTGCGGCCACCTCGCTGGCTGAAGGCTCCGTGTCCAGAGCTGGGGCACTGCCATGTGCTGCCCACTCCTGTCCTGCTCCACACTTCCCACAAATTTATCTAAACGTGGAGAAAACCCTGATTCCTGATTGCCTCAGCGAGGCACAAATCAAACCCAGCCATGCACCAGTAAATAGGAAATTGATTTCAGATTTCCCTCACACAGATTTGCCTCAGTTTCACCTCACGCAGGAGAGACGGAGCCTCGGATGGATTGGTGCCCACCAAGCAGCAAAGTGGGACCTCCTGTGCTTCCAGGAGAGGTGCCCAGCCTTGGGGAGCCTGAATTATCCAGGAGGCAAAGCAGAGGTGGAGGGAAATTCTGGGGTTTGGTGCTTCAAGCAGGAATGTTTGGAAGATGGAAACCAGGACTGTTCCAACAGCTCGGAACTCGCGACAGGAGCTGCGATGCCAGGAAGGGTGTGCCCAGCCAGGAGGGGGCTGCAGGGCCACCTCAGCTTGTTGTGGCACTCGGGGACACGGCAGTGCTGGGGAACAGCTGGGCCTGGTGCTCTCAGAGAGCTTTTCCAGCCCCAAAGATTCCAGGATCCAGGATCTGTCACCGAGCACCAGCCTCCGTGTCCGTGTTGGACACTCCGAGAGTCCCAGGGCATGTTCAGTGTGCGCTGGAGTGCTGGGAGCAGCCAAGAGACAATTAGAAACATTTTAAACAGCTGATTTTCCTTCTAATAACTTCTGGCATGAGCAGTAACCTGCTCCGTGAGCAGACCCAGGCAGCTCAGAGCCGTATTTCCATTTTAACGTGCGCTGCTCTCCAGGTGAGTTAATAGAGGCTTTCTGGAATGACCTAAATAAAACCTCCATCCCTCATGCCTGCGAGCACTCGGGGTTTCAGATTTCACCCAGGTTAGGTGCAGGGAAATCAGCCAAGCCACAGCCCCCACACTCCCCATGTGCCCGTGTCACCGCTGCACGAGCAGGAGATGTTTTTACACAGTGGAATGGAGCAAACTGGAGGAGCAGGAACGATTCGATGAGAATTTCCTAAGTATTCTCCAGGTTCTCGCTGCCATTAGCTAATTTGAGCAGGATGGTTGCCATGGAGATGTGGAAGCAGCACGGATGGAGCCTCACGGATGGAGGGAGGAGAGAGCAGGGTGGGATTTATCCCAGTCCTGCTGCCAGTCCGTGTGTCACACATCCTGTGGGTGCACAGGGACCCCATGGACAGGGGCTGGGCCATCCTGACCCCCTGGTGTCCCACTGGGCACATCTCCAGTGTCCAACTGGGAATTGGGGCATCCTCAGCGCTGGGCTCCTCCGTGCTGCCTGCTGGAGGCAAAAGATCCATGGCAGGAGTGTGACCCCAGCAGGTCTGTCCTGCCTGGCCCTGGCAGTCCTGCAGGGAATCCCATCCCTGGGCTGCGTGCTCCTGAGCAGCCCAAATTTCCTCCTTGTAGTGACCTCATCCCGCTCTCCATCCCTGGAGGCACAGGGGGATGTGGATTTTGGCTTTAAGGAGTTGAGGTCGCAGCAGAGAAATGAGAACCTTCGGAGGCTGTGTGACCTCGAGCTCAGCTGGGCTGGTTTTGTGTGTGAGGCCCAGCCTGGGTATCAGGAAAGGCCCTGGCTCCCAGCAGAGCCAGCAGAGGGAACTGGGGTGGGAATGTGTCCCTTAGGAATGGAAGGAGGATAAATATAGATGGGATATTGGGGAGAAATCCTTCCCTGGGAGGCTTGGAGGCCCTGGCACAGGGTGCCCAGAGCAGCTGGGGCTGCCCCTGGATCCCTGGCAGTGCCCAAGGCCAGGCTGGACATTGGGGCTGGGAGCAGCCTGGGACAGTGGGAGGTGTCCCTGCCATGGCAGGGCTGGGATGGGATGGGATTTAATATCCATTCCCATCCAAACCATTCTGGGATTCCATGGTTCTTTACCTGGCATTCAGACCCCCCTTTCCTGGGGATTCCCTGGAATTGTCATCAGGGGTGGCTGTGGAGGGACAGGGACTGTGGCAGAACCAGGCTGGGAGCTGTGGGTGAGGGCTCTGTGGGCAGAGGGAGCGATGTCCTGGGGCATCCATGGAATTCCTGGGCTGACGGGAGGTGAAGGGAGCCGGCACCTGCGGTCACCTGTCAGAAGCTGCTCCGCTCAAAGGAGCCAAGCTGGCGCTTCCATCTCTGCCGGGAGAGTGAAAAGGTCGCTGCACACGAGCTGCTCTGTCCTGGCCCGTCCCTGCGCGGGGCCAGCGCCACACTTGGTGACGTGGCTGCCACCCAGGGCCTGGCTGACAGCGCTGCTGGGATCGTGCTCATCCCGGGTGGAAGGGATCCACACGGGCTCTGAGAGACAGCTCAGCCAGGCCAGTGCTCCCAGCACGTGCAGCTCCTGTGGCCACAGTGTCACAAACACCCCCAGGTGACACCAGGAATCAACCAGCAGCTCCGAGGAGTGGCTGTCCCTTGTCCCCACGGTCCTGTGGCTCCAGCTGTGCCGTGTGAGCGCGGCACCGCTCATTTGTTATTCCCCGCGATGGGCTGCAGGATGTCACAGCAAAGTGTCTGCAGCAGGCTGCAACAGGGAAAAGCAGATGGAAGCCAGAGCTGTGCTAATTAAGCTTGATAATAGAAATGTTAATTAAAAACCCCGAAGAGGAAAGGACATTCTGTAGTCTCCTGGTGCTCTCGAGTCACGCAGAAATGGCCAGCTGGAAGGAGCAGTTGGGCTCTGCTCTGAGCTCGGACCCCAAAGCCTCCCCGGGGATGGAGCAGGGTGGGAGCAGGAGCCACCCCAGGAGCTGAAGGAATTCTGCATTAGGGACACTTTGGGAAGGAAAGCCAGACTGTCCTGAGAGGAATGCTCCATGCTCCAGGGAAATCTGTGAGCAAAGTGCTCCGCAGGCAAAGGGAACCTGGAAGGAGCAGCACCTCCATCCCAGCAGCTGCTGCTGCCCGGCCTCCTCCCAGCTCCTCCTGCTCCACTCCAGGCAGGATGTCCCCAGGCTGGAGGGGACAGCACCATCCCCTTCTCACAGTGCACAGGGCTCGTGAGTCATCATCACAGCACACACCGAATTTTGTGCCAGATCGGCTGCTTAATTCCCTGTTTTCCATTCCCATTCCCTCTTTTTTTTCTGTCAGGAAAAAGTGGCACAAAGAGTTCTCGTTCTTCCCATCCCCTTTCCTGGGGACAGTCCCACACGTCCCTCAGAGCCACTGGCGGTGTTGCAGTGGGTGTCACTGTGGGGGTTTCAGCGTGAGGGTCACAGAATCCCAGAGGGTTTGGGTTGGGAGGGACCTTAAATCCCATCCCATTCCAGCCCTCCCACTGTCCCAGGCTGCTCCCAGCCCCAATGTCCAGCCTGGCCTTGGGCACTGCCAGGGATCCAGGGGCAGCCACAGCTGCTCTGGCAATTCCAGCCCAGCCCCTGCCCACCCTCCCAGCCAGCAATTCCCAATCTCCCATCCAGCCCTGCCCTCTGGCAGTGGAAGCCATTCCCTGTGTCCTGTCCCTCCAGGCCTTGTCCCCAGTCCCTCTCCAGCTCTCTTAAAATGTCCCAGGCCAGGTGGACATTGGGGCTTGGAGCAGCCTGGGACAGTGGGAGGTGTCCCTGCCATGGCAGGGGTGGGGCTGGGTGGGCTTTAATGTCCCTTCCAAGTTAACATTCTGGGATTCCATGATTTTTTCCCAGCAGAAAATAGTCACTGTATTTAGCAGTGAATCAAATATTCAGCATGAGCAGAGCAGGGGGAGAACCCGTCCCCCAGATGAAGCTGTTGGGTGGAATGGCAAACCCAGCTCCCAAGAGACTCCTTGTGAAGCAGCCGGCCCACAGGATTTGTTCCCTGCGTTAGGGATGATCCATGGCTCCCATTCCCATGAATAGGTATCCATAAAATATCTTTGTCAGCTGGGTTTTACTCGGAGTTAAATAAAATATTATAATTTATGATAAGCATCAACTTTACAGCATCCTGGGCTCCTCCAGAGCTGCCTGAACATCTGGGTTGCATAAACAACCCCATGGTTGGGATGAGGTGGCTTTTCAGCTTGGTAACAGCACACAATGAGCTCTTCAGCTTTACGGGAACGCCATAAAAGCAGTGAGAGGAAACACCCAGACACAGCAAACGCCAGTTGTGGCTGAACTTTGTGAAAGAATGAATGTGTGTGGTTGGGCAGGTCAGGGGATGGATCCGGAGCTGGTCCAGCGAGGATGGAGGGCGGGTGAGCTCCTGTTGGGGTCGGGGGTTGTCTGGTGGGGGCTGGACCTACTGGAGAAGATTCCAGCATGGAGAGGGGATGGGTGGAGGCTGAGGGAGTGCAAGGATGAGGGACAGGAACAACAGGTTCTGCTTCACCTCAGATCCTGTGTCCAGCTCTGGGCTCCTCGTGCTGAGAGAGACATGGAGGGGCTGGGGCAGGGCAGGGAATGGAGCTGGGAAGGGTCTGGAGCCCCAGGAGCAGCTGAGGGAGCTGGGAAAGGGGCTCAGGCTGGAGCAAAGGAGGCTCAGGGGGGACCTTGTGGCTCTGCACAAGTCCCTGACAGGAGGGGGCAGCCGGGGGGGTCGGGCTCTGCTGGCAGGGAACAGGGACAGGAGGAGAGGGAACGGCCTCAGGCTGGGCCAGGGCAGGCTCAGGGTGGACAGCAGCAGGAATTTCCCCATGGAAAGGGAGCTCAGGCCTTGGCAGGGGCTGCCCAGGGAGCTTTGGAGTGCCCAGCCCTGGAGGTGTCCAGACAAAGAGTGGATGTGGCACTTTGGGATACAGTTTAGTGGGCAAATGGTGATCAAAGGTTGGGTTTGATCATCCTGGAGGTCTTTTCCAGCCTTAATGATTCTGTAATTCTTTGGTTCCAGGTCTCTATCCCAGGGGAATTCTCCTGCCTGGCATACAAGGAGAACAGCAGGAGATGTTCCCAGTTGGTTTTTCTGCACAACAAACTCCTCTAGAAAAGCGCCTCAGCTGCTCCCAGGTGCTGCTGCTGTGCCACGGAAAAGCTGCTTTGAGGAGGAGCCAAGCTCCTTCCCCATCCCGGGAGCAATGCCAGGGATGAGGAATGCCCAGGGGAGTATGGGGATGAGGAATGCCCAGGGGAGCGATAGGGAATGCCCAGGGGAGCACAGGGATGGGAATGCCCGGGGGAGTGATAGGGAATGCCCAGGGGAGCACAGGGATGGGAATGCCCAGGGGAGTGATAGGGAATGCCCAGGGGAGCACAGGGATGGGCAATGCCCAGGGGAGCACAGGGATAGGGAATGCCCAGGGGAGCACAGGGATGGGGAATGCCCAGGGGAGCACGGGGATAGGGA
>NW_024582054.1:35611719-35618345 GCF_017639235.1 Corvus kubaryi
ATGGGGAATGCCCAGGGGAGCACGGGGATAGGGAATGCCCAGGGGAGCAGGGTGTTCCCTTGCTGAGCCCTGGAGGGGCTGTGGGGACAAAGCCCCATGAGGTGGGAATGTGATCCCTCTCCTGCCCTGCTCACAGCAGGTGTGGGAGCACTTCCAGCCCTTCCTGCTGGAGTTCAGCTTATCCAAGGGCTCCAGGGAAAAGCCAAATTACAGCCCTGGAATCGTGCAGGGAAGGGAGTGGGAATGAATTCCGCAGTGTTCCCTCCTGGCTTGGGGGCTGCCAGGTACAAGAGTGTTCTTGGAGTTTGTGTTCCCACTTCCTCCAAAGGGCTCCACTTGTTCTTTCCTAAGGAGAAAGTCCAAGGAAAGCGACGGCTCTGAGGGCAGAGGCTGAGCTGGGCCAGAGCTTCCACCTGGGAAAACCTGGGCAGGGAAAGGCCTTTTCCATCCGGGATTCTCAATGGGAGCATTTCCATAATGCACAAAGCATGAAAGGCCCAGGATTAAAGCACACAGGAATACCGCACCAGGAGAGCTTCTCTGCACGGCTCTGGTTTCATGTTTTACATTTTGGAAGCAAGTCCCACAGACTGGAGGGAGCTCCAGACCCCAAGCACCTCCTCCCTGCCCTTCCACTTCTCCCAACCCATTAAATAAGTCAAAATCCCATTAAAGCCTCACTGCCAAGTGTTTAAGCTCAGCATAAATCACAGTTAATACACTTCTTATTAATTGGCTTCCTACCCTTGCGTTTCAAGTGGAATATTAAACTTGGTGGAGTTCAGAAACAAACTGTTTAATTGCTGGACACAAGATATATTTTGATCTTTTCCAGGGTAAAAAACCCCACTCAGATTGAAAGCCATGCTTGGTTTGTGATTGGAATTAATAAGATCAAAGGAGAATGTGGCATATTTAAGCAGCAGTAATTCAAAGGAGTGTTGCCAGCAGCCTCTGCTCCCTCCAGTCAGAATATTCTTTTTCAAACTTTGAGGGAGCATTAAGTGTTTGATACTTTAACATTCCCTCTTGTGATATCTCTCATTGTATTACCCCGATTTCATGGTCCAGGGACGGGATAATCAAACCCTCATAGCAAACAGCACTGATGGAGGAAAAGGGGCTGGGGGGTGGAAGGACAAGGTTACAGAAAAGCAGGAAAGCAGATAAACCAGTGAAATATCAGAGGAAGCTGCTCCTGGCCCTCAGGGAGGGAATGGAGGGTGGAAATATGTCCATTTACCCCCCTCACGGGGATAAACGAGAATGAAATCAGCAGCAGAGACTTGATCTTCCCATGGATAAACAAAGCCCAGAAGCTGCAGCAGCAGTGGTGGCTCCGTAACGCCTCAGAGCAGAGCAGCTGAACCATTCCTTCACCTGGTCAACAGCAGGTGATGGCATTTGCGGTGTTTGGGTCAGCAGAGAGGGGAGGATTGTGAAGAATTCTCCCTTTTTGTGAGTGAAAGCCCTGAACTGAACACTTACAGGTCAGATCAGGTTAAATCACTGAGTCTGAAGGGATTAAAAAGGCAGGGGAGAGGGAGATGCTGCCAAAGAGCCCAAACCCTCAACCAAGCTTGGAATTTCAAAGGGCCAGACTGAGGAATTCTGAGGGTTTGTTGGGAAATTTGGCAGAACTCAGGTAGCTGGATATGGATAAATCCCCGATTTGTTTGATTCCACAGCGCCAAAACCTTCTAGGACTGGGTGTTGGGGTAACAAATCCATCCCAGAAAGGAATTAGGAACAAATCTGCGGAAATAACTGACCCTCAGATCCAGGAAATGTAGAGGGAAAGGCTGGGAGCCCCAGGACAGGCTCAGCTGTGCTCCTTAAGGGCAATTAAACACTGAATCCCAAAGTTCATGAGGGCAAAAGGGGACAGAGGGAGAAGAGGAGGGGCTGGGCAGGATTTAAGCGTCGTTTAAATGGCCAGCCCGAGCACACAGAGCACGGATACAGCGCAGCCATTACCGGATTTCCAGCAGGGATGGTTTGTGCTAAACGCAGGGAACAAGGGAATGAAGCAGTTGCCTCTGCACAGATGGGATATTACTGCTCAAATAGGAGAGGATGGATAATAATGAGAGCCATAATCGGGCCAAGGAGATGAATAATTGCCTGCAGGAGAGGTGAAAAACGCTGCCAGTGGAAGCCACAGGCCACGGGGAGTTACCTGTGGAGCTTCTCCGAGACTGGAGAGGGGACCAGTTTTAGTTAATTTTATTAAATATTCTCATTAGCAATGCTGGGACAACAGCCAGAAACACACCCAGGGAACGTGCTGGGAACGAGGAGCTGGGAAACCTCCTCCTCATGGAGGAGAAGCTGGCTGCTCTTCAGGACTGGAGTAAAATATGAGTATTTAAGGAGTGATAATGAGAGGCACTAAGAAACATGACTTTAAGCTGGAGACACTTTTTAGCAGTTTCTTTTGCCTTTCCTTGAGCTTTTCCTCCTGCTTTGTCCTGGGAAAATGCCAGCTCTGCTCCAGGCCTGAAGTTTTCCTTATGCAGCATATTTATCTTTATTCTCTTTATTTCCTCAGGTAGTGACGAGCAGCTTTCCAGGGCAGGTAATATTTAATTCTTCTCATTTCTTTATTTAATTATTCTAATTTCTTTATTCAGTTCTTCTCACTTCTTTATTTAACTCTTATTTCTTTAGGCCTCTGTGTGTCTCACTCTCCCTGGGAATCAGGAGCTTCTCTCTCACCCTCCCGGGGCCATTAGTCAGTCCTGGCAAAGTCCTGTGTCCAGCAGGGGCCTGGGAGCATTCAGAAGGTCCCAGCAAGGGGAGGGGGTGTCGGAGACCCCAGGAGCCTTGACTGGCTCAAAACAACCAGCTGGGAATGGTGCAAAGTGTGGGATACGTAAGATTTTCTAAAGGAGGGTGTTTAATGTTTGACCTTTGTGTATTTTCCAGCCTAATCAGCAAGGAGGGAGATTGAATCCACAGAACAGAGCAGCCCACAAGCTCTAAGTGATGTCCAGGCACTGGAAAAGCAGCGAGGCTCGGTGGAATTGCCTTGTTAAGGTTCAGGCTGGCTGTGTTTCCATGATCCGGGCTCAGGGGGAGGTGAACAAGGCTTGGGATGGAGGATGAACCTCGGGGAGTGGGCACAGGGAATGCAGCATTTAAGGGCCATGAGGACAGCTGGCAGAACTCCCAGGATGAGAATGAAACTGATAACTCAGGCACTGAAATCAGCTCTGACTGGGGAATGGGAACTCCACCAGGGGGTCTGTGACCCTGACCCAGGACACCACAAGCCAAACCCACAGGAACGCTGAGCATGGCACTGATCAGCCTGAGAAGGGGCAGGATCATTAACCAATGCAGCTAGAACACTAATTAATGACAGAACTGTGTCACTTGCAGCCAGTGAACAGCAATTCCTCTGTGTGCTAAAAGGTACAAATAGTAAAAAAGCCGTGCTTGGTTTGTGGGGCACCACTGAGCACCCAGCTCTGAAACAACCAGTCAAGGTCTCTCTCCAGCGTGGAATTATTGCCTTGTTTCACAAGGGGTGGTGGATCTGATTTTTGTGGACAACAAGGCCACACTGGAATCAGGGGGGAGATTCTCCACCTTGTCTTTCTCTTTTTCTCTCCCCTTCTTGTCCCGACTTCTTCTCAAAACATATCATAAAATATCCCAGTTGTGTCTGGATAAATTAAAGTTTGCAGAGCGCCTTCCTTTGGATGGTTTAAAATTCACCAAGGACCTTGTTCAACACGAAAGTTCTGCACTTTGCGAGTCCGAGTTGTTACTGAACCCTCGGAGAATTTGGGTGTTTCCCCCTCTCACTGCCCAGGGTGAATCCAGCTGCCCTCCCCTAAAGCCCTGGAATGGGCTGGGGCATTCCAGGGGGGACTGCAGGGGGATGGGGTGAGGCTTTTCATCATCCTGTGCTGTGCTTGGCCCCCAGGTGATGCCAGGGAAGGGCTTTATCCCTCAGAGTTCCTCCCTGGATTGTCCCAGGCCAGGCTGGACAGGGCTTGGAGTGTAGTGGAGGCTGTCCCACGGCAGGGGAATGGAGCAAGATGGGATTTAAGGTCCTTCCAACCCAAAGCAGTCTGGGATCCTACGATAAAGAAATTGCCTTTTGGCCTCGATGCCTCCTCCTGTGTGGGACCCGCACAGGTGTTTGGAGGCTTCCAGCTCCTCCCAGCCAGGAGAGCAGCATTTCCAAGGAAAAATGGATGTGACCTAGGCACAGCCAGCTCCTCCTTTCCTGGGATCCACGAGTGTCTTCAGCGTGTAACCCCCACAATTCCCATTTCCCAGGAAACGTGGCTCTGTGGCAGCGCAGTTCCTGCTCCCTGGGCAGGCACAGCAGCCCACACCCCCTCGCACCTTGGCAGCATCAAAGGCGGCTGCAAAAGGTGGCGATTATCAGCACCGCCAGGGAAAGCTGTGATTAAAGAAATCTGATCCAGGGGAGGAGCTGCGAGGAGCCAGCCCCGCTCGGGAAACAGCAGCACAGGCGAGGCACATCCCCGGGGATAGCCCGGGACTCTGCCTGGCACACGGATGTCCTGGCGACCGCGGAGCAGGGCTGCGGTTCGTTGATATGACAGTATCAATCAATCTAATTAGATCTTTTTGCATAATCACAGGAAATTTGCATAAAGAGTAGAGCTAGCCCAGGAGACAGCGGAGAAAAACAAGGGTTGAGTGGAAACCAGAAACTTTGGATTTTTTTTTTTTTTAAGATTGCAGCAATGGGGGGGGGGGGGGGGGAAAAACCTTGTAGGAGTGCCTGGAGCCTAAATCTGGAAGAATAAAGGATGTAAAGTACCTTTTAAGAATGGAAATGGAAGACAAATCCTAAACACTTAAAAGGCTTCCCAGGGCGCCTGTGGAAGGACACAGCTGAAAATGTCCTGGCAACATACTTGAATATTGAAAAATGTGGGTTTAATTAAGATTCGCAGCACAAGGTTTCAAATCCATGAAAGGAAATCAGGGAGAAGGATTCCTGGATGGTAGCAGGGAGCCTGAGCTGGCCTTTCCTTCGCTTTTTGTGTTTTGAGGGTGTGGAAGTGAGCAGGGAGCTGCCTGGCGCCGGCAGGGCATGGAGTGCTGGGGTTGGGTTCTGAGAGCTCGAGAGGCACCTCAGGAGTGAATTCCCTGGAAAACAACCCCATCCTCAGCTCTGATCCATGGCCCTGCACCCCGCAGGTGTCCCCAGCCCTGAGGGACGATTCACTCCTGGCTGTCACCTCTGCCCCAGCCCTTGGGTCCCCAGGGTGATGATGACAGGCTGGGAGAGCTGGGGGTGTTCACCTGGAGAGGAGAAGCTCCAGGGAGAGCTCCGAGCCCCTTGCAGGGCCTAAAGGGGCTCCAGGAGAGCTGCAGAGGGACTGGGGACAAGGCGTGGAGGGACAGGAGCCAGGGAATGGCTTCCCAGTGCCAGAGGGCAGGGCTGGATGGGAGATTGGGAAGGAAGTTTGGATAAATGGGATGTATTTTGGAGCACACACAGCCTGGCCACTCTCTCTGATCCTTCTGTCAGGAATTCTCTGCCTCGTACAGACAAGAAGTGTGTGAATGCAAGTGCTGGAATTCCCAGAGCTGTGACCCTGCTGCATCAGGAGCTCGGTAGGTTTGAGTCTCTGCATCCAGCTACAGCCTAACCCATCTCCGGGATTAAAGAGGAAAATAAAAATAACTTGGTACCTTCCAGCTAGGAGAAAAATATATTATTCCCTTCAGTAATCAAAAAGTAGGTCATTCACACACATCATTAATGAAGACAAATTAAAATTTTCTCTTAATGAAAGCCACTATTTCAAAGACTTGGGTTTGTTCTAGAAAGCTCAGCTGCAAAAATTCCAGTGCCACCATTCAGCTGTGACACAGTGCTGGGAATTCAGGCTCTTGCTGTGCTTTAGACATGGATGAAATGACAGGAAAAGCCTTTTCCATGGAGATGCCCAGGATGGTGATGTCCTCCCAGAGATGGACCACAGGAAAGCTCCACGGACTCACCAGGAATGGAATGGGGCTGTGGGGAGGAGCTGGGGAGAAGGCAGTGAGCCCTCCCTTCAGAGAATCCTGGGATCCTGGAATGGTTTGGGTGGGAAGGACCTTAAATCCCACCCAGTGCCACCCCTGCCATGGCAGGGACACCTCCCAGTGTCCCAGGCTGCTCCCAGCCCCAATGTCCAGCCTGGCCTTGGGCACTGCCAGGATTCCCTCCCAGCCAGGAATTACTGGTGGGAGCACTGGGACAGCTGCCACACACAGCTGACCCCACACAACCCACAGGGATGTGGGATGAGGGAAGGTTTGGGATGGGGCACGCCCACAAGAATCTCCCTGTCCTCCACTGCCACCGCCTTCAGTGGCTGTCACACCCTTGCAGGTGCTGATGGCATTGCCCAGCCCCACGTGGGCCCACCGCCCTCAATCCCAGGGCCCTGCCCATCAGCTGAGCTCTATTTGAGCTCCATCCTAAATCCCAGCTTGGCGCTGTCTCTAGGCTGAGCCTAAGCTTGGTTTTATCCTGCCTTGTCTTCTGCTGCCCCGGGTTCTGGAGCTGGCTGTTGTCCCACCTTGAGAGGATGTCCAGGCTCTCAGGAATGTCCCCTGCTGTCCCCATCCTGTCCAGGCTC
>NW_024582054.1:35618355-35633300 GCF_017639235.1 Corvus kubaryi
TCCTGTCCAGGCTCTCAGGAATGTCCCCTGCTGTCCCCAGCCTGTCCAGGCTCTCAGGAATGTCCCCTGCTGTCCCCAGCCTGCCCAGGCTCACCCAGGCTGGGATGCTCTGGATGTCCCAGGCCGGGAGCTGCACATGAGAGCTGCTGGCCCAGGGGGTGGGGGATCCCCTGGGAGGAGCAGCATTGGAAGGAGATTTTAATTCCATCAGGAGCAGGGTTGGGAACTGGTTCATCCAAGCTTTCCCTTGTCTCTGGGCCCTGGGTGGGAAAAACACTGGAAGAACAGGAAAAAGACAGGAACACAAAGAGCAAGGAACCCTGAGAGCCGCAGGGCGGCTCCTGTAAACTTCAGTATTTAGGAAATTCCTGAAAAGTAAGAAATCCTGAGTGCATGGGGTGAAGAGTCCCTCTCTCCTGAGCACGTGGCATTGCTGGAGTTTTAATGGGAATTTCTCCACACAGTTCCCTTGGCACAGTGCTCATGGCCTCTCCTCCGAGCTGGTGCTTGAGGTGAGTGACCGAGGGTGGCCAGGGTGGTTTTTCCAAGGAAAAATCAGAATGTGACCCTGTGTTAAAAACCTCCCTCACATGTCAGGGATCCTGAGGGGACAAACGCCTCTTCCCAGACCTGGGGATGAGCCAACAGGCCTTGGAGAGCACTGCAGTCCCAGAGGGTGAAACTGGCAGGACATCACCGGGTGCTCCGGGAAATGGGCTCACTTTTGGGACGACAGAGAGAGCTCATGCAGAACTCCTAGCAATTAATTACACTATATTGAATTTTTTTTTCAGTTTCAGCATTTCTCTACCCCTCACAATTTGCAATACCTGGCTGGAAGACAAGGTACTTTCAGTACTGGAGGCAGCACAGGCCTGTTCACCTCACCCAGCATTTTGCTCGGACTTTGAGGCTTTTTGGCCCTGTGCATCTGGGGTAGGGACAAAACCAGGTGGTCCTGATCCAGGATATTTTACCTGGGACTTGTTTGGAGTTCCAAAGATGGTCAGGCAAAGCAGAGACACACTTTAGAAGCTGGTTTTTCAAGTTTTATTTTCAGCATAAGCAGGGTTGGCAGGCAGCGAGGACCCCCCATGCCTGAGGAGCCACAGTCCCCAGCGGCAGCTTCCACCCTGAGCAATGGCACATCCCTCTCCCTCCTATTCCCGTGTCCTTGACATATTCCTGAGGAAAATGCTCTGGGTTTGTAGTGAAAAACAGGGTGAGGGGATGTGCAGTTTAGAGGGGCAGTGGCACCTCATGAATTGTACCTGAGCAACTTCGAGCTGGCCCCAGGGAGCATGGCTGGGGTGCGAGAGGCCATAAATCTGTGGCTTTTCCCATAAATCTGTCTGGTTTTCCCCACTCCCAGACCCCCAAGCTCCCAGCTGCTGTTTGGATGTTTCAGGCACATTAATTTTTCAGCTGCTCTGAGTTTTACCTCAAGTTCTTGTCCCTCAGAGGAAGGGGGAGCAGGCCCGGCAGGAGGGGAAACGTTTCCAGCCAGTGGCACAGAGAATTCCCTGCTCCTTCCCAGGTAACACCATCTCCACACAAAGTCACTGCAGGCTGTAACCTACTGGAGCTCGGGTATTTGCTTTCTTCTCTTTTTTTAATTAAACAGCTAAGCTGAGGGGATTACACGATTTGGAAAAAAACCCTGAACCATTGAGCTCGAGTATTAAGTCGTATTATTGAAAAAATCAAACACCACTTGGAGCTGTGGAGTGTGGAAGGGGAAAGGGCAATGGTGTGTGTAAAATATTTGCATATCTTTGAAAAGAGGGAATTCTTTCCATGGAAGAAATTCTTGGCTCTGAGGGCGGGGAGGCCCTGGCAGAGCTTTGCCCAGAGAAGCTGTGGCTGCCCCATCCCTGGAAATAAATAAACCTTGCAGTCTGAAGTCCTGTATTCTCTTTCTTTGTAGAGTTTCAGGAAGGAACTTTTCTGCCTTTTGAAGATGGGAGCAGCTTCCCTGAGGAAGGCTGGCAGCCTGAGCCCTGTGCTGGGGCTGAATTCCGCTCCTCCTTCCCAAAGCTGAACCAAAGAGCCACTGCCAAAGCCAGAGGCTGCACTGCCCCTAAACCAGCTGTGTCTGTATTCTCAAATGCCACCCAGCTCTCTTTGGCTTCCTCCTGGAGCTGGGCTCCATGGGGTGACCGTAAGTGACCACTCTGACCGTTCCAAATTAAAGCCACATTCCAGGTGAGCTGCGCAAGGAGCGAGACACCTGAGTGCTGTTGGTGCCACAGGTCTGGGGGATGAGCTTGAGTTGAAAATGTTCGACGACTTTGGTGGGGGAAGACATTTCAGAACAACCAATATGATTGATAAAGCAAGCTCCGTTTATTAGCAATCCAGAGGCACTTATGTAGTATACCAGCTTGTTAACTCTTAATTGGCTTAAACCTATCAAAGCGCATTTTTGCTTCTTCATAATTAGACTACATGGGCAAGCTTCTACTAGTTATGTTATGATTAAAGAATTCAGAGTTCACCCTCCCTTCTCCTGGCCAGTACATCTTATCTGCACAGCTGCACATCCTCAAAACTCCCTTTTTGTTCTCAGGCTTGTTTCTCACACAGGTGCTTTCTCATGCAGGCAGTTTCTCACACAAACCTTTCCTTGCAGGCCTTTTGCTTGTACAGTTCTTTTATTGATCCCATAATTCTATCAATGACCCATGCCCCTGATCCTCTAACCATTCTTCAATAAGTTTGTGTCTCATGGCCCATTTACCTACAAAGGTTGGTAAATAGGGGAAAAAAATGGGGTGGGGAGAATAAACCTCCAGGGGATTGTGAGACAGCAAGGCAGAACTTGCCTGGGGCAGCGGCACCTCGGGGTGGGGCATTTCTGGAGCATCTCCCCTCAGTTTGATCAACACCCAGCCGATGTCGCATCAGGGTTGGGGATTTCCAGCTGGAGCAGGAAAACAACCCCAGTGCTGGAACAAATCCTCGCCAGCCACCTTCGTGCTGGTGTTTCTCCCAGTTTTATTTCTACCAACCATGAGAGCTGTGACAGCACACTGCAGCCTTGGCTTTCTCCCTCTCCCAATTAAATTAAGGGGTTTGACATCTCGTCTCTCTGCAGAGGTTTCTGGCCCCACAATCTCTTTGCTCCCCACGTGTCACTGCAGCACAGCTCAGGCACTGCTTTTCATTGATCACATTTTCCATTTGCCATTAACTTTAACTTATTTTTACGAGTAGAGGTGATGCCTGAGGGTGACACCTCAGCTCCTGGTTTCTCACTGAGAGGAGAAAGCACCCAATGTTTTCTTCCACTGGGTTGAGATGATGGATTATCTGATTTATCCCAATTTGTCCTCACTGAGCCACCCCTCCTGCTCTTGCAAACACCTCCTGGCTCCTGTTTGATCTTGGTTGGAGGCTGGGGAGCTGCCCCAGCTGCTGGGATGAGAGATTTGGCACAAGCAACAGAAACCTTGGGTTTAAATGTTTGAGAAGGATCAGATGCACCTCCTGATTCATCAGGGAAGATGTCACAAAGGTGGGTAATTTAACTAAGAACTGAGAGGAAGGAACTGCTACCCCACCAGGAAAGCTTTGGGTAAAAGTATTCACAGAAAAGTGATATTTCCTGCCTGGAAGTGGAAATCTGGGTAGAGTGGTCAGGGCTGGCTGCTGCAGGGAGATTTGGGGCACCAGGCTGCTTAATTAACCCTGTTCTATAATTACCGAACATGGATTTTTTAGTTCTGTAATGGTCCCTTGAAGACAGCAATAATTTAGAACTTTTGCCTGCATTATGTATGTTGGCCTCGCCACTCATTAAGCCGGAGATCACAGAACATCATTTAAATCTTAATCCAGAGATGATCCCCTCTCCCTGCTCAAGCCTTTGCTCATGTCCACTCCGTGGGTGCGAGATTCAATTCCCTCTCCCTGGCAGCTGGGAAATGAGGGCTGAACAGAGCCAGAGGAAGCATTTTCCTTAAATTTATTGTGCCACTAAGTCAATCTCCATCTGAAAGGACTTGGATCAGAGGTGGTGTGGGCTGCCTCCAGCTGAGGTATCAATAAATCCCAGGTCAGTGACTGCGGTGGTTTTGGGGAAGCCTGACTTTCCCAGAGCTTTCCCTTCCTGATTTTCAGCTCTGTCCTGGTGTAGGATCAGATTTTTCTTCTTGGCCTGAATGAATCTCGAGAGTTCAGTGGAGCCTGCTCAGTTCTGCTGCTCCTGCTCTGGTTTGCACTGGGAGCTTGGACTGGGAGAGGAGGTGCAGGTGTGAGAGCTGGAAAGAATCCCAGCCAGTGTGGAATTTCTAGGAATGCTGGCTGCTCTTTGGATAGGAGATTGGGAAGGAATTGCTGGCTGGGAGGGTGGGCAGGCCCTGGCACAGGGTGCCCAGAGCAGCTGTGGCTGCCCCTGGATCCCTGGCAGTGCCCAAGGCCAGGCTGGACATTGGGGCTAGAGCAGCCTGGGACAGTGGGAGGTGTCCCTGCCATGGCAAGGTGGGATTTAGGGTCCTTCCCACCCAAACCATCCCATGATTCTGATTCCCAGTGTGGAATCAACCACATCACTTCCCCACAGTCTCACAAAGGGCTGTGCTGCAGGTGCTGAACTCTCAAGTCCTTAATTTCGGGCTAAGTGCTGAGGCCGAGGGAAAGGCAGGGAGGGCAGAGGGTCAGGATTTGAAGCAGGATCACTTCTGTTCCAATATTCAGGTTTTAATGGAACCTCAGGGCAGCCACGGGATGTGCATGCAGGGAATGGGATAACCACCTTCAATTCCTGACAGCACTGGGTGATTAAACAGCTTGGAGAAGGATGTAAATTACAGAGAATAAACAGCCCTGCGTGCACACTCAGCCTGCGCTACAGAGCTGCAGCACTAAGTGGGTTCTTCAGGAGTTTATTCTAACTCAAGGGCTTTATTCTAACAATGTGAGTGAGAGAAAAGCTGCTGAAGTCATTCCTGTTATTCTGATGGATCTGGAGAGCGATCCCACCAGGGCTCCAGGCTGGGGGATGTGTTGTGTATCCATAACCACCCACTGCCCTGCAGGGCTCCCCTTGTGCTTTGGGGATACATTTTTATAGATTTTTTTATTAAAGATTATTCCTTTGCCCTCAGGAATCAAGAAAATGCTTAAAAATTGTGCCTGAAGGAAGAGCTGAAGGAAGTAGTGGCACAGGGCAGTGGGATTTGTTATTCCAGGTGGGCCTGGATAAACCTGGTCCATCAGGTGCTCGGTCTCTGATTGAATCACCACACCCTGATGAGGGGGAGCAAATCCAGGGTTTGGACTGGGGTGCTGGCTCCACGTGGGCACTTAGAGGATCAAGGGATAATTTGGGCTGGAAGGGACCTTCAATATCCTCTTATCCCAGCCCTGCCATGGCAGGGACACCTCCCACTGTCCCAGGCTGCTCCCAGCCCCAATGTCCAGCCTGGCCTTGGGCACTGCCAGGGATCCAGGGGCAGCCACAGCTGCTCTGGGCACCCTGTGCCAGGGCCTGCCCACCCTCCCAGCCAGGAATTCCCAATTCCCAAGATCCCATCCATCCCTGCCCTCCTTCAGCTTTAGGCACTCCCCCCTGTCCTGCCATTCCCTGCCTACCTGGGACTAGCTTGGAGGGGGAATTTCTCAAGTCTTGCTCATGAATCCACATAACTTTTTCTTAATTTTCACTTGGACTTCTTCTATTTTGTTTGCAAATTGTAAGTTATGGACACTCCTGTCTCATCATGGCAGGCAGAGATCAGAGAATCATGGAATACCCTGAGCTGGAAGGGATCCCCAGGATCATCCTGGCCCTGCACAGACACCCCAACAGTCCCACCCTGGGAGCGGTGTCCAAATGCTCCCAGAGTTCTGGGTGTGGTTCCTTCCCTCATCTCCCCTTCCTGGGCGCTCTCCAGCACTTCCCTGCCTGTTCCATCCAGGAAAAGCCTCTTGTAGTGCTCTGCAGGTTTCCATGTGCTCTGGGAGACACCAGCTGCTGTCTGCTGTGGGAACTGCTCCTGGAATTCAGGAGGCCGTGCTGGGTGCCCAGGACATCCAACGTTGTGCCCTGATCACCCTCACAGGGCAGGCAAATTAAAAATATAGAAGTGACCTGCACATGTGCCTGGGACAAAAAGCCGAGCAGGAATGGATGAAAGGGGCGTTATTTGATTTTAATTCAGGGCCCTGGGACTCTGTGCTAAATAGCAAAGGGAATGAATCATTGCTGATGGATTCATCACAGCCATTTCTGTTCTAAATACTCGCTTTTGCCACACAACTGCCTCAGGTCGTGTGAGGAATGTAAAGGTTTTAAATACCAAGGTTTTTAAAAAGCAATTGGTTTTGTTATTTCAAATAGAGCCTTAACTGTACTTAATATTTTTGTGCAGCTACCTGGGAAATTGTAAATTCAGTGACTGATTACAGAGGCGGATGGGAGTTGATAATAAAGGCTGATTATGTGTTGGTGCAGCAGCAGGGAGTGCTGCTGGAATGGGGGTTCTGGAGCGTTGCGGAGCGGGAGGCAGGGCTGGGCTGTGTTACTGAACAAACACGACAAGAGCAGCTCTGGCAGCTGCATCCCTGATTTCTGCCTGTCCTCGGCAATCAATAATTTTATTGACTGAGCTGGGCAAATTTCTGTCCCTTGCTTTGCCTGTTTGCAGAGTAACAGAGCTCCAGACAATGATTTATGTGCACAGCTCCAAGGTGTCCCAGGCGCCCACCTCCCGCTGCCTCCTCCCTGGGATGTGGGTGCCTGGAGTCAAACAGCTCCTGGAAAAGAGCTGCTTAAATCAGGGAATCCGGGAATGGGCTGGGTTAAAGGGACCTAAAATCCCACCCAGTGCCACCCCTGCCATGGCAGGGACACCTCCCACTGTCCCAGGCTGCTCCCAGCCCCAATGTCCAGCCTGGCCTTGGGCACTGCCAGGGATCCAGGGGCAGCCCCAGCTGCTCTGGCAATTCCAGCCCAGCCCCTCCCCACCCTCCCAGCCAGCAATTCCCAATTCCCAATCTCCATCTAAAGAGCAGGAAACACATCACCTGCAGGAACTGGGAGGAGAGACTCAGGCAGATGTTGAGCTGAACATCTGGACTTTGGAGTGGGTGCTGTAAAAGGGAACAGAAACCGAAGGGGCAGGTGAGTTAATGGGATGGAAAATCCAATTAACAGGTAGTCCTTAATGAAATAACTTCTTTCTGGTTTTGAAAACGCAATAGGTTAAATAGGTCTGTGAGAAAACTCTTTCAAGCTCATTTAAGGTAAAATTACGGGGAGGGTTGGGAGCGGTGAGGTAGCTGGGGCTCCCAGGTTTCGATCAGTTATTTGGAAAACTTCAGTAAAACTGACAAAACTTGAAGGAAACCTCTGATCATTGAAATTTGTGTGGTTTCCTCCCACCCAGCCCCTGCAACCCGGCCTTAAATAACATTTCTGTTCATTTTGGTTGTGCTGCATGGGGCAGCAGCTGGATGTTGTAATGTGAACACAAACCACGGCGAGAGGCTTGGGGCTGACAAACCTCTTCACTTTTAAATCCACAGTCAAGTGGGCTCTCTGTGACTGCCCTCGCTTTGCCAGGTGCTGTTTTGCCATTTTTTACTGCCTTTTTAAAAGATATGTTCTGCAATTCAGATGTGTCCGTACTGGGGATGATGCACAGTTGTACTCTGGATGAGTGCGAGCCGTCTGTCAAAAACAAAAGCTAAATTCTCTGTAATAAAAGCCACCAAAAGATTGATATTTCACATTAAAGGCAGGGCTGAAAAAAAAGCAATTTTGTTTATGGGCAAACCTGTGTCTGGCACATTTTTCATGTCATATAAAGATGGAAATCTCACCTTATGGCTGTAGATTGCCGCTATATTTCAGCCTTTACAACTGGGGACAGCTCTGCATGTGCTGCTCCGTTAAGAGAGATAATTCCCCACGTGTTGTTGGTAGCAGTGAGTCCATCTGAACACATTCCTGCTGCTTCCCAAAGGTGCAGCATTTCCCATTGGCTGCCCATGGCTGAGCTGGTGAAGCACATTCTTCAGGAAATTTGATTTGTATGTGAAACTTGTTTGTTCCTTTCAGCTCCTTTCAAAGCTGTTCTGACTCTCTCAGAGCAGCTGTGGCTGCCCCTGGATCCCTGGAATGTTCCAGGCCAGGTTGGATGGGGCTTGGATCATCCTGGGATAGTGGGAGGTGTCCCTGCCATGGCAGGGGGTGGAATGGGATGGGATTTAATTCCTTCCAACCCAAACCATTCCAGCATTCTGTGATCTGTTGTGTCTGTCCCCCAGCACTGGTTTTGTGCCTTGGACTCTGGGGCTTCCTCTAAGGCTTAGGGCTGAGGATGGCAGTGAAAAGGACAGAGGAGGCTCAGGGTGGACAGCAGCAGGAATTTCCCCATGGAAAGGGTGCTCAGGCCTTGGCAGGGGCTGCCCAGGGTGGTTTGGAGTGCCCATCCCTGGAGATGCCCAAGGAATTCCTGGAGGTGGCACTCAGAGCTCTGGGCTGGGACAAGGTGGGCATCGGGCACAGCTGGGACTCGATGGGCTGGGAGGACTTTTCCAACCTCAGGGATTCTGGGATTCTGTGAACACCTCAGCTGAGCTGCTCTCTCTCCATTCCCAGAGCATTTCCTCCCCTGCACTGGGTGCCTCTGACAGTGCCATGATTCCAAGGACTGCCGGGAAGCTGCTGCTGCACAGCTGGCTGCAGCTGGCAGGGACACGGCTGTGCCCAGCCCCATCTCCAGTCCCCGCTGGGCACGGCTGAGCAGGAGGAGCTGCACACCAAGCAGCCACTCAACCCCGCCGTGCCGCAGAGCTTGGATCTCACAAAGCCCTTTGGCCCCAGGGTCAGTATTTGTGCCTGCAGCACCCTCTGCCTGCTCTGGGGCTGCCCATCCCTCTGGCAGTGCTGTGGAAATGTGGGGCAGCACCAGCTGAGGCCTCCAGCAGCATCGCCAGGTGGATCCCGCTGCTCCTGCGGGACCCTTCCCCCGGGAGCCCCCCGGGCTCGTGGAAGCATCCCTGGCCTAGTTCGGGCTGTCAGTCTCCTAGAGAAGCAAAAGGAAATGCAAATGGCTCGGCTGTGCCTCTCCAGGCTTTTGCTCCCTGTGCAATACACACGGATTTGATTTGGCTGCCTTGATCACACACGGAATTCCCACGGGACACTCCAACCTGCCAGAGCAGTCCGGGGACTGGGATGTGCAAAGTAAATATTCACAGTGTTAAATTGGAAAGAAAAAGGCTGGCTTTGCAAGGAGGGTGTTAGCAAATACTGATTTGGGGATCTCTCTGGGCGTGGGAGGCTGCAGGCTGGTCCTGTGCTTCCCATTTCAATCCCTGTTCTCTCCGGCTGCAGCTGCGTGTCCCGAGCGTCCTGCGCTGCCCAGCTGCTGCTGGACCCGGGCACAGCGTCTGCTGTGGGCACACCGAGCCCCCTCCGCCAGAACAGCCACGGTTTCTGCTCCCTGGAGGGGTAAAACATCCCCAGGTGAAGCAGAGCCTGCCCGTGGGCGGTCAGCTTTTCTGCCTTGCCTGTTTCTGTCTCTCAACCCAGGAAAATCGGAGCTCCCAGGGAGCCAGGGGTGCTCGCAGGGCACTTTCTGCTGCAGGAGAGTCCCCCCAGCTGCTGCTGTCCCCCAGCTCCAGTGCTGGCACTTACCTGCACCTAAAGCTGGGCCTCCTTCCCCTCCAGGTGCCTCGCCCTCACTCGAATGATCAGCCCGAGGTCACGGAATCCCAGAATGGGTTGGGGTGAAGGGATCTCAAATCCCACCCAGCCCCACCCCTGCCATGGCAGGGACACCTCCCACTGTCCCAGGCTGCTCCAAGCCCCAATGTCCAGCCTGGCCTTGGGCACTGCCAGGGATGCAGGAACACCCTGTTAAATTAATCCTGGTTTGGGTTTTTTTTTTGGTGGGGTTTGTTTGTTTGGTTTGGGGTTTTTTGTTCTGTTTTTTTTGTCGTTGTTGTTGCTTGGTACAGGAGGGAAATGTTGAATTAAAGCTTCTACTCAAGACATTTCCCAGCTACATTTCCTCAGCTGATTCCAAATGTTGGGTCATTGTGCTCCTGGCTTATTGTTGTTATTTACAGGAGAAAATAAAAGAGGGGTGATACAACCTGGAGGAGTTTTTTAAATGAAATGAATGTCTGACAAATTCCTGGAGCTCCCAGGAAGGCTGGAGGAGGCAGTGCTGTGAGAATTGGAGCTTCCTGAGTAACTGCAGGTTTTTTAGAAGTGTTTTTATCACTGATGTGAGGAGGAGAGGTTGGGGCTGGGGTTTCTGTGCAGCTGAACTGAGCACAACAGGACCCCTCCCAGGGGAAGGAGAGGTTCTTTTGTTAATTTTGCAGGGGCAGGCAAAAGATGGGATGTGAGCCTGAGCCAGGTGTGTCCAGAAGGCCAAAGGCACCTGGGCTGGGTCGGGAATAGGTGGCAGCAGGACCAGGGCAGGGATTGTTCCCCTGTGCTGGGAATGGGTGAGGCCACACCTCAGATCCTGTGTCCAGTTCTGGGACATGGAGGGGCTGGAGCGTGTCCAGGGCAGGGAACAGAGCTGGGAAGGGGCTGGAGAATTCCTGAGGGAGCTGGGAAAGGGGCTCAGGCTGGAGCAAAGGAGGCTCAGGGGGGACCTTGTGGCTCTGCACAAGTCCCTGACAGGAGGGGGCAGCCGGGGGGGTCGGGCTCTGCTGGCAGGGAACAGGGACAGGAGGAGAGGGAACGGCCTCAGGCTGGGCCAGGGCAGGCTCAGGGTGGACAGCAGCAGGAATTTCCCCATGGAAAGGGTGCTCAGGCCTTGGCAGGGGCTGCCCAGGGAGCTTTGGAGTGCCCATCCCTGGAGGTGTCCCAGGAATTCCTGGAGGTGGCACTCAGAGCTCTGGGCTGGGGACAAGGTGGGCATCGGGCACAGCTGGGACTCCATGGGCTGGGAGGGCTTTTCCAACCTCAGTAATTCCAGGATTCCGTGGGACAAAGTGAGGCAGTGACAGGGGATTTATTTTCCTGCTGGCCTTGGACACCTCAGGATCAAACATTGCACATTTGTGTCCATGGGTCAGGGCAGGGACAGCTGGAATAACACCCAGCATTTCCCTGTGATCCCTGAGAATTCCCTGCCAGCCGTGGATAAGGATTTCTGCTTAACAGGGGGAGTGAAAAGTGGATGAATGGAATTAAGGATCCCACATGGATATGTGACCAGAGGGTTTGAAATGGATACAGAAAGGAAGTTATTTGAGAGAGAAAAGCAATTCAGAGCTTCCTGCCAGGCAACACTTGTTCCCAGGGCTCATCCCACTGTTTCCCAAGATCAAAGGATCATCAGTGCAACAAACTGGCGAGAGGCTTTTAAACTTAAAAGAAAAACCTTCCTTGATCCCAAGAACAGCAAAAGTCCACTTTGCTCCTCGGGTTTGGCCGCAACAACCTTGGGACTTTTGGGAAAGAATTTCATCCTGAGCAGGGTGAGCCAAAAAATAAAAGGAATTATTTGGTTTCCAGCTGATTGTGGGATAATCTGGCGGTCAACAATTCTTCTGGGAGAAACAGCAGAATGATACTAAATTTGAGTATCCATTTCTTTAAAAAAAGCCTAGAATCCCTCCAGGGACAGCAGAACCAAGAATATTTCATTTTGAAAGAAAATTAGTAGAAAAACTGAGTCAGGAGCAGTTTTCTGTTTTGACATCTTTGGAATAAGTTTTTTATAACAAAATTTTGTGGGGGTTTGTGGGGTTTTTTTATAATACACACATTTTACTGATACAGCAAGTTCCAATTTGTCTCTTCCTGGCCCCAATTTGACGTTTTTTCTGAATATTCCTCTTTGAGGAATTTGCATTTTTCAGATGTCGTTCTAATTAAGGATGAAAATGAACCTCAAGGTCTTGAGAAAACAGAGCCTCCTCCCTCTGTGTCTGATCTCTGCTGGGTGCCAGCGCAGCACCTGGAATGAGCCCTGGTCAGCAGGGTCCTTCCTGGGGAATTTTATCATGGGATTCACAGGACCTGACAGAAAAGTTCAGCATTTCAGCCACCAGGCTGGGAAGGGAATTCTGGGTATGACCAGGAAATACAAAGGAAAACATTAGACTGGGACTGGAACTTGTGCCAGCAGAATCAGCTTTTGTGGTTCACCAGGAATTCAGAGGAACACCAGGAAATTCAGGGAAATTCACCCACAGGGTCTGTGAGCTCTGCAGGGTCATGGATTCACGTGGGAAATTCTGTGGTTTGGATCTCATGGGATAAACTGGGCATCCCTCGGGGCCTCTGGATGTTCCCAGCACAGAGAGTTGTGGATGCAGCACCTTCCCGCCCAGCCTGTCCCTGAATCCCTGTTTTAGGGTGTCCAAAGCACAGTGACCCCACAAAAGCTCATCCATGAGGATGAGACCCCTTTAGCCCCACTCCCATCCTTAGGGAGCACCTTTTCTCCCCCAGATCCCCTTTTCCCAGTTCCCTGCATCCAGCTGGATGTGACCCTGCAGCCTGGATCCCTTCTTCAGCCCCGAGCTGCTTTGAAACCCCATCAGATGCATCCGCTCCTCTCTCTGTGTTTGGTTTTCCTGCTCCTCTCCTCCTTTAATGAATCCCTCAAAGCAGAAGGTTTCCAAGCCCTGTCTCCCTTTCAAGAGCCTCTCTCTGATCTACCAGAGACTTTTCTCTCATCTGAGGAGTGCACAAGGAGACTTCACTGCTTGCAGAGGAACAGAGGTGCCCAGGAAATGCTCTCCCTGCAGGGCTTTAATCCGTGCCCACAGCAGGGAGGAGAGGTTGTGTTTACTGTTGTTTGGGGCTGTCCTGTTTCTCTGCCTTAGATCTGGGAAATCTGGAATTCTGGGCGTCCATCCGTGTTCCGTCCAAACTCTTTCTGGAAGAAGGGAAGAATCTGTCAGTCGTGGCTGCAATCCCAGAGGAGCCCTTAACTCCAGGGCAGCAGAGGAAAGTGGCTCCTGCATTGCCATTTCCTCCTCTGCATCATCCCCCAGCCTGAAATAATCAGGAGCATCCTGGGATGAGAGGATCCAGCCAGGAAAGCAAAATCCCTGTGCCTCCTTCCTCTGTGTCCCGCTGACTGCAGGGACCTGGATTTCCTCCTGGGCTTGGGGTCGGCCTTCTCCCACCTCTCAGCACCTGCCCCATGAGGTGGAACTTGGGACAAGTCCCAGCTGCTCTCTGGTGCTGGCATGGCCAAAGGATGTTCCCTTTCTTCCCACTCTGGTCTGTCCTTGCGGCCACAGGATCAGTGCATGGATGTGCCTTCCCTCCGTGTCCTCAGGTGAGCCCAGGCAGGGATCCAAGCCCTACAGGTGCTCCTGGAACCTGACTCAAATCCTTTTTTCATCTTCACAACTTCTCACCTCCAGGAGCTGCCAGAGGCTCTTTCCTTCTTTGTCCAAGGGTGCAGATCTGCAGGAATTCCCCGTGGCGGCCAAGTGGCTTCCACCAGCCACTGCAAGGAAGTGGGAAGTAAATTCCAAGTGCCACTGCAGCCTATCCCAAGCTGTCCCCTCGGTGACACTCTCATCCTGTCCCAGGCTGTCCCCTCGGTGACTCTCCCTGGACTCAGCTCTCCCCAACCCCGGTAACCACCCGGGTGGGCGTCTCTGGCACATCCCTGCAATGACTCTGCCAGATCTTGGTGGCAGGGAGAGTTTTCCTCCTCTCACCCAGGGATAAATTAATCCTTAAAGCATCTGCAGTTGCTTTATTTGTGCAGTAATAGGATTAGCAGGGAATACCCGAGGGAGGATGCTCCGGGAAGGGAACAATTGTGTTCTTTCAGAGAATATTTACATTTCCTTGCTTTGGTGTGTGCATCTCCAGCTGGAGCAGGGAAGGATCCGAAGCACCCTGAGATAATCTGGCTGGAGGAAGCCCTGCTGACGTGGCTTATCAAAGCCAGTGTGTGGCTTGTGGCCTGCAGTGATGTCACTGCTCCTTTCGACCCCCTGTCCCTCTGATGAGCTCCAGACAGCGCTGGCAGGGGCTGGGCGCTCTGCTGTACTTCGATTCCTCCCTCAGGACCCATTTTGGCAGGATTTTTGTGGCGTGGGCATTCCAAGCTCTGCCAAGGGCCTCAGGATTCCACACTGCAGCTGCCCCAGTGTCCCCACTGCCTTTTCTAGAAATCATCTGGTGTGTCTGTGATGGCACACAGGGAATTTGTCTTTTAGTGAGAGAAAACTCTCAATATTTCATTGTGGATGGGGCAGCAACTGCTTCACCCGAAGCTCTCACTGCTTTCTGAGCAATGCAGGCAGCTTCTGCTGGCTTTGGGACAGACCATGAGCTGATTTTCCCCCAGTGGAGTTGCAGCTCCAGTAAAAATCTGCAGCACAATTCCCATCCAGGTCGTGGCTCCTCTCCGGACAGCCATGGCAGGAGCTGGGCACAGGCTCAGACCTCGGGTGCCTCCAGGCCTTTCTCTGCTCAGAAAGCTCCTTAACACACCAAAATCCTGGGAATGAGAGGGTTGGGAAGTGAGCTTTGGATCAGTGACCTCATATTCAGGTGCAGACTGACACTGCTGGCATGGTCTTGTACAAAAACAAACAAACCCCACAGCAGTGGAAGCTACAGATTCATTTGTGACTTTTTTTTTTGCACTTCAAAAGCATGAATTGAACTATTTTGGGTGCATAAATTGGGAGGGCGAAGATGAGGATGACTCCTGCAATTTGTGTTAATTTAATATTGGTTCTTTCAGCCCAGAGGAGCGAGGAGGTCACACTGCAGGATGTTACCAGGAGGAGCTGGTAACACATTCCAGCGTGTCTGGGAAGATTTTGCCTCACCCCTTTCCCTGCAGGAGCTGCAGGAGGTAGGTCAGGAGGCTGAATTCCTGCAAGGACCAAGGGCAGGGTGGATTCAGCTCCTTGTCCCAGACCTGACATCTGCAAGGGCTGGAGGGACAGGAGCCAGGGAATGGCTTCCCAGTGCCAGAGGGCAG
>NW_024582054.1:35643300-35646263 GCF_017639235.1 Corvus kubaryi
TTGGGGCTGGGAGCAGCCTGGGACAGTGGGAGGTGTCCCTGCCATGGCAGGGGTGGCACTGGATGGGCTCTGAGGTCCCTCCCAACCCAAACCATTCCAAGATTCCATGAAAATGGACCCAGTTCCACGTTCTGGGAGCTGCCTGTGCCCACCCCACACAGCCTCACCGGGGCTTTGCTGCCTCTTCCTGCTGGGAAGCTGTTCTAGAAAATCATTCCTTTAGCAATTAAATCCCCTATTCTGAATTTCCTGGCTTGAGGACTCAAATCTGGAATTTTTGGAGGATCCATGACTTGTCTGTGGGTTCCTCCTGCCCCTGTGGAAGCCCTGTGGGGAGCCCAGGAGTGTCCCCTGCCCTCTCATGGGACAGGGGTCCCTCAGCCCTCAGGGACCCTGCAGCTCTGCCCTGCCCTAAACAAGGAACTCGCTGCAGCTCCTTCAGCCCGGGGCTGGCAGCGCCTCCTGTTCAGAGCTGCTGCCTGAAACCTGGGAAGGAGCTCTTTGTGCTCAGACCTCAAGAGGAGACTGATTTTATGGGAAAGCTGCAGATTGACGTGGCTGGAGAACCCTTGAGCACAAAAACTTTGGAGCAGGAACAAGCAGTGCGGAGAGAATGGCTCTGTTCACACATTGGCCTGTTTATGACACTCTGGGAACTTGAATTTCTGTATTTGCTGCTTTAGTCTGGTGCTTTGATTTGGCTGGGCAAGGGCAGCTCCAGAAATTACACCTCAGGAACATTTTCCAAGGGAAAAAGCTCTGCCTGTTGTTTGTATAACAGGCTGGGAAACAAAGCAGTTGCAGGCTACTCCGAGTGTAATAAAGGCCTGTGTAAAATGTATTTTGCTCAGCAATGCCAGCTTTATTTAAATCTTCAGAGTGATTGTTCTGCATTTAAGCATATTCTAATGGCTGTCTGCAATGCTGCATCGCAAAATCGAATTTCTCTGACAAATTATTCCCCTGTTCAGGGGCGTCAGGTGAGAGCACTGCACGTCTGTGAGGCTGAGCTGTCTCTGTGTTAACAGAGCTGCTTCACAAAGGTGCTGCAATTGCTCCTGGCACCGACTCGTGCACAGACAGAGCTCTCCTGACTTGCCTTGGAATGATTTCACTTTGTAGCTCATGGCTCATCCTGCTCAGCTCCGGGCAGTTTGCAGCTCTATTTTGCCAGTACCTCCTCTGAAGAAGCCCCTTGCAGGGCCTAAAGGGGCTCCAGGAGAGCTGGAGAGGGACTGGGGACAAGGATGGAGGGACAGGAGCCAGGGAATGGCTTCCCAGTGCCAGAGGGCAGGGCTGGATGGGAGATTGGGAATTGGGAATTGCTGGCTGGGAGGGTGGGGAGGGGCTGGGCTGGAATTGCCAGAGCAGCTGTGGCTGCCCCTGGATCCCTGGCAGTGCCCAAGGCCAGGCTGGACATTGGGGCTGGGAGCAGCCTGGGACAGTGGGAGGTGTCCCTGCCATGGGCAGCAGCCCCAGCAGAGCCCTGGCAGCTCCGTGTGCTGCTGGCAGAGGCAGCCGTGCCCCGGGGCCGTGCCAGCGGCACTGCTGATGGTTTGAGGGGCATCACACACTCGGTGCCATCGCTCTGCGTGCTGCTGATGTGATTTATCAGGTGTGAAGGGCCAGGGGACTGTGACAGGTGAGGCTGTGATGCCACCCCAGCCCCTGGCAGGAGCTGAGGGCGAGGGCAGCTGTGGCTGCCCTGAGTGAAGGGTGTGATGGGCAGAGGTGACAGAAGGACAGCTCCGTGCCTGCCCGGCTCCAGGGGCTGGAATGCATATGGATGTGGCTCGCTGCAGGGATGGATGTGGAAACTTAAGCCACGATTGAGGCTTTCGGTGACCTCTGTTCTCCTTCCTTCTGTGCCCTTGGGAGCTCGAGGTGCATCTTGTGCAGCCCTGAACTCCTCTCCCTGCTCCTCGCTGTCATGCCCTGCCCCAGCAGACGGACACCGTGAACATTTCTGTGTGCTCCCCTCCTCCTGCTGCCAGCTGAGCTCATCTCCTCCATGTCAGGAACAATCCAGGGGCAGAGGCCCTGGCTCGCAGCTGGTGCCACCCTGCTGGGGCCTGGGTTGTGGCAGAGGCCTGAGCAAGAACTTTCTGATGGTGAGGGATGATCAGAGCAAGTTACTGACACCCATCTGTCCAAAAATCTGCTGCATTTGTGTCCTTGCCCATGCAAAAGCCCGGAACAGCCACTTTGGCCCCATTTTCCTGGCTTTTCTTCCGGCAGTGCCTGCCTTTGGTGTTCCCAGCGGGACCTGGTGCAGCAGGGTCACACCCTGAGCTCTTCCCTCCTGCACCAGGCCTGGCTTTGGATCTGCAGGAGTGTCCAAAGCTCTGCTTTCTGCCGTCCCTAATGGAACAATGCTGATTTGCATTGCTTTGCCTCCTCCAGAACTCGTGTCTGCTTCCCCAGGCCTCAGTGATGCTGAAATGCTCTCTTCATGACACAGCTCCCTTAATCACCGGGCTCAAACCATCTCCAGGAACTTACAGGAGGAAAATGGGCTCTCTATCACACGGAGAGGTTAAGAAATAATGCTTGGTCAACTTTGCAAAGCAATTTGAGCTCTCTCAGTGAAATAATAAGTAGCAGACGAGAGCTGTGCATTATTGGCCACCTCTTATCTCCAACTGACCTTTCCTGGTCAGCTGAGCACCCAGCCAGAGAAACGAGGGCTCTCATTTCCTGCTGCCACAGCATCCATTAGGGGGTCCCAGCAGGGCCTGTGGCCTCAGCACACAGAACGCTGTGGGATGCTGCAGAGAGCAGGGATGAGAGCAGGATAAAACCCCAGTGGGTGGGCTGAGAGTCTGCTGGAGTCACAGCAGAGACACCACAGGAGCCAAAGACCCAACGGATGGCAATGGACCTTGGCAGAGTGCTGGGAAGCTCAGAAGGAGGGGTTTGATTCCCTGGCTGTTTTGGAGGGAGGGGGTTTGATTCCCTGGCTG
>NW_024582054.1:35646273-35657695 GCF_017639235.1 Corvus kubaryi
TTGATTCCCTGGCTGTTTTGGAGGGAGGGGGTTTGATTCCCTGGCTGCACTGGAGGGAGGGGGTTTGAATCCCTGGCTGTTTTGGAGGGAGGGGTTTGAATCCCTGGCTGTATGGACAGAGTGGCCCCTGTCCTGTCAGCCCTGGCCCATGGTGAGGTGGATCTGTGGTGCCAGCCCCTGCAGGGCCTGGCTGCCTGCTCCTGGGCACCACTCCTGGGATGCTGAGCTTTGTGCCCTCCTGGCACTGCAGCACCAGCCCAGCTCCTCCTTGTGCTGAGCCAGGCAGTGCAGCAGTGGGATGAGGCTGTGGGGGGGTCTGGGACAGGGAATGTTCTCCTGCAGGGTCTGACCCATCTCCCTGAGCAGCATTTCCCTCCTCTTGGCCCAGCCTGCTGTGCCCCCACAGCTCTGGGGATGGACCCTGCTGAGGGGAAAAGTTCTTATTTCGGCAGGCTCGTGGAATCCTGGAATGATTTGGGTCCAAGGGACCTCAAAGCCCACCCAGTGCCACCCCTGCCCTGGCAGGGACACCTCCCACTGTCCCAGGCTGCTCCAGCCCCAATGTCCAGCCTGGCCTTGGGCACTGCCAGGGATCCAGGGGCAGCCCCAGCTGCTCTGGGCACCCTGTGCCAGCCCCTGCCCACCCTCCCAGCCAGCAATTCCTTCCCAATCTCCCATCTCGCCCTAACTTCCTTCAGTTTAAAGCCGTTATTATTTTCCATCAGGGCCAATTCTCTGATGGGTGGTGCTGGGGGAATCAAGGGATCACAAATCCCTCTGGTCCCAGCCTTCCAGAGCTGCCTGGCTGCTGGCACTGAGTCCTTGGGCAGCTCCTGGGCCTGCACTGACCTTTTCCAAAGGGCAGCTCACTCTGACCTTTCCAGATGGAACCAGTCACTGAAACTCCCTTTTGCCCCCGCCTTCTCATCTCTCCAAACTTTAAGGGTGGAGTTAAGCACTGGCAGGGAGCTTTGGAGTGCCCATCCCTGGAGGTGTCCCAGGAATTCCTGGAGGTGGCACTCAGAGCTCTGGGCTGGGACAAGGTGGGCATCGGGCACAGCTGGGACTCCATGGGCTGGGAGGGCTTTTCCAACCTCAGGGATCCCGGGATTCTGTGTGATGCTGAGAATTGTTATTGAACAATGAACAATTCAGCTTTAAATCAATTTATACATTTTATGTTCGTGTTGGTTCCCCTTTTGATTAACATTCAATGCACACTGGGAACAAGGAATCTGCAACAGGCTTAATTCCAATAAACTCTGTGCTAGGAAAAAAATGTACCCAGATTATTGCTGCAAGTAAAAATGAGGAGATTGGTGGTGTGGGGGCCACAGCAGCAGTTTGCCACATTTTACACTTCCTTAATCCTTCCAAAATCCAGTGTGGGAGCTCTGCCTCTTGCCCAGCTTCTCTGCTTTGCCTTTCCCTCAGTATCCTCCCAGGATTTAAGGACTCCAGAGCTCTGCCCCCAAATTCCATGTTTTCCTTCCATTTATGATTTTTTGGTGACATAAATGGTATTTATTCAGAAAAGGAATGAATCAGAAAATAATTACTTGTTCTCCAATTGCTTCCATTTATTCCAGCTCTTCTGGTCGGCATCCGAGCCAGTATCCCATAAATAAACGGGATAAGTCTCCTCCCAGCCTGGCTCTGTGGGGAGCTGCCCTTTCGGCCGTGTTCTGCTGAAGGCAGAATGGCTGTAAGAACCTGCTAATTTCCCATTACTGCCCTAATGAAATATTTAATGAGATTAATCAATGGGACCTCATTAGCCAGGGAGCTTCCTGGGCTCAGCTCTGGTGGCTTCCTGGTGCTTCTGTGCTGTGCTTTGGAGAGCTGGATTTGTTCATGTCCAACATCTCCTCCCTCATCCCAGAGCTGCTGCAGCTGGACCCAAAGCTGGTGCTCACTGTCAGCCCCAGGCCGTGTTTGCAGGAGAGGAGCTGGGGTCTGGCTCTGCTCAAGGGGGCTTCACTTCTCCTCTGCACAGCCCTGGATTGGTTCCTCTGGCCAGGAGAGCTCCACGTGTCCCATCAGCACCTCCCGTGGCAGAGGGTTCCTTCCCAATCTCCCATCTCGCCCTAACTTCCTTCAGTTTAAAGCCGTTATTATTTTCCATCAGGGCCAATTCTCTGATGGGTGGTGCTGGGGGAATCAAGGGATCACAAATCCCTCTGGTCCCAGCCTTCCAGAGCTGCCTGGCTGCTGGCACCGAGTCCTTGGGCAGCTCCTGGGCAAGGCTGGGAATGCTGAGGACAGGGAGAGCTGCAGGAGGACATGTCATTTGTGTGGGATTTTTGTCTGGTTTCAGACCTTTCTTGCAGCAAAATGGGTCTGTGAGAGCCACCGGGGGACCTGAGACAGCCTCCCTGCTCCTGGTGTAGGGCTTATCTGCTGATACCTGGGGCTCTGTACGAGGTTCGGCAGGAATAAACCAGAGAGAGAAGCAGTTTTATCTGATTTCTATTTAAAAGCAATTCACAAATCCACAGAAAAGGATTTTTGTCGTTTTTTCCCCACATTCCATATTTAGCTGGTATATTGGGAAGGAATTGCTGGCTGGGAGGGTGGGCAGGGGCTGGCACAGGGTGCCCAGAGCAGCTGGGGCTGCCCCTGGATCCCTGGCAGTGCCCAAGGCCAGGCTGGACACTGGGGCTGGGAGCAGCCTGGGACAGTGGGAGGTGTCCCTGCCAGGGCAGGGGTGGCACTGGGTGGGCTTTGAGGTCCCTTCCATCCCAAACCACTCCATGACTCTGTGATTCCAGGATTTTTTGGTCAGTTTGTTTTCCATCCCTCAGAGCAGTGGCCCAGGGTTGTGGTGCCCTGTGGAGGGGTGGGATCCCTGCTCAGCTCCCTGTGCCACAGCCCGTCCCTCTGCCTGTGCCCAGGTGCCCTGGGGGTGGCAGCTGTTGGCAATGTCTGTCCCTGATGTGCAGAACTGATTTCCCTGGATAATTTTCCTGCTGTGTGTCAGGATAAGCACGTGGAATGTCCAGCTCCAGCCCCTGCTTTGTTGGCAGCTGGTAATTTGAAGTTTTACTCCCCATTATATTACGGGCTCCAGCCTCGCTGGGTTCCTCTGGCTGATCTCAAACACTCAAATCACGGCTCAGTGAACATATTTTTCAAAGATAAGCCCAGAGCAAATGAATTGGATTTATTTTTAATGCTGCCTTGTTTCTAATGCCCAGTGACACATGAACAAACGATTGCCATCACTTGTCCTCTTTCTCCGTAGGATATTGCTTTGGGCAGGATAATATCAGTGTATTTAGGATTATAAATCATCCCTCGGGGTTGATATTTCTGTAGGGAAAAGGCTCCGGTTCAGCCTCCAGGAGACAAATCCAACCTTCCTTTTGTCATGCTGAAGTCAGGATCGGAGCTCATGTGACGTGACTGAGCCAGGGGCATCCAGGCACGGCTGGAGCTCTGTGAGTGCCCTTGCTGATGGGCGCTGGGGACAGGGAGGGGACACTGATGGTCTGAGTGGTGCCCAGAGCCCCCCTGCTCTGCTGGGGTGGGCACAGGGCACTCAGTCTGGGACCAGAGCTCAGGTTTGCTGTTTAATCCCAGGTGGAAAAGCTGCCCTGGGTATCCTGGGGCTTTCAGCTCTGCTGTGCACGGGGCAGTGCCCCCTCAGTCTCCAGGGGTACCAGCTTTGTGCAGTGACCTGAAGTTCTCTGCCTTTGTCTGCCACTCCTTTCCTGCTTCTTAAGCACTGCTCTGGCTTCTGTGCTTGCTGCTAAGCCCAGGGCTGGTGCTTCCACAGAGCCCTCGCACACACGGAATGTCTGCCAGGGAAGCTGGCAGCTCCTTGGCCAGGGAAGCATTTTCCACACCCTCCTGCCTAAGCCGGGAAAAGGCCGTTCCCTGGTGCCTCTGCGAGCGTGGAGCAAACCGGAATAAAATATTCCAGCAGCACAGAAAGATGCTCGAGTGCATCCCCAGGTGCAGCTAAAACTCCATGTGCTTAAGGACTGTGATCTATGGCTCATCTGGCCACGTTTTCCAAGGAAAGTGAGAAGCCCTCCCTGGAGGGAGGCGGAGGCAGCTTTCCTGCCACGCAGGCTGTGCCTCCGCCGTAGCTTGCTGCAATTCCAGGTAAAGCTGCCTCTGGAAAGAGCTAAAAGGACACCAGGGTGATCCCGGAATACGGATGGGGAGGGGTATAAAAGCATCAAAGTGCATTTGCAGCTGCAGGGTTCTGGCGTGGGAAAGGAGGGATGTGCTTCCCTGTGCCGTGGTGGAAGGAGAAGAGCTCGGTGCTTTCTGCCAAGGCATGGCAGGGGAGATTCGGGCTGGATTTTGGGAATGATTTCTTCCCCAAAATAGCCCTGGCACAGCTGCCCAGGGCGGTGCTGGAGTGCCCATCCCTGGGGGGATTTAATGCCCTGTGGATGTGGCACTTGGGGACAGGGGCAGTGGTGGCCTGGGCAGTGCTGGAGGAAGGGTTGGACTCAGTGATCTTAAGGGTCATTTCCAAGTAAATGATTCCGTGTTTCTATGGCCAGATCCTGCCCTGCTCCCTGGGAAACCCTTGGTGGCATCCGGGTGCTCCATGTCCTCAGCCTGCGCTTTTTGGCCCCGAAATGAGACAGCTCAGCAGAGGCAGCAGCTCCTGGAGGCTCCTGCAGCCCCTGCCGAGGTGTTTGGGGGAGCTGTGTTCCCTTTGTTTGCTCTCTCCATGGATCATCTGGCTGCTGACATTTAGCACCCGGTGCCATATGTTGTTTTTCCCGGCGCAGGGATGTGCGGCACCGCGAGGAGGGAGCGCTGGCGTCCTGCCCGAAGGTGCAGCAGCAGGGACCCTCCTTCTCCTGGCTCCTGCCAGACCGAGATCCTGGGATGGGCTGGCACGGAGCGGGGCTGCCAGGAACGGGATGTGCTGCTCGGGTGGGGCATCTCCTGGAGCCCCGCCAGGGAATTCTGTCCTGGAAATGCAGAAGGGCAGGAGGGGCAGGAGATTCCCCGTGGAGTGAGCACATCCCGCTGGGATGCTGCCCCGTGCTTCCCTCCCTGCCCTGAATCACAGAATCGAGGTTGGAAAAGACCTCCAAGGTCATCAAGCCCAGAAAAGCACGTCCCCAAGTGCCACCTCCACTTATTTTGTGGACACTTCCCGGATGGTGACCCCACCACTGCCCTGTGCCAGGGCTGGACAACCTTAACGGCACAAAGCTGTGCCAGGCAGGCTCAGGCTGGATACCAGGGAAAGGATCTTCCCCCAGAGGGTGCTGGCACTGCCCAGGCTCCCCAGGGAATGGGCACGGCCCCGAGGCTGCCAGAGCTCCAGGAGCGTTTGGACAGTGCTGCCAGGGATGCCCAGGGTGGGGTTGTTGGGGGGTCTGGGCAGGGACAGGGGCTGGGCTGGGTGATCCCTGTGGGTCCCCCCCAGCTCAGGATATTCCATGAAACTTTCAGTGAAGAAATTGTCCCTGATCCCCAGCCTGAGGGGCGGGACGGTGTCACCCATGCCAGTGACGCCCCACTCCTCCCCATGCTGCTCTTTGCTCTTTGTATTTCATGCCAACCCTGCTGAGATGACAGAACGTGCGGGAGATCTGAGGAGCCGCTGACGGTGTGAAAGCAAAGCTCTCCAGGGCTGCTTGTGGCGGCCTCCTGTGAATTTGCACTGCAGTGAGGACTCTGCTGGGGGAAGCGATTCCGCCGAGCACTTTGTTACATCGTTGTTCAGTGTGTTCATTTGCGTTCCAACAGAGGAAAGACGCGGTGCAGGCATCCATCGCTTCTGAGTGAGGGGCTGTGCCAGGGCCCCTTGGGCCTGCAGCCACTGCCATCCATAAAGGGAAGGAGAAATCCTGGGGAACCTCCAAAAATGGGAAGTGTTATAAATAAAGTCTGTAATTCGTGCTATTATGTATAAAACTGAAATGTAATAAAACCATGCAGAGTTTCAAACCCCCCACCAACCTGGCTGAGAGGAAAATTTCACAACACTGGAGCAGTTGAATAAGAAGTTTTTTCAGCACAGATGTAATCAATAGGTGAGGATTCCACCCCAGGTGGGGTTGGATCTTATCACCGGGACACTGACACTATGATGGCTTGATCGCTATCTTCTGATAGCTACATCTCAGCTGATAAGGAATTGGACATTCCAGGAACTCCTTTGAGGGTTCCAGGAATGGGAGACAGACAAATCCATCACCAAAGATGGACAATTCATCAGACCCAGGAAAGGCTTTGTGCAGCCCAACTTCGGGACAAGAAAACATCATGAATATGCTAAAATTGCGAGAAAAATAGAATTAATTCGGACTCTGCCCAAAAACTGCATAAGAAGGGACCAGCTGAAGCAGCACCCGTGAACTTGGGAGCTCTGGTGCGATAGAGATCAGATCTGTGCGTGTTCACCCAGCTCCGACCCCGGGCTCGGGCTGCTTTTCTCCATCGTGGCTTTCTGTGTGACCGATCTTTCGGCTGCAGAATAAAATCTATTTCTTTAGTAAATTTAATTGGGCTGAATTTCTTTACCTCAGAAGTGATTATAAGTGGGAGCCCAGCTTTATTCTCCGTGCTGGGATTGCAGCTTCCATTTGGCTTCGGCTGCACAAATGAGTGCAGGGAAGGATTCGGGTGGGCACGGAAATATTTCAGTCCCTGCCCTGGGGCTGCCTCATTGCTTGGGGCCAGCTTTGGAAACCCTGCCCTGGTTTAGCTCTGATTTATCATTTAAACCTGGGCTTAAGGGCAGTCTGTCAGAACTTCTTAAAGTCACTTAAAAGGTGGAGTTGGCTTCTTAAGCAGGGCTTGTGTCTGCACTTAGCACATTTTAAAAATTACTAAAATGAACTAATAGGTATTGTTTATATGATAATAATTATGTTATGTGTTGTAATTTTGTGTTATATCAATATATTAGTTTAATTTATTATAATTTATATCTTAGATTAATATATTGCTTTGGAATATTATAATTTATATATTATATTAATCGATATTACTTTGAAATATTATCATTTATATATTATATAACTATATATTACTTTGAGACTCTCTGAACCTCCCCTCCAGGCACCCAGGATCCATGTCCAGGACAAGTAGGATAAAAGCTTTTTATTGGGCAAATTTAAAGACTGGGATAAACCTTAAACTAATCCCATGGCACTCTCAGGCTCTTCCTCACCCAGAGAAAGATACTTTCCTTCTATTGGAATTCTGAATATGAAAACAGGGATTTTTTGTGCTCCTTTTTTTATCACTGTGGCCATCACTTCCCTGCCTTTTGTTCCCCTTCTTTGTCCCACACATCTCTGATAGGGCTAAAGTGGAAAGGTGGGAAATGGAAGTTGAAATTTTATCTTGTTGTTCGAGTCTCCTGTGTTATTGTGTGGGAAAGGAGGAATAAAGGGCGACGTGAGCCTGGAAGCCAAGAAAATGAAAGCTAATTTGGAATATATTTATTAACCTGTTCTATCTCTTCCTAGCTCTGCTACTGGGTTTTTATTTGTGTAATTCCCTCATCCTGTGTCCGTGCTTGGAATCCCCGTGGGGAGGAGCTGCTGCAGGGCTGGGAGTGGCTGAAATGGGAATTCCTTGGATGGCTGGGAAGGCTGAGGTCAGGGGTATCCCACACTGCCCCCTGAGCACGAGCCATAATGAGCATAAGAAATATCAGGGGAGTGTCCAGAGCATCTGAAATCCTGGGAATGCTGTGTCCTGGGAAGCTGGAACACCCTCTGCAGCCTCTGCTCAGTTCCCAGGATCCCTGAGGCTGGAAAAGCCCTCCCAGCCCATCCAGTCCCAGCTGTGCCTGATGCCCACCTTGTCCCCAGCCCAGAGCTCTGAGTGCCACCTCCAGGAATTCCTGGGACACCTCCAGGGATGGGCACTCCAAAGCTCCCTGGGCAGCCCCTGCCAAGGCCTGAGCACCCTTTCCATGGGGAAATTCCTGCTGCTGTCCACCCTGAGCCTGCCCTGGCCCAGCCTGAGGCCGTTCCCTCTCCTCCTGTCCCTGTTCCCTGCCAGCAGAGCCCGACCCCCCCGGCTGCCCCCTCCTGTCAGGGACTTGTGCAGAGCCACAAGGTCCCCCCTGAGCCTCCTTTTCCCCAGGCTGAGCCCCTTTCCAGTTCCCTCAGGAATTCTCCAGCCCCTTCCCAGCTCCCTCAGGAACTCTCCAGCCCCTTCCCAGCTCCGTTCCCCGCCCTGGACACGCTCCAGCCCCTCAAATTCCTCAGCAAAAGTCCCGGTAAGGGGTCAGTGCTCGCTAATAGGAAGGAAACCCAAGATTTTCCTGGGATGTTCTGTGTGCAGGGCATGCTTTATTCCAGGTTTCTCTGCTTCCCTGGGCTGGGCAGAGGCTGAGGGGACTCACTCTGCCCTGCTTTGGGTCCCGGGGAGCAGCAGGAATGGGACAGGAGGGCAGGGGGAGGATGCTCCTGGCTGGAGCAATCCTGGACCTCTGGCTCCCAGCCACTCCTTGCTGAGGATCCCTCTGCTCCCCCAATCCATTCACTTCCCCAAAGAGCTTTCCTGGCACCACTGGATGGTTTGGGAGTGAGGACAGGCACATTCCTCACCCACGCCTGGCCTTGCTGCTCACATCTGCCACCAGAGGTTTTACAGTGGCATAAAAAGCCTGAATTCCCACCTGGAGCGTTTCCCCCGGGATTAAACTCTCAGGTGATAAAAACCTGCTGCGAGTTTTCCACAGTTAAGGAATAAATGGCCATAAAAGCCCATTATGTGTGAGTAAATGGATGGGTGAAGCACCTCCCTGTGGGAAGAGGAGTCCCGAATCCAGGGAGAGGCTGTGCTGTGCCAAGCAGAGGAGCAGGGACACCTCCGGGTGAGCTGAGGTGGCTTTGCCACCTTGCCGTGCCCACGGCAGTGACAGTGACCGTGCCCCTGGCCCTCCAGGTGATGGCTGGATTTCAAACCTCGCGGGGACTGAGCACCCTGAAAGTTCCTGAAGGGATTGGTGTTTGTGGCAGGCTGGGCTCCATCAGCTCCATCAGCTCCCAGTGTGGCACAGCAGGAGCACTGGCTGGGGAAGGCACAGTCCCGTGGCTGTGACGAGGCTCTTTGTCCCTGTCTCTCCTGCTGGGGCTGCTTCTGGCCCTGCTCAGTGGCCAGGGCTCTCTCAGAGGCACAAAGCTCTAAACGTTGTCCTGATAACAAACTCTGCATGAGCAGCTCAGAGCTGCTGTTTCCTCTGCGAGGCCGCAGGGACACAGGAGCCGGGCTCAGGTCCCCGTGGGAGCAGAGCGTGGAGCTGAGGGCCCCCCATGGCTCAGTTCAGCTCAGCTCAGCTCAGCCAGCCCTTGTCAGGCTTCTCCCCCGCTTTGGGATTGAGGAATGTCCTGATCTGCCTCTTTAGCACTCAGGCACCATCCTGAGTCCGAGCAGGATCAGCTCATGAGCCACCTGTGGCTGTCCCCTCCTGCTGGGGGCTCTCCAAGCATCCCCAAGAGCATTTGTGGGATCATCCCTCCGTCCAGGGCAGAGCAGCACTGGGAGGATGGTGCACAGCAGCCTCCTGGCTCCTCCTCAATCTTCCCTCCCACCTCTGCTGGCAGATTCCCGTGGGACAAACAACTCAAATCCAGGTTTTCATGTGTCCATGCAATGGGGCTTGGAGCAGCCTGGTCTATGGAAGGTGTCCTGCCCATGGCAGGGGTGGCACTGGATGGGCTTTAGGGTCCCTTCCAACCCAAACCATTCTGGGATTCAATGAAGCTGCTCCAGAACATCCCCACAAGCCCAAACCTTTCACGAAACAGCAGGACAGGGATCAGTAGCAGACGATCAATGAGCAGGGTAAGCAGGGAGGTTTGCAGGGGGCTGGAAAGTGGGATGAGCCCCAGCAGATGCAGGAGCCAGGGGCTGTGCCTGGTTTCCAGGTGCAATGGGCACCAGTGTACCCAAGCACTGTGATTCCCAGTATCCCATGGAGCCGAGGTTCCACCACAGCCCAGCCCTGCCTGAGGAATTCCCCACAGGGCAACCACTGTTCCCTGCTGTTCCCTTCCCGTGGGCACCGGGCACTGCCCTGGCGCTGCCTCCGGACCCTCCCCATGGAGCTGCTCCGCAGGGATTTCGGACCAGCACCGCCTTCCCTCTCCCTCCTCTCCACCAGGAGCAGCTCTGGATCCTCTGCCCTGCCCCCCAGCCAGGGTGGGCTCTGCTGTCCCCCACTGCCTGGCTTTGGTCTCTCCTGGAGCTGTGGGATCGTTCCTGGAGCTGTGGGATCACTCCTGGTGCCACAGATGTGCCGGCACTGCTGGCTCCCAGGGAAAGGCTTTGTTTGTGATGCAGGGAAGATCCTGTTCTGTGTAACATCCTCTGGAGCCCATCATTGCTGCTGTACAATGAGGGGGATTTTTCCTCTCCTGGGCACCAGTGTTTATTGTTAAATGAAATTTCATCAGCCATTTCATTTCACGGAGGTTCGGTGTCAGGAGAGCCTCCTGCAGCACTTAACATTCAGCTGTAATTTTGATTAATCTGAATAACTTTGCATCTGATCTGTGCAAGCACCACAAAAGGCAGTTAGTTTTCCTTGGCAGTAAAAAAATAATCAGTAAATTAGTGACCATCAGGCTGGAGATTTGATAAATATTCATGGCCGGGAGGTGTACGTGGGCACAGGAATGTGGACGGAACATTAATAAACCTGCAGGGTTTCTGTAGAGCACAGAGGCAGGGTTTGTCTGTGGATCACACACTTACCTTGCAGAGCTGCCAGCACTTGGGGGCACAGACTGTGGCACCCTCTGTGCGTGTGCCCCACAGCCCCCAAGCACAGCCCCGGATTCTGGGGGGTGCAGCTGCTCCTTGCTCCCCTCGCAGCAATGCTGCCGTGCCCTGCTGAGCCAGGCTCTCCTTTCCTTCCTTTCTAGGAGATATTTTTGGCAGGAGGAGCAGGGAAAAGAGGCCCTACACCCTCTCAGGGTGCTCCACAGCAATGTCCCGCTCCCCCAGGGATGCTCTGGTTTCCTGTGGGTACGGAGGGACAGGAGGCAGCACAAAGGATGAGGGATGCTCCTGTTCTCCAGCCATCCCGAATAATTCATCATGGAAACGGCCGATCCCAGCTGCCTGGAGCTGCTGCTTGTCAGGGGCAGCTGGACCTGGACCTGCAGGATCCCACTCTGGCTGGCAGTGGGAATTGGTGCCTGGAGTGGGGATTGGTGCTCAGTGTGAGGATCAGTGCCAGGCGTGGGAACTGGTGCCTGATCTGGGAACCAGTGCCCAGTGTGACATCCAGTGCCCAGTGTGGGATCCAGTGCCCAGTGTAGGGCTCAGACCGAGCTGCTCCCCCTGCACAAACCCCACAGCCCCAGGCACGTTCTGGATGCTGAACACCCCAATGTGTGCTGGACACCCCAGTGTGGGCTGGACACCCCAATGTGAGCTGGACACCCCAGTGTGGGCTGGACACCCCAATGTG
>NW_024582054.1:35657705-35658104 GCF_017639235.1 Corvus kubaryi
CCCAATGTGAGCTGGACACCCCAGTGTGGGCTGGACACCCCAATGTGTGCTGGACACCCCAGTGTGGGCTGGACACCCCAATGTGAGCTGGACATCCCAGTGTGGGCTGGACACCCCAGTGTGGGCTGGACACCCCAATGTGAGCTGGACATCCCAGTGTGGGTTGGACATCCCAGTGTGGGCTGGACACCCCAGTGTGGGCTGGACACCCCAGTGTGAGCTGCACACCCCAGTGTGAGCTGGACATCCCAATGTGAGCTGGACACCCCAGTGTGGGCTGGACATCCCAATGTGAGCTGAACACCCCAATGTGAGCTGGACACCCCAGTGTGGGCTGGACATCCCAATGTGAGCTGGACACCCCAGTGTGGGCTGGACATCCCAGTATGGACTGCACAT